>NC_060182.1:95637759-95949099 GCF_021184085.1 Oncorhynchus gorbuscha | reverse complement strand
ATTAAAGAGCTGAGGTCTATGGTGATAGGTGGGATGGGCTGAGAGAGGCTTAGGGGCGGGATTAACGAGCTGAGGTCTATGGTGATAGGTGGGATGGGCTGAGAGTGGCTGAGGGGCGGGATTAAAGAGTTTATGTTTGGTAATGAATTATTGTTTTGTGATTGCTGTATATAAAAGTCCCATCCATGCTGTATCACATCTGGCCGGGTTTGGGAGTCCCGTAGGGCGGTGAACAATTGGCCCAGCATCATCTGGGTTTGGCCGGGGTAGGCCGTCACTGTAAATAAGAATTTGTTCTTAACTGACTTGCCTAGTTAAATAAAGGTTAAATAAAAAATAAGCAATTATGTAAGTAAAACGTGTATGTAAAACGTCATGTAAAATGTATGTACTGTATGTGCAGCAGAAAAGCTGTAAAAATCAAACACGATATGTGTCATCCAAAGAGGGGGGTTGATGGTTAATAAAAAATAAATAAAGGCCCTTTCCTGTTTCAGCATGACAATACCCCTGTGCACAAAGTGAGGTCCATACAGAAATGGTATGTTGAGATCGGAGTGGAGGAACTCGACTGGCCTACACGAGCCCTGACCTCAACCCCATCGAACACCTTTAGAATTGATTGGAACGCCGACTGCGAGCCAGGCCTAATCGCCCAACATCAGTGCTTGAGCTCACTAATGCTCTCATTGCTGAATGGAAGCAAATCCCTGCAGCAATGTTCCAACATCTAGTGGAAAGCATGCACAGAAGAGGGGAGGCTGTTATAGCAGCAAAGGGGGGACTAACTGCAAATAATCAGCTTGCATCAAGAACATTTTGATTGAAAAGAGTTAAGAACAGAGGTTCTCTACCAGCTGTGAGTCAATCCCAGCAGTTGTTTACCTTTCACTACTTGCCAAAATGTGGAAGGATTAATCATATTATCAGCAGTAGATTAAAGGTAGTGATCTGCTTTCAGCTTTCAGGTCCTAGCCTCACCCTGATTCAGAAGGCAGTAGAGGTAGTGGTCTAATTCCAGGTCCTAGCTTCACCCCGATTCAGAAGGCAGTAGAGGTAGTGGTCTGATTTCAGGTCATAGTGACACCCTGATTCAGAAGGTAGTAGAGGTAGTGGTCTGATTTCAGGTCATAGTCCCACCCTGATTCAGAAGGTGTTTAAAAGCTATCCAATCATAGTCCACACAGCATTCAAGGGTTGTCTCTGCCCTTCATTCTGTATTGCATGAAAGGGGCATTTCTTTCTGATGTGTTTAGACCAGAAGCATTAAAACGATGTGGAGTGTTGGTTAAAATAAGATTAATCAAAGAGGATTTTAGAAGACACTTTTCATTCAACCTGGTTACATTGTTAACAACCTGAGTTGCTAACAACCTGAGTAAGATTCTAGATATTACATCAATTGTTGAGTTGGTCAGAGTTAGATGTCAACCAGACTAGGTTCAGGTCAGTTACAAACGAGAGTTTCTATTGGACAAATTCAGGTATGTTTATCCCCATTTCGTTCCATGTGCTTCCTTTTAATAAGAACTTTTTTTTGTCAACAGAATCGACGGAATGAATACACCCCTGATCACCCGCAAACACAGTTCACTGTCATAGCAGCCACATACAAATAGCATGATCCCAGAAAATAAAATCCAAGCCAAACCTTCATATTGTAACTGCTAAGTGCTACACACAGCCTACAACTTTGTCACCATATTAGCTAACATCGTAGTCAACATAGCTACTAGAACTAACGTGTTATTATTAAACCCGCTACGATCAAGCAGTACAGTATACAGCGGGCCCCAGTGGCAGTAAATGAATTAAACCAAAAGCTTACCTTGACTTGGAAGACTTCCAGTGTTGGAGAACCATAGCCAGCTAGGTAACATAGCATCCCTCTCTGTTTAAGCTGGATGTTTGAGTAGGCTAAACCAACTAGCTGCATTCGCTAGCTAAGTAAGTGAAAGTGAAAAAAAGACAACTAAATATAGCTATCTCTCAATCTGACTTGCTTCTCCTTCATTATTTTCTTTTTTATTTGTTCAAAACTGTTAAACTATTGTCTTTCTCTCTCTTTGAGTCAACTACTCACCACATTTTATGCACTGCAGTGCTAACTAGCTGTAGCTTATGCTTTTAGTACTAGATTCATCCTCTGATCCTTTGATTGGGTGGACAACATGTCAGTTCATACTGCATGAGCTCTTATAGGTTGGGTGACGTCCTCCGGAAGTTGTTATTATTACTGTGTAAGTCTATGGACTGGGGTGAGAACCATTAGCCTCCTGGGTTTTGTATTGAAGTCAATGTACCCAGAGGAGGATGGAAGCTAGCTGTCCTCCGGCTACACCATGGTGCTACCCTACAGAGTGCTTCTGAGGCTACAGTAGACATTCAGTGCAAAACAGTGTGTTTTAATCAATTATTTGGTGACGTGAGTATATTTAGTATAGTTTATAGTACAGTCTGTGTCGCGTCGCTGAGGGGTCTGGTGACGTGTTGTGACGGGATTTTTCATCGCGGGGCCTAACAGTGGCCAGTCTTTCCTCCGTCACCTGGTAGTATGCAGGGTGACGGTGCGGAGGAGCTCACTAAACACATTAATTTGGAACTAGAAAGCATTTAATTTAGAAAAACAAATCAGCAAAGAGGCAGGTTAGTGAGTGTTTTGCTTCAGTCAGTATGCTAGCATTAGTATTAACAAGCGTTTTTGTGCTTCTTCAGTTTGGTGCGAAACGTGTCATCAGGGGAGATTCTCTATGCGATGTGATAGGAGTTGTTTTGGTAGAGGTAGGTGTATAGACACGGCCCATTATAAATCAGCTAGGCTTTATAACATCATTCCTCCGAAGGTCTCGATTACAGCATAACGGGCATCATGTAAAGAGAATAAATAAATCAATAAGTACGCAGCAGCATCATCCATGCATGTAAAATAGGCACTAGATATTCCCTCACCTAGACAGACAGATTGCATCACTCTTAAGCCCTGGACAAAGATGGCCTGATTATAATCCTACTGATTACTATTCACTCCATTCCTCTACATTAATCATTCCCCATCCCCCCTCCATCCCTCCACCCCTCCCCTCTATCCCTCAGTCCCTCCCTCCATCCATCCATCCATCCATTGGTTGACAAGTCAGAGGACCAGCTATGGTTGACCCGTCTGATACAGAGGATCAGACCAAGGGGAAAGGCCCACAGATGGATGTCCCAATGGTGGCCTCTGAAGCCCAAAGACTAAAAGACCAGGCCTCTGCACCCACCAGACCAGACCAGACTTCTGTACCCACCAGACCAGGACTTTGTACCCACAAGACCAGGCCACAGCACCATCCAGACTACCAGACCAGGCCTCTGTACCCACCAGACTAACAGATGAGACCTCTGTACCCACCAGACTACCAGACCAGGCCTCTGTACCCACCAGACTACCAGACCAGGCCTCTGTATCCTCCAGACTAGCAGACCAGGCCTCTGTACCCACCAGACAACCAGACCAGGCCTCTGTACCCACCAGACTAACAGATGAGACCTCTGTACCCACCAGACTACCAGACCAGGCCTATGTACCCACCAGACTACCAGACCAGGCCTCTGTACCCACCAGACCAGGCCTCTGTACCCTCCAGACTACCAGACCAGGCCTCTGTACCCACCAGACTAGCAGACCAGGCCTCTGTACCCTCCAGACTACCAGACCAGGCCTCTGTACCCACCAGACTAGCAGACCAGGCCTCTGTACCCTCCAGACTACCAGACCAGGCCTCTGTACCCACCAGACTAGCAGACCAGGCCTCTGTACCCTCCAGACTACCAGACCAGGCCTCTGTACCCTCCAGACTACCAGACCAGGCCTCTGTACCCTCCAGACTACCAGACCAGGCCTCTGTACCCACCAGGCTAGCAGACCAGGCCTCTGTACCCACCAGACTACCAGACCAGGCCTCTGCACCCACCAGACCACGCCTCTGTATCCACCAGACTACCAGACCATGCCTCTGTACCCACCAGACTACCAGACCAGGTCTCTGTACCCACCAGACTACCAGACCAGGCCTCTGTATCCTCCAGACTACCAGACCAGGCCTCTGTACCCACCAGACAACCAGACCAGGCCTCTGTGCCCACCAGACTAGCAGACCAGGTCTCTGTAACCACCAGACTACCAGACCAGGCCTCTGTACCCACCAGACAACCAGACCAGGCCTCTGTACCCACAAGACGATCAGACCAGGCCTCTGTAACCACCAGACTACCAGACCAGGCCTCTGTACCCACCAGACTACCAGACCAGGCCTCTGTACCCACCAGACTAGCAGACCATGGTGAAGGGAAAGCAACAGAGGAGGGCGAGGGTGTGGGTGGCAGTGACGTAGAGACCACATCTATACACTTTGGGCTGGGGGAGAGGATGTCAGCCCCTCCGCCAGTTGGAACGGACTCCAGCCCTCCCAGTCCATTCACCCAGCCCCAGCTTCGTAGCCCTCCAGACAGGCAGCTTCAGCCTCCTCCAGTCCTACAGCCTTCCCCTCTACACACCCAGCTTCAGTCTCCTCCCCCTCCAGACACCCAGGTTCTGCCTCCTCTACTCCCCCTCCAGATATCCAGGTTCAGCCTCCGAGTCTTCCCCCTCCAGACAGTCCCCCCTCCCCCTCCACATACCCACCTTCAGCCTCCTCCCCCTCCAGACACCCAGGTTTAGCCTCCGAGCTCTCCCCATCCAGACAGTCTCCTCCCCCTCCCCCTCCACACACCCATCTTCAGCCTCAGAGCCCTCCAGACACCCAGGTTCAGCCTCCGAGCCCTCCCCCTCCAGACCCCCCTCCTTAGAGCCCTCTGGTCTGTCAGGAGACAGCAACCCCCACTCTAGACATCAGCCAGCCTCCGAGCCCAGCACATCCAGAACTCAAGCTAGCCTACCTGGTTAAATAAAGGTGAAATACATTTTTAAAAGCCTCCTAGCAGCGGCCCAGAGCCCAGAGAAAAATCCCCCAGGCTGCACCTGGACCTGTATAACTTTGACACCCCAGAGGGAAGTGGCTACGTCCTGACCAGCCTTCGATCCCTGGAGGCCTCGGCCCGCTGTGGGGTCAAACCTGTGGATCATATAAAAGTCTTTACCCTGGTCCTGGTCCTACTAAACGTCCTAAAACCTCCTCGTCCTCAGAGCTAACCAAGGCACCCCGTCCTGTCTCGGGTCCACCACCGGTAGTCAGAAAGTTTCCCAGCAGCACTAAAGCCTCCAACACTTCCCTAGATCAGCCTGCAAACCCTCTACCTTCCCCAGACCAGCCTCCAAACCCTCTTCCTTCCCCAGATCAGCCTCCAAACCCTCTTCCTACCCCAGATCAGCCTCCAAACCCTCTTCCTTCCCCAGATCAGCCTCCAAACCCTCTTCCTTCCCCAGATCAGCCTCCAAACCCTCTTCCTTCCCCAGATCAGCCTCCAAACCCTCTTTCTTCCCCAGATCAGCCTCCAAACCCTCTTCCTACCCCAGATCAGCCTCCAAACCCTCTTCCTTCCCCAGATCAGCCTCCAAACCCTCTTCCTTCCCCAGATCAGCCTCCAAACCCTCTTCCTTCCCCAGATTAGCCTCCAAACCCTCTTTCTTCCCCAGATCAGCCTCCAAACCCTCTTCCTTCTCCAGATCAGCCTCCAAACTCTCTTCCTTCCCCAGATCAGCCTCCAAACCCTCTTCCTTCCCCAGAACAGCCTCCAAACCCTCTTCCTTCCCCAGATCAGCCTCCAAACCCTCGTCCTTCCCCAGACCAGCTTCCAAACCCTCTTCCTTCCCCAGATCAGCCTCCAAACCCTCTTCCTTCCCCAGATCAGCCTCCAAACCCTCTTCCTTCCCCAGATCAGCCTCCAAACCATCTTCCTACCCCAGATCAGCCTCCAAACCCTCTTCCTTCCCAGATCAGCCTCCAAACCCTCTTCCTACCCCAGATCAGCCTCCAAACCCTCTTCCTTCCCCAGATCAGCCTCCAAACCCTCTTCCTTCCCCAGATCAGCCTCCAAGCCCTCTTCCTTCCCCAGAACAATCGCCTCTATGAACTCCACCATGTCCAAAAGTTCCATGCAGAGCCCCGTCACCCGGACTACAGCAGCTCTCAATGGCTGGGGGTTTAGGAGGGCCCATCACTCTCCACATTGACCATCCTCCACCCCATCTGGAAGGCAGAGGAAATATCCTTAGAGTCCTTGCAGACTGGATACCATCTCCACCTCCACTACCATATCCACATAATTTCCCTCCCTCATGATGCCATCTATTGTTTCTGACCTCCAGGGGGCCCTGACCACTGACCTCCGTTGGCACTGACCTCCAGGGGGCCCAATTGATTGTGTTAGTAACTCTCACTCAGATATCATTAACATGGCATAAGCCATGGCAAAATGTATAGAATTGCATGAAATTCATTTTTAAACTTTTTAAAATTTCTCTCCAACCCATGGCAAAATGAGTAAAATTGCATGGAATTTGTTTAAAAATTACACACCTTTTTTCTGCCCATTGGCAAAATGTGTAGAACTGTAGAAAGCTTGCTTTAAAACTGCAACATGTTGTCTATGCCCCCTAATGTGTTGACTTGCAGGAAATGTACTTTAAAACATCAAAAATATGCCCGCTTGGTGGGGCCTTCCCCCCCAACCAAATCTCGCTTAGGGCCCCAAAAAGGCTAGAGCCTGGCAGGCTGGAAAGAGGGGGAGGGCATTACATTTCAGCACACAGCAGAACGTGTGTTTCTCCCAACTGGCCTACAGCTGCAGATTTCTCTCATCTAGCTAGCGCCCCAAGAGGACCCCTATTCTCTATATAGTGCACTACTGTTGACCAGGGCCAATGGGACTCTGGTCAAAAGTAGTGCACTATGTGGGGAATAGGGTGCCATTTGGGACACATCCCGATAGCTAGCAGATTCCTAAAGGAGATTTATTGGAGACAAGGAAAGCTAATAGTGTAATAATCATATTGACATGTGTGGCTCTCTCTCTCAGCTCTCTCGCTCTCTCTCAGCTCCCTCTCAGCTTGCTCTCAGCTCCTGTACTATTCAGTCGCAGGCTTTTTAACAGAACAGAAAACCTGCCAACCATTATCAACATTGTAAATACTGAGAGAAATCTGCCCAAAAGGTTTGTGAGCTGTTCCCTGCAGCATTAGGCCGGCCTGGCAGAGAGAACTGTGCTAGGCTTACTGCAATGAACGCAGATCTCTGTTTACATCCCAAATCAAACCCTATTTAGTGCATCACTTTTAATCAGGGCCCATAAGACTCTAATCAAAAGTAGTGTACTATGTAGGGAATAGGGTGTTCTTTAGCTAGCCGTAGGTGAGGTGAGGTGAAATGGAAGAATTACAAACGTGAGCTTTTTATCTGCCTGTGAGAAAAATATATTTAAAGGGAACATCATGTTATATTCGGTATTAAATGTCATAATGAGGTGTTGATGCGTTACAGATCCTGGCGAGGGTGGAAAGGGCGATGACTTCCTCCACCTGCCTACTGGCCCCACCACCACCTACAATGGCCTACAGAACACTACAGTTACCAAGAGAACTATGTCCTACAGAACACTACTGTTGCCAAGAGAACTATGTCCTACAGAACACTACAGTTACCAAGAGAACTATGTCCTACAGAACACTACTGTTGCCAAGAGAACTATGTCCTACAGAACACTACAGTTACCAAGAGAACTATGTCCTACAGAACACTACAGTTACCAAGAGAACTATGTCCTACAGAACACTACAGTTACCAAGAGAACTATGTCCTACAGAACACTACAGTTACCAAGAGAACTATGTCCTACAGAACACTACTGTTGCCAAGAGAACTATGTCCTACAGAACACTACTGTTACCAAGAGAACTATGTCCTACAGAACACTACTGTTGCCAAGAGAACTATGTCCTACAGAACACTACTGTTACCAAGAGAACTATGTCCGACAGAACACTGACCTAATGTAGGGGGTCATGTAGGGTTGTCATGTAGGGTTCTAATGTAGGGGGTCATGTAGGGTTTTCATGTAGGTTTCTAATGTAGGGGGTCATATAGGGGTCTAATGTAGAGGGTCATGAAGGGTTCTAATGTAGGGGGTCATATAGGGTTCTAATGTAGGGGGTCATATAGGGGTCTACTGTATAGTACCAGACCAGAACAAGGCCTCGTTTAGGGTTATAGAGCTGTAGAGTATTATACAAGACCAGAACAAGGCCTCGTTTAGGGTTATAGAGCTGTAGAGTATTATACAAGACCATAACAAGGCCTTGTTTAGGGTTATAGAGCTGTAGAGTATTATACAAGACCAGAACAAGGCCTCGTTTAGGGTTATAGAGCTGTAGAGTATTATACAAGACCATAACAAGGCCTTGTTTAGGGTTATAGAGCTGTAGAGTATTGTACCAGACCAGAACAAGGCCTCGTTTAGGGTTAGGGTTAGAGAGCTGTAGAGTATTATACAAGACCAGAACAAGGCCTCATTTAGGGTTATAGAGCTGTAGAGTATTATACAAGACCAGAACAAGGTCTTGTTTAGGGTTATAGAGCTGTAGAGTATTATACAAGACCAGAACAAGGCCTCGTTTAGGGTTAGGGTTATAGAGCTGTAGAGTATTATACAAGACCAGAACAAGGCCTTGTTTAGGGTTAGGGTTATAGAGCTGTAGAGTATTGTACCAGACCAGAACAAGGCCTCGTTTAGGGTTATAGAGCTGTAAAGTATTGTACCAGACCAGAACAAGGCATCGTTTAGTGTTTTTTTTTTTTACCTTTATTTTACTTGGCAAGTCAGTTAAGAACAAATTCTTATTTTCAATGACGGCCTAGGAACAGTGGGTTAACTGCCTGTTCAGGGGCAGAACGACGGATTTTGTACCTTGTCAGCTCGGGGATTTGAATTTGCAACCTTTCAGTTACTAGTTCAATGCTCTAACCACTAGGCTACCCTGCCGTATTGTACCAGACCAGGGTTATAGAGCTATAGAGTATTGTACCAGACCAGAACAAGGCCTCGTTTAGGGTTATAGAGCTGTAGAGTATAGTACCAGACCAGAACAAGGCCTCGTTTAGGGTTAGGGTTATAGAGCTGTTGAGTATTGTACCAGACCAGAACAAGGCCTCGTTTAAGGTTATAGAGCTGTAGAGTATAGTACCAGACCAGAACAAGGCCTCGTTTAGGGTTAGGGTTATAGAGCTGTAGAGTATAGTACCAGACCAGAACAAGGCCTCGTTTAGGGTTAGGGTTATAGAGCTGTAGAGTATAGTACCAGACCAGAACAGGGCCTCGTTTAGGGTTAAGGTTATAGAGCTGTAGAGTATTGTACCAGATCAGAACAAGGCCTCGTTTAGGGTTAGGGTTATAGAGCTGTAGAGTATAGTACCAGACCAGAACAAGGCCTCGTTTAGGGTTAGGGTTATAGAGCTGTAGAGTATAGTACCAGACCAGAACAGGGCCTCGTTTAGGGTTAAGGTTATAGAGCTGTAGAGTATTGTACCAGATCAGAACAAGGCCTCGTTTAGGGTTAGGGTTATAGAGCTGTAGAGTATTGTACCAGACCAGAACAAGGCCTCGTTTAGGGTTAGGGTTATAGAGCTGTTGAGTATTATACAAGACCAGAACAAGGCCTCGTTTAGGGTTATAGAGCTGTAGAGTATAGTACCAGACCAGAACAAGGCCTCATTTAGGGTTAGGGTTATAGAGCTGTAGAGTATTATGCAAGACCAGAACAAGGCCTCGTTTAGGGTTATAGAGCTGTATAGTATTGTACCAGCCCAGAACAAAGCCTCATTTAGGGTTATAGAGCTGTATATTATTATACAAGACCAGAACAAGGCCTTGTTTAGGGTTATAGAGCTGTAGAGTATTATACAAGACCAGAACAAGGCCTCATTTAGGGTTAGGGTTATAGAGATGTAGAGTATTGTACCAGACCAGAACAAGCCCTCGTTTAGGGTTAGGGTTATAGAGCTGTAGAGTATTGTACCAGACCAGAACAAGGCCTCGTTTAGGGTTAGGGTTATAGAGCTGTAGAGTATTATGCAAGACCAGAACAAGGCCTTGTTTAGGGTTATAGAGCTGTAGAGTATTGTACCAGACCAGAACAAGGCCTTGTTTAGGGTTATAGAGCTGTAGAGTATTATACAAGACCAGAACAAGGCCTCGTTTAGGGTTATAGAGCTGTAAAGTATTGTACCAGACCAGAACAAGGCCTCGTTTAGGGTTAGGTTTATAGAGCTGTAGAGTATAGTACCAGACCAGAACAAGGCCTCGTTTAGGGTTAGTGTTATAGAGCTGTAGAGTATTGTACCAGACCAGAACAAGGCCTCGTTTAGGGTTAGGGTTATAGAGCTGTAGAGTATAGTACCAGACCAGAACAAGGCCTCGTTTAGGGTTAGTGTTATAGAGATGTAGAGTATTGTACCAGACCAGAACAAGGCCTCGTTTAGGGTTAGGGTTATAGAGCTGTAGAGTATAGTACCAGACCAGAACAAGGCCTTGTTTAGGGTTAGGGTTAGGGTTATAGAGCTGTAGAGTATTATACAAGACCAGAACAAGGCCTCGTTTAGGGTTATAGAGCTGTAGAGTATTGTACCAGACCAGAACAAGGCCTCATT
The DNA here is from genome assembly GCF_021184085.1 of Oncorhynchus gorbuscha. Lineage (NCBI taxonomy): Eukaryota > Metazoa > Chordata > Actinopteri > Salmoniformes > Salmonidae > Oncorhynchus > Oncorhynchus gorbuscha. The sequence continues at coordinate 95,938,480 of NC_060182.1, read as the reverse complement.
TAGGGTTATAGAGCTGTAGAGTATTATACAAGACCAGAACAAGGCCTCGTTTAGGCTTATAGAGCTGTAGAGTATTATACAAGACCAGAACAAGGCCTCGTTTAGGGTTAGGGTTATAGAGCTGAAGAGTATAGTACCAGACCAGAACAAGGTCTTGTTTAGGGTTATAGAGCTGTAGAGTATTATACAAGACCAGAACAAGGCCTCATTTAGGGTTAGGGTTATAGAGCTGTAGAGTATAGTACCAGACCAGAACAAGGCCTCGTTTAGGGTTAGGGTTATAGAGCTGTAGAGTATTATGCAAGACCAGAACAAGGCCTTGTTTAGGGTTATAGAGCTGTAGAGTATTGTACCAGACCAGAACAAGGCCTCATTTAGGGTTATAGAGCTGTAGAGTATTATACAAGACCAGAACAGGCCTTGTTTAGGGTTATAGAGCTGTAGAGTATTATACAAGACCAGAACAAGGCCTTGTTTAGGGTTATAGAGCTGTAGAGTATTATACAAGACCAGAACAAGGCCTCATTTAGGGTTAGGGTTATAGAGATGTAGAGTTTTGTACCAGACCAGAACAAGGCCTCGTTTAGGGTTAGGGTTACAGAGCTGTAGAGTATTGTACCAGACCAGAACAAGGCCTCGTTTAGGGTTAGGGTTATAGAGCTGTAGAGTATAGTACCAGACCAGAACAAGGCCTCATTTAGGGTTAGGGTTATAGAACTGTAGAGTATAGTACCAGACCAGAACAAGGCCTCGTTTAGGGTTAGGGTTATAGAGCTGTAGAGTATAGTACCAGACCAGAACAGGGCCTCGTTTAGGGTTAGGGTTAGGGTTATAGAGCTGTAGAGTATAGTACCAGACCAGAACAAGGTTTAACACAGCTTTAATAACAAGGCATTTTGTTTCATTACTACAACAATATTAAGTTTTGCTGCCCAAATACATGAGGACATCTTTTCCACAGGGCCACGTGTTGAGATATATTGTTTGTGTTGTCTTGCCAACTCCTATGGTCGTTACCTAGCCTGGTCCCAGATCTGTGTGTGTTGTCTTGCCAACTCCTATGGTCATTACCTAGCCTGGTCCCAGATCTGTGTGTGCTGTCTTGCCAACTCCTATGGTCGTTACCTAGCCTGGTCCCAGATCTGTGTGTGTTGTCTTGCCAACTCCTATGGTCATTACCTAGCCTGGTCCCAGATCTGTGTGTGTTGTCTTGCCAACTCCTATGGTCATTACCTAGCCTGGTCCCAGATCTGTGTGTGTTGTCTTGCCAACTCCTATGGTCATTACCTAGCCTGGTCCCAGATCTGTGTGTGTTGTCTTGCCAACTCCTATGGTCATTACCTAGCCTGGTCCCAGATCTGTGTGTGTTGTCTTGCCAACTCCTATGGTCATTACCTAGCCTGGTCCCAGATCTGTGTGTGTTGTCTTGCCAACTCCTATGGTCATTACCTAGCCTGGTCCCAGATCTGTGTGTGCTGTCTTGCCAACTCCTATGGTCGTTACCTAGCCTGGTCCCAGATCTGTGTGTGTTGTCTTGCCAACTCCTATGGTCATTACCTAGCCTGGTCCCAGATCTGTGTGTGTTGTCTTGCCAACTCCTATGGTCATTACCTAGCCTGGTCCCAGATCTGTGTGTGTTGTCTTGCCAACTCCTATGGTCATTACCTAGCCTGGTCCCAGATCTGTGTGTGTTGTCTTGCCAACTCCTATGGTCATTACCTAGCCTGGTCCCAGATCTGTGTGTGTTGTCTTGCCAACTCCTATGGTCATTACCTAGCCTGGTCCCAGATCTGTGTGTGTTGTCTTGCCAACTCCTATGGTCATCAAACAGATCTGGGACCAGGCTAACCGGGTTTCAAATCAGATAAAAACATACATATCATATGGAGCAGTTTCATCAACCTGCAAATAAACTACAGTTTTTAAACGAACCATCTGTGTAAATACAATCAACACTCAAAGAAGTCACATTTTCTGACATTTTGTGTCGACTTGCAGTGTGTGTGTGTCGACCTGCAGTGTGTGTGTGTGTCGACTTGCAGTTTGTGTGTGTGTGTGTGTCGACTTGCAGTGTGTGTGTGTCGACCTGCAGTGTGTATGTGGGTCAACTTGCAGTGTGTGTGTGGGTCAACTTGCAGTGTGTGTGTGTGTCGACTTGCAGTGTGTGTGTGTGTGTGTGTCGACCTGCAGTGTGTGTGTGTGTGTGTCGACCTGCAGTGTGTGTGTGTCGACTTGCTGTGTGTGTGTGTGTGTCGACTTGCAGTGTGTGTGTGTGTGTGTCGACCTGCAGTGTGTGTGTGTCGAATTGCATTGTGTGTGTGTCGACTTGCAGTGTGTGTGTGTGTCGACTTGCAGTGTGTGTGTGTCGACTTGCTGTGTGCGTGTGTGTGTGTCGACTTGCAGTGTGTGTGTGTGTGTCGACCTGCAGTGTGTGTGTCGACCTGCAGTGTGTGTGTGTGTGGACTTGCAGTGTGTGTGTGTGTCGACTTGCAGTGTGTGTGTGTGTGTGTCGACTTGCAGTGTGTGTGTGTGTGTGTCGACTTGCAGTGTGTGTGTGTGTGTGTGTCGACTTGCAGTGTGTGTGTGTGTGTGTGTGTGTGTGTGTGTGTGTGTGTGTGTGTGTGTGTGTGTGTGTGTGTGTGTGTGTGTGTGTGTGTGTGTGTGTGTGTGTGTGTGTGTGTGTGTGTGTGTGTGTGTGTGTGTGTCGACTTGCAGTGTGTGTGTGTGTGTGTCGACTTGCAGTGTGTGTGTGTGTCGACCTGCAGTGTGTGTGTGTGTGTGTCGACTTGCAGTGTGTGTGTCGACCATATGGTTGATTTACAATTGAATTCCTATATTAAAGGGTACATCTTTGGTTTTACCCAGGGTCAGGTTTAAGGCTTCTGCCTGTACTGTAAACCATCACATTGTCATATCGTGTTGGTTCAATAACTATATGCATTAGTTTTCCGACCGTCCTCCAAGCTGTAGGACAGTAAATAGAGCTGCTATATCTTTAACAATAAACATGAATTTTGTTTGAATAAAAATAGTTTGCATAAAAGTATTGTAATGCAGTTTGAACACAACCAGGCTGTTGAAGAGATGACATCATATTGAAGAGATGACATCATATTGAAGAGATGACATCATATTGAAGAGATGACATCATGTTGAAGAGATGACATCATGTTGAAGAGATGACATCATATTGAAGAGATGACATCATATTGAAGAGATGACATCATATTGAAGAGATGACATCCTAAAGATAATCCCGACCCAGCTACAACACTGTGGGAGCAGACGACAGGACTTGACACTATTACACTGAGGAATCAGTCTCTCTCTCTCTCACACACATACACACATTCCCTCCCGTAATCCATCCCTCCCCATCTCTGTCAGTCATCTTTCTTGGCGGAGGCCTCCTGGTCGTGGCGTGTGATGATCTTGTAGACGCTCTTCCTGAAGCAGCTGTCGGAGGTCAGTCGCCGGGCAGTCTCCCTCAGGTCCTCCATGCTGGAGCCGTCGCCACGGGCAACCACGAATGACTGGGAGTGTTTCACTGCAGAGGAAAAGACATGAGTGTGTGTGTGTGTGTGTGTGTGTCACAGGAGGTTGTTGGCAACTTAATTTGGGAGGACGGGGTTGTGGTAATGGCTGGAGGGAAATTAGTGGAATGATATCAAACACATCAAACACGTGGTTTCCATGGTTTCCCTGTGTTTGGTGCCATTCCATTCGCTCCGGTCCAGACATTATTATGAGCCGTCCTCGACCTCAGCAGCCTCCATGCGTATGTGTGTACTCACACCAGTGGTGTTTGGAGGCCCGTCTCTGGATCCGACAGCTCTTAATGCGTCGTGCTGTAGCCTTGTGGAGATACACAGCATTCTTCATTATAGAAGGGAGCTTGGCCTCGATCTCTGCAGCACAGATACACTCCTCAAAGAACTCTGGGTGAAGAACACACACACACATATCCCATGTAGCTATACTGAACAAAAATTAAACAACACGTAAAAGGTTGGTCCCATGTTTCATGAAATAAAAGATCCCAGAAATGTTCAAGAGTTTGTGCACAAATATGTTTACATCAAATATGTCGTTGTTGGTGAACATCGCTGTTAGTGAACATTTCTCCAAGATAAGACACCTGATAGGTGTGGCATATCAAGAAGCTGATTAAACACATTTTGGGCTGGGGACAAAAAAAGGCCACTCTAAAATGTGCAGTTTTGTCACACAACACAATGCCACAGACGTCTCAAGTTTTGGTGCAGCAAGCAAATGGCATTTCTCTACCATAAGCCGCCTCCAAACGTTACTTTAGACAATTTAGCAGTACGTCCAACCGGCCTCAAAACTGTAGACCTCATATAACCACGCCAGCCCAGGGCCTCCACATACAGCTTCTTCACCTGCGGGATCGTCTGAGACCAGCCACCTGGTCAGCTGATGAAACTGAGGGTTTGTACAACCAAAGAATTGTCTCAGGGAAGCTCATCTGCGTGTTCGTCGTCCTCACCAGGGTTTTGACCTGACTGCAGTTCGGAGTCGTAACCGACTTCAGTGGGGAAATGATCACCTTCGATGGCCACTGGCATGCTGGGAAGTGTGTTCTTCACGGATGAATCCCGGTTTCAACTTTATTGAGCAGATGTCAGACAGCTTATATGGCGTTGTGTGAGTTAGCTGTTTGCTGATGTCAACGTTGTGAACAGTGCGCCCCATGGTGGCGGTGGTGTTATGGTATGGGGCAAAGCTACGGACAATGAACAGAATTGCATTTTATCGATGTCAATTTGAATGCACAGATATACCGTGACTAGATCCTGAGGCCCATTGTCGTGTCATTCATCCACCACCATCACATCATGTTTCAGCATGATAGTGCACCGTCCCATGTCACAAGGAACTGTACACAATCCCTGTAAGCTGAAAATGTCCCAGTTCTTCCCTGGCCTGCATACTCACCAGACATGTCACCCATTGAGCATGTTTGGGATGCTCTGGATCGACATGTACGACAGCGTGTTCCTGTTCCTGCCAATATCCAGCAACTTCGCACAGCCATTGAAGAGGAGTGGGACAACATTAAACAGGCCACAATCAACAGCCTGATCCACTCTATGTGAAGGAGATGCGTTGCAAAGGCATGAGGCAAGTGGTGATCACACCAGATACTGACTGGCTTTCTGATCCAGGTACCTGTGACCAACAGTGTCACGCCCTGATCTGTTTCACCTGTCTCTGTGCATATCTCCACCCCCCACCAGGTGTCTCCCTCCATTATACCCTGTGTATTTATACCTTAGTTCTGTGTTTGTCTGTTGCCAGATCGTCCCGTCAAGTCCTACCAGCGTGTCCCCGTGTTTCCTGTGATCTAGTTTTTGTTTTTCCCCGTCTTCCCAGTTCTGACATTTCGGCCTGTCCTTAACCTGATTCTGCCTGGTGTCCTGACTCTGATTTGGATTACGACTCTTTGCCTAAAGTCCTGTACCTGCCTGACTCTGATTTCTGCGGTCCTGTACCTGCCTGACTCTGATTTCTGCGGTCCTGTACCTGCCTAACTCTGATTTCTGCGGTCCTGTACCTGCCTGACTCTGATTTCTGCTGTCCTGTACTATAAAAAAAACAGACTCGTACTATCCACCTCCTGTATTTCAATCTGGGTCTTAGCCTGAGTTGCGATAACAGACGTATATCTGCATTCCCCATCATGTGAGATCCATAGATTAGGGCCGAATGAATTCATTTCAATTTGACTGATTTACTGTAAACTCAGTAACAATATTTTAAATTGTTGCGTTTACATTTTTGTTCAGTGTAGTTATGTTCCTCGCAGCACTCAGTAGTTGCTAGGACACTAAATATGACAGAAATAACTTGTTCTACCCAGGAGGAAGCAGGAAAACTACACACATTATGAATTATCCTGGGTTAACTGAACCCTTTATGAATTATTCTGGGTTAACTGAACCCTTTATGAATTATTCTGGGTTAACTGAACCCTTTATGAATTATCCTGGGTTAACTGAACCCTTTATGAATTATCCTGGGTTAACTGAACCAGTGGGTAGAAGTGTTTATGGCTGTGTGTTTATCTATGACTCATGAAGAATGTGTGTGTGTGTGTGTGTGTGTGTGTGCGCGCAGTAAGTGTAACTCACTCCTGAGGTTGTTGACGTCTCCCTTCATCTTGTCATCCTTCTCTTTGGAGCGTTCCAGAGAGCTCAGACCTTTCTCCAGGTTCCGTAGAGCCTCCTCAGCCTGCTTCAGCCTCCGCTCCAGCTCCATACGAGACTCAATCTCCACCTGGGACACAACAGGAGGTCAGGGCCCGTATTCACAAAGCATCTAAGAGTAGGAGGCCTGATCTAGGATCTGCCTTTTGGATAATTATGTCTTCTGTGACTAGGGGGCAGTATTTTAATTTTTGGAAAAATAACGTTCCAGTAGTAAACGGGATATTTTGTCAGGACAAGGTGCTAGAATATGCATATAATTGACAGCTTAGGATAGAAAACACTCTAAAGTTTACAAAACTGTAAAAATATTGTCTGTGAGTATAACAGAACTGATATTGCAGGTGAAAGCCTGAGAAAAATCCAATCCGGAAGTGCCTCATATTTTGAAAGCGCTGCGTTCCAATGCGTCCCTATTGAGCAGTGAATGGGCTATCAACCAGATTACTTTTTCTCCGTAGGTGTCTACAAGGTGTCTACAGCATTGTTACGTAGTTTTACACATTTATGTTGAAGAATAACCGTAAGTGGCTACATTGTGCAACTGGTCACCTGATGGCTCCCAGAGTGATTCTCAAGTAAAATACAGAGGTAGCCATTATTCCAATTGGTCCTACTGAAAAACCGGTGGATATATTATCGAATAGATATTTAAAAAACACCTTGAGGATTGATTATAAACAACGTTTGCCATGTTTCTGTAGGGTTAGGGTTTTTGCGACTGCAATTTCCGGCCGATTTCTCAGCCAAACGTGAAGAACAAACGGAGCTATTTTGCCTACAAAAATAATATTTTTGGAAAAAAGGAACATTTGCTATCTAACTGGGAGTCTCGTGAGTGAAAACATCCGAAGCTCATCAAAGGTAAACGATTTAATTTGATTGCTTTTCTGATTTCCGTGACCAAGTTACCTGCTGCTAGCTGGACAAAATGCTATGCTAGGCTATCGACAAACTTACACAAATGCTTGTCTAGCTTTGGCTGTAAAGCATATTTTGAAAATCTGAGATGACAGGGTGATTAACAAAAGGCTAAGCTGTGTCCCAATATATTTCACTTGTGATTTTCATGAATAGGAATATTTTCTAGGAATATTTATGTCCGTTGCGTTATGCTAATTAGTGTCAGTCGATGATTACGCTCCCTCATGCGGGATAAGGGAGTCACTATTAATTAACAATGAAAAAATAAAATCTCTTCATGAATAGGATCTTAAAAGTTTAATACATATATTGACGTCATTTTTTTGTGGTCTACGGGGAGGAACGAGAGAAGAGCTGTAAAATCGAATTAGCATAATTTAAACATCCCAATAAAAATCTGTCAGTTTAAGCTATCTGATTTTTTTTTAAAGAATCTAGCAAAATTAAATTGGATGTGTTACAATCCACCGACGTGGCACGAGGGCAGGGGGCACAGGATGGGCCACAGAGCTGTGCACAGAAGACGGACCTATTTTGGTTTAAGTGCATTTTCTTTAAATGTATATTGCCTATCAATGTGTACTGCATACTGTGTAATAAAATCAATAACTATATAAAGGTGTGCTGAAAATGTCAATGTGTTTTTGCAGAGCGTACAACCATGCTAACAACCATCCGTGGAGATCAGTGGACGTGAATGTGTTTTTGCAGAGCGTACAACCATGCAGACAACCATCCGTGGAGATCAGTGGACGTGAATGTGTTTTTGCAGAGCGTACAACCATGCAGACAACCATCCGTGGAGATCAGTGGACAAAGAGCTGGACAAAGAGCTGGACAATGGACCCGTGCCAAAAAAATGCATGTTTGCCAAGAAAGCGGTTCGTTTTGCTAGATTCTTCAAATGTGCACGCAGCATTTGTGTGAAATCCTCTGAATTCAAAAGTTGCAAGTTCAAATCCAGCGATAGAAAGTTGTTTTTGAGATTTTAGTTTTTAGCCTATCCAAAACATTAACCCTTACCTTAACCATTCAGAGTTAAACTTAACCTTAAACACTTTGAAATGTTACACTGAACGTGGATGAGCGTCTAATTCTGACATGAGACTGTGAGAGCTAGTTGCGTATGTAACGGATGTGAAACGGCTAGCTTAGTTAGCGGTGGTGCGCGCTAAATAGCGTGTCAATCGATGACGTCACTTGCTCTGAGACCTTGAAGTAGTGGTTCCCCTTGCTCTACAATGCTTCGTGGGTGACTGGTTCGCGCCCAGGTCGGGGCGAGGGGACGGATTAAAGTTATACTGTTACACTTAGTTTAACCAGGTCTAAAATTCTGACCCATCTTAAATTTGGAAACTACTTGAGCGTCATTAACCATTTGTTTACACTTTGTTCAGTTACCTCATTGGCTAGCTAGCTAACAACCTGGTAACTTGACCAGTATATCCAAACATTAGTCATGTTACCTCATTGGCTAGCGAGCTAACAACCTGGTAACTTGACCGGTAATGTAAACTCACCCCATTCCATACCAATGTGCGCAACCGCAACATTCAAACGAGGCAACAAAGAAAACGAATGGGACTGTGGAGACTGTGTTGACTTCAAAATCGGGGGTGTGAACTAGGTTTCTATTCAAGCGTTGATCGACATAGTAATGGCTCTATAGTTTTGGAGAAAAGTTGAAAAAAACAGACCCTGCGTTACATCGTGACGTGTCATGTCGTAACGTACAGCACGCATAAAGCAACTATTTCTGTCTTACAATCTCTCTCCACCAGGTGTAGCACTTCTTTCATCTTTTAAAAACAAGAAATGAACAGTGATGGGGGTCAGGGGGGATACCTACTCATATTTTGAGTCATCATTGCATGCGATCATCATTCTCTAAGCCGCTGTTACCTTCTAAGATCACTTTTTTTCGCCCTAAACCCGATTCAAATATAAACTCTTTATAGTGTTTTATTGACATTTTAGAGGCGATAAGGTGCTAAATTGGACAGATTGAGTGAAAAGAAAGCCCTTTTCCCACACAACATCTCTCCTTCTCACTATCACGCATTAGTTTCGCATCCCCACCCGCCATTTTTAAAGACCCGACGGGGCTCATTGCCTGCTTGAATTGTGCAGAAACGGGCAGCGTTTAGGTCATGTAATTGATTCTGTTGGAAAGGGGAAAAATTGTGCTTTACAATAGTATTGACATTACAGTTGATCTGGAAGTACTACGTTTTTGGGGCGCTAAAATAAGGTAAATTGTACGGACCAAGGCGATGTACAGAAGTGAGTGAGTGAGTTTACGTTATATCAAACATCTGATGACACAGAAAGGAAAATAGATATCTTCTTCAGGAGATCAATGATCACAGCAATGTGATCATTGCATGTTGTCATCACAAACCTGACGTTTTTAAAGAGACAGTGTACAATTTTCAATATAATGAATCCCAATAGCAAAATAGTGCTTTTACACAGAAACATAATATTCTACAAATTACTTTAACTTATTCCTATCAAACATTTATATTTTATAATAAACTTATGTATTTACAGTGTTACATATTAGTTTCTAGGGCACAACATGTACTTCAAAAGTAGCTAGAATTCATATAGATCAAATATTTCCGGAGTGTACAAAACATGCTCTTTCCATGACATTGACTGACCAGGTGAAAGCTACGATCCCTTATTGATTTCAACTAAATCCACTTCAATCAGTGTAGATGAAGGGGAGGAGACAGGTTAAATCCACTTCAATCAGTGTAGATGAAGCGGAGGAGACGGGTTAAAGAAGGATTTATAAGCTTTGAGACAATCGAGACATGAATTGTGTATGTGTGTTGTTCAGAGGGCGAATGGTTAGTCAACTAACATTCCAGTACAACATGTGTGCCCAAAGACCCACTAAACAATGCACAACTCGTCGTACCTTGACACAAATGGTCTATGGCAGCCGATGATGTTACAGGGTTCCACTTCACAAGTTCCACTTGTGTTTTCATGGCACATATTGGGCCCCTTGATAAAAAGTGGACCAACGTTTGAATGGATATCGAACCATCATAGCCAATCAGGTTCATCCCTTCATGGCAGCAGTGTATCCATCTGAGATGGATTTTTTTCAGCAGGATAAATGTTTTTCAGCAGGATCGTCCAGGAATGGTTCCACGAACATGACAGTGAATTCAGTTTACTGCAGTGGCCTGTCCAGACACCAGATCTCAATCCAATTGAACATCGGCGGAATGAGATGGAACGAGCTATTCGGAGTAGAGATCCACTACCAGCCAACTTGACACAACTGTGGGAAGCGTGTGTGTCAACATGGGCCAGTATCCTTGTGGAACGCATTCAAAACTTCGTAGAGTCCATGCCCAAATGAATTGAGGCTGTTCTGAGGGCGAAAGGGGGTGCAACTCAATATTAGGAAGGTGTCCTAAGGTTTTGTACACTCAGTTTTGGCTGTACGTACATCAAAAAATTCTAACAATCTTATTTTCTGATGCTCCTAAATTTCATGCCGTACTCCGAACCTTTGGGAGCACCAGTGGTAATTGAGGGAGCTTTTTTATTTATTTAGAGCCCTGTGAATGCCAGAATTACTGCAGCTGTAGTCAATGTAGATAGTCAGTGTAGCTTTTGTTGAACTATCTAGTAGTCTTATGGCTTGGGGGAAGAAGCTGTTCGGGGTCCTGTTGGTCCCAGACTTGTTGCATCGGTACAGCTTGCCGTGTAGTAGCAGAGAGAACAGCCTGTGACTTGGGTGGCTGGAGTCCTTAACAATTTTTTAGAGTGTTCCTCTGAACCCGCCTGGTATATTGGTCCTGGATGGCAGGCAGCCTGGCCTCAGTGTTGTACTGGGCCATACACACCACCCTCTGTAGCACCTTACGGTCAGATGCAGATCAGTTGCCATACCAGGTGGTGATGCTCTCGATGGTGCAGCTATAGGGCTCCTTGAGGATCTGGGGACCCATGCCAAATATTTTCAGTCTCTCGAGGGGGAAAAATGTGTTGTCGTGCCCTCTTCACAACAGTCTTGGTGTGTTTGGACCATTTGTTGGTGATGTGGACACCAAGGAACCTGAAACTCTCGACAAGCTCCATGACAGCCCCGTCTATGTGAATGGGGACCTGTTCAGCCCTCCTTTTCCTGTAGTCTACGATCATCTCCTTTGTCTTTCTCACATTGAGGGAGAGGTTGTTGTCCTGGCACCACACTGCCGGGTCCCTGACCTCCTCCCTATAGGCTGTCTCATCGTTGTCGGTAATCAGGCCTACCACTGTTGTGTCTTCAGCAAACTTAATGATGGTGTTGGAGTCATGCTTGGCCACATAGTCATGGGTGAACAGGGAGTACAGGAGGGGACTAAGCACGCACCCCTGAGGGGTCCCGGTGTTGAGGGTCAGCGTGGCAGATGTGTTGTTACCTACCCTTACTATATAGCAAGAACTCTCTTGGTCTACAGCTTATCATGAGGTACTCTACCTCAGGTGAGCTTTTATCACAAGACTTATTTAATATTAGACATAGCACACCAGCTGTTTTTGACAAATGGACACACCCCCTCCCACCCCTCGTCTTACCAGACGTAGCTGCTCTGTCCTGCTGATGCACAGAAAACCCAGCCAGCTCTATTTTATCTGTGTCGTCGTTCACCCACGACTCGGTGAAACATAATATATTACAGTTTTTAACGTCCCGTTGGTAGGATAGTCTTGACCATAGATCATCCAGTTTATTCTCCAGTGATTTGCTAATAGAACTGATGGTAGTGGTGATTTAATCACTCATCTACATCCAGATGCTCTTTCCGGTCATAAGAGATGGTAGCAGCAGCTTTATGTACAAAGTAAGTTACAAACAAAAAAGTAGTGCACTATATAGGGAATAGGGTGCCATAGCTCTGGCCAAAGGTAGTGCACTATATAGGGAATAGGGTGCCATAGCTCTGGCCAAAAGTAGTGCACTATATGGGAGAGTCTCATTGATTGTGTCGGAGTGTTTCTATCGACAGAAATCCCTCAATAGAGAACTGTGATCAATCAAGAAAACCTACTCCTGGCTCGTTTATTCCATCTTTCCTCTTTAGAGTAACACCAAATTACTTGGTCTGCTCACAATAGGGAATAGGATGCCTTGGGGCTCTAGCCAAGATGTGTATGCTAGTGTGTGAGGCTCAGGTCAAAAGTAGTGTACATTGTAGGGCAGGGCTCTCCAACCCTGTTCCTGTACCCTATTGCAGATTATCACTCCAACCCGGCCATCCCATGGCTGCACAGTGAAATTACCTGTCCTGATTTGTCATAGACGCTTGCTTAAAATCTTTAATGAGTAAACCTTCCTTCATGTACTGGACTCTGTAAAATGGTATATAATCAGCTTGATCCCCTCTGTCGAAGACGCTTGGACCTTCTTTTTAAAAATATTTTCAGTGGTATTGTTAACGAACACGCCTCTATGGTAATCGCTCCTCTTTCACCCCAGCTGCCAAACTAACCCGGATTCAGATGACCATCCTACCCACGCTAGATTACGGAGACATAATTTATAGATGGGCAGGTAAGGGTGCTCTCAAGCGGCTAGATGTTCTTTACCATTTGGGCCATCAGATTTGCCACCAATGCTCCTTATAGGACACATCACTGCACTCTATACTCCTCTGTAAACTGGTCATCTCTGTATACCCGTCGCAAGACACACTGGTTGATGCTTATTTATAAAACCCTCTTAGGCCTCACTCCCCCCTATCTGAGATATCTAAAGCAGCCCTCAGATATATCTACTGAAAGCCCTCATCCTGCACATACAACACCCGTTCTGCCAGTCACATTCTGTTAAACATCCCCAAAGCACACATCCCTGGGTTGCTCCTCTTTTCAGTTCGCTAAAGCTAGCGACTGGAACGAGCTGCAACAAACACTCAAACTGGACAGTTTTATCTCAATCTCTCATTTAAAAACTTAGTCATGGACACTCTTACTGACAGTTGTGGCTGCTTTGTGTGATGTATTATTGTCTCTACATTCACGTGTGTGCTGTTGACTGTGCCAAATAATGTTTCAACTATGTGTTGCCAATAACGTTTGTACCATGTTGTTGATATGTTGTTTTGCTACTATGCTGTGTTGTCATGTGTTGTCATCTTAGGTCTCTTTATGTAGTGTTGTCTCTCTTGTTGTGATGTGTTTGTCCTACATTTATATTGTATTAATTTTAAATCACCCTGTCATCTCAGATTTTCAAAATATGGTTTACAGCCAAAGCTAGACAAGCATTTGTGTAAGTTTATCGATAGCCTAGCATAGCAAATCAGAAAAGCAATCAAATTAAATAGTTTACCTTTGATGAGCTTCGGATGTTTTCACTCACGAGACTCCCAGTTAGATAGCAAATGTTCCTTTTTTCCAAAAATATAATTTTTGTAGGCGAAATAGCTCCGTTTGTTCTTCACGTTTGGCTGAGAAATCGGCCGGAAATTGCAGTCACGAAAATGGCGAAAAATATTCCAAATTAGCTCCATAATATCGACAGAAACATGGCAAACATTGTTTATAATCAATCCTCAATGTGTTTTTCAAATATTTATTCGATAATATATCCATCGGGACAATTAATTTTTCAGTAGGACCAATTGGAGTAATGGCTACCTCTGTATTTTACGCAAGAATCTCTCTGGGGGCATCAGGTGACCACTTACGCAATGTAGCCGCTTACGGCTATTCTTCAACATAAATGCCTAAAACTATGTCACAATGCTGTAGACACCTTGGGGAATACGTAGAAAGCGTAAGCTGGTTGATAGCACATTCACAGCTCAATAGGGACTCATTGGAACGCAGTGCTTTCAAAATATGGGGCACTTCCGGATTGGATTTTTCTCAGGCTTTCGCCTGCAACATCAGTTCTGTTATACTCACAGACAATATCTTTACAGTTTTGGAAACGTTAGAGTAGCTCTGGTTAAAAGTAGTGCACTATGTAGGGAATAGGGTGCCATTGGAGAGGCAGTGTGGTGTACCTTGAGTTCCACCTCAGTTTGCTTCTTGTCCACAGTGAGCTGTGTGAGGGACTGCTGTAAAGTCCTGGACTGACAGGAGTAGAACTCTCTTTCCTGTTGCAGAACTGTGGCACGCTGCTCATTCTCCGTTTGCCTGCAGGGGGAGCCAGAGAACACAGACAGTCATGTTAAACTGTGTCACGCTGCTCATTCTCCGTTAGCCTGCAGGGGGAGCCAGAGAACACACAGTCCTGTGCACCCTCGACTTGCACGCACACACATAGTCTGTCAGAGGTACAAAACACACACACACAGTAACATACAGCTAGAGCGCGCACACACACATTGCCAGACACACAGTTGGAGGAAAGGTACTGTGCATACTAGCACAATCCTGCAGTCCAATCCCCATCCACAGCAGGTCAATACTAGGCTAAGTGTTTAAAAGCCTTCCGCCCTGGGCATTTATATCGCTTACCTCTTACCCAACCTCTTACCTAATGAAGGAAGTTGATAGGATAATGTATCACAAGGGGATGTTAACCTCTTCAACCTATGGGGGCGCTATGTCATTATTGGATAAAAAACGTGCCCGTTTTAAGAGCAATATTTTGTCACGAAAAGATGCTCGACTATGCATATAATTGCCAGCTTTGGAAAGAAAACACTCTGACGTTTTCAAAACTGCAAAGATATTATCTGTGAGTGCCCCAGAACTGATCTTACAGGCGAAACCAAGATGAAACTTCAAACAGGAAATGAGCAGGATTTTTGACGCTCTGTTCTACTATCGTCTCCTTATATGGCTGTGAATATGCTGTGAACGATCTTATGTGCTCTGCCGTTCGTCCAAGATGTCTGCAGCATTGTGACGTGTTTGTAGGCATATCATTGGAAGATTGACCATAAGAAACTACAATTGCCAAGTGTCCCGCACGGTGTCTGCGTGGAAATTGGTGCGCAAAAGTCACCTACCAGTATTTTATTAGAGACTACATTTACCTGGTGTCCCGCCCGGTGTCCTGTGTCGAAATTATTGCGTAATCTGTAGGTCCATGCGCGTTCCATTTCTTCAGAAGAGAAAGTCAACTGCCACGAAGGATTTATCGTCGATAGATATGTGAAAAACACCTTGAGGATTGATTCTAAACATCGGCGTGCCATGTTTCTGTCGATATTATGGAGTTAATTTCCCAGTTTTAATGACTTTATTTTATTTATTTTTTCTTATCCAAACGTGATGAACAAAACGGAGCGATTAGTCAACACAAATAATATTTCTTGTAAAAACGGAACATTTGCTATCTAACTGAGAGTCTCCTCATTGAAAACATCTGAAGTTCTTCAAAGGTAAATGATTTTATTTGAATCCTTTTCTGGTTTTTGTGAAAATGTTGCATGCTGAAAGACAGTCATAATCCTATGCTAGGCTATCAATACTGTTACACAAATGCTTGTTTAGCTATGGTTCAAAAGCATATTTTGAAAATCTGAGATGACAGTGTTGTTAACAAAAGGCTAAGCTTGAGAGCAAATAGATTAACCTGTTAGTCCTATAGGGGCAGTATTTCATTTTTGGATAAAAACACGTGCCCGTTTTAAGCGCAATATTTTGTCACGAAAAGATGCTCGACTATGCTTGGAATTGATAGCTTTGGAAAGAAGACACTCTGACGTTTCCAGAACTGCAAAGATTTTCACTGTGAGTGCCTTATAACAAAAGCTTCAGGCAAAACCAAGATGTTTGAGCGACCAGGAAATCAACAGGATTTCTGAAGGTACGTTTTCCATGATCGCCTTATATGGCTGTGAATGTGACAGGAATGAACGGACACTTTCTAGCGTTTCCCCAAGGTGTCTGCAGCATTGTGACGTATTTGTAGGCATATCATTGGAAGATTGACCATAAGAAACTACAATTGCCAAGTGTCCCGCACGGTGTCTGCGTGGAAATTGGTGCGCAAAAGTCACCTACCAGTATTTTATTATTATTATTTTTCCATCCGAATCTGAGAACAATGCAGGCTTCCAGGAACGGCATTTCAATGAAGAGATATATGACAAAACACCTTGAGGATTGATTCAAACAACGTTTTCCATGTTTCAGTCGATATTATGGAGTTAATTCGGAAAAAAGTTTGACGTGTAGGTGACTGAATTTTCGGTTAGTTTCGGTAGCCAAATGCATAGTAACAAAACGGAACTATGTGTCCTACACAAGAATCTTTCAGGAAAAACTGGACATCTGCTATGTAACTGAGAGTCTCCTCATTGAAACATCTGAAGTTCTTCAAAGGTAAATTATTTTATTTGATCCCTTTGCTGGTTTTTGTGAATATGTTGCGTGCTAAATGCTAACGCTAAATGCTAAGCTAGCTATCACCACTCTTACACAAATTATTGATTTTCTCTGGTTCTAAAGCATATTTTGAAAATCTGAGACGACAGGATTGTTAAGAAAAGGATAAGCTTGAGAGCAGGCATATTTATTTCATTTCATTTGCGATTTTTAGAAATCGCTAACGTTGCGTTATGGTAATGAGCTTGAGGCTGTAGTAATGCGACCGCATGCGGGATGGGGCGGACTATGAGGTTAATTTAATTTAATTTGCGATTTTCATGAATAGTTAACGTTGTGTTATGCTAATGAGCTAGCGGATAGATTTACACAATCCTGGATACAGGTTTTTCGTAGCTAAACGTGACGCAGAAAACGGAGCGATTTGTCCTAAACAAATAATCTTTCAGGAAAAACTGAACATTTGCTATCTGAGAGTCTCCTCATTGAAAACATCCGAAGTTCTTCAAAGGTAAATGATTTTATTGAATGCTTTTCTGGTTTTTGTGAAAATGTTGCCTGCTGAATGCTAACGCTAAATGCTACGCTAGCTATCAATACTGTTACACAAATGCTTGTTTTGCAATGGTTGAGAAGCATATTTTGAAAATCTGAGATGACGTTAACAAAAGGCTAAGCTTGAGAGCAAATAGATTAATTTCATTTCATTTGCGATTTTCATGAATAGTTAACGTTGCGTTATGGTAATGACCTTGAGGCTGTAGTCACGATACCGGATCCGGGATGGCTCGACGCAAGAAGTTAATATCAAACACAAGCACAAGCAATGGTCTGTTATAGGACAGAAGAAAGTCGTTCTGTAGGTCCTAATTTCCAGGGAATGCCCTGTGGGAAATTACAGAGGGCCTTGTTGCAGAGCTCTGCATTGGGGACACTTGTTTGAGAGACACCCTCATTAGGCTTCACGGTGGAGCTCTGCAGCGAGGCCCTTCATTGAGAGAAACCCTCAATAGGCTTCACCATGGGGCTCTTCAATGTGACTCCGCCTTGAGAGACACCCTCATTAGGCTTCACGGTGGAGCTCTGCAGCGAGGCCCTTCATTGAGAGAAACCCTCAATAGGCATCACCATGGGGCTCTTCAATGTGACTCCGCCTTGAGAGATACCCACATTAGGCCTCACGGTGGAGCTCTGCAGCGAGGCCCTTCATTGAGAGATACCCACATTAGGCCTCACTGCGGAGCTCTGCAGCGAGGCCCTTCATTGAGAGATACCCACATTAGGCCTCACTGCGGAGCTCTGCAGCGAGGCCCTTCATTGAGAGATACCCACATTAGGCCTCACTGCGGAGCTCTGCAGCGAGGCCCTTCATTGAGAGATACCCACATTAGGCTTCACGGTGGAGCTCTGCAGCGAGGCCCTTCATTGAGAGATACCCACATTAGGCCTCACTGCGGAGCTCTGCAGCGAGGCCCTTCATTGAGAGATACCCACATTAGGCCTCACTGCGGAGCTCTGCAGTTGGGCTCGCCATTGACAGATACACTGCATTTTTTTATACAACACTCATGTCTTTGGCATCATTAAACTGAAGATTAATTATTATTATGTGATTAAACTACTTAATCATGTAACTGTAATTAACTAGGAAGTCGGGGAACCAAGGAAAATATTCAGATTACAGAGTTAGAATTTTCCTAATATATCTTTCAGATATTTTAATATCTGATAACTTAGTCTTCTGATTAATGAATTATTCATAGTCTCATTCCAAACGTCGTAAATTGTTGGGTATCTGCACGAACCCAGTCTTCACTATGAGTTATCCATTTATCAATTGTCTTACATAATTTATTATTAACTAACTAAATCATCACAGAAAGGCATAAACAAACAGTAGATGGTTACAAGGAAATGAAAGCAGATGTGCCCTAGTGGGTTAAACCGGCATCGTGGCTTGATGTACAAAAGGGAAGTGGGGGTCAACTGAGATAAGACGACACACAGTTGATAATTATAACAATTGAAATGCTAATAAATTGCGCATGAACTCTCACTCATTCGGGAATAATTGCAATCAATATATATATTTACGCTCAGTGTGTCATTGTGATCTCTGTTGAAAAGTTTATTTCTGTCGGAGAGTTTGTCCGCCCTCTCTCTCTCTTTCTCTTTGCCGTGGTTAGAATGGATAGTTCAGAGTAACATTCATTCGTGTTGTTATAGAATAGATGTTTCGGCGGTTGTCGGTCTTCACGTTCAATGATACCAAATTCCTAGCTGCAGACTAGTAATTAATATCAAAGACTTGTTCTTATTCTGTCAGTATCAATAGTCTAAGAGTTTAACCACGTGGGATGGTTAAAAGATTCAGCAATCTACTCAAACCTTATTTCCCTCTGTGATAGCGGTACTGGTTTGTTCTCAACCCTTAGCCCTCTAGTAATGAGGGTAAGCTGGTCTGAAATGGGAAAACCCAGGGGTTTTCTTCGGAACATAGAAAGGGGCTGTTATACAACAATTAGATGTAAGCCTCATAACTGAAAATGCTGTATAAACAGGATTATGGTAATGTGGCCGTATCATCTCCCATGTGTTTCACAAAATTGTACCAAACGGACCAGTTCGTAGCTCGTTACTTCACCGATCTTTTATACCTTCTCCAGAACATAAATATTGTTCGGACCACTAGTTCTGTGAGGTGGAAGAAATTCCTTTGTTCTCTCTATGAAAACTCACTCTCTCTCTCTATACTGTCTGGCCATGAGGAAGATTCTCCTCTAGAAATGTACAACCTCTCTGACAGAGCCTGGTGTAAGGAGTAGAGAGAGGGAGATGGTGCTCACTGTACCCAAAGAGGGCAACGTCATGAAAACACTCATGCCCTCTGGTCAACACCAGTTTCCCATCACATCCTGATCCCAGTCACTGGTGCTTGTCGTTGGTTTGTCTGTTGAGGAATCAATGTACATTTCCAATTTAATGGTTTTTCTCACCCTCATTAAACTCTTAGGCGGCCACAGGGTAGTCAGCTGTGATCAGACACAGGCAGGCTAACTTTCTGAAGGCGGACCGGTCACATTCAGGCTGAATCTGAGCTCAGATCCTCTCTAATTCATCGGCTGCTTAATGTGTCTTTTATATGGTAGGATAATTTATTTATTTTTTTACAAACTTCTGAACTTTTCACACAAGACTGGACAAAAATAAGATCCATGTTCCTGGTCCTCTCACCTCTCCTCAGCCTGCTCCTTCTCTCTCTGCAGTTCCCTCATCTGCTCTTCAATGTGTCTCAGCTCCGATCGCAGTCCCATGTCACCAGGCTGCACCTCCTGCTCCTCGTCCTTCTCTGGACGCTCAGCCCCCTGCTCAAGCTCCTTCTCCCTCAACAACTCCAGGGTTCGCTGCTTCTCATGGGACAGCTCCTGGAGGACCAGATCATGGATGTAATGAAGGTGTGTGTGTGTGTGTGTGTGTGTGTGTGTGTGTGTGTGTGTGTGTGTGTGTGTGTGTGTGTGTGTGTGTGTGTGTGTGTGTGTGTGTGTGTGTGTGTGTGTGTGTGTGTGTGTGTGTGTGTGTGTGTGTGTGTGTGTGTGTGTGTGTTTCTCCTCAAGTTCATTTTAAATACCTCAATAGATTTCTGAAGAAGTGTTGTTAAACTGTTCAGCTCCTCTTTTTCAGACTCCACTCCTTTCAGAGACTGTGCTGTGCCGTCCAAGTCCCTGTCAACAACACGATACACCACACAGTGGAATAGCAACACTCTCCACACTGAGAGCATCAAACCCACAACAGATGGACCTGAGGATCAGAGTCTTAAAGGCTAAGAGTTTTCACAGCAGTTTAGTTAACCTGTTAAGCCTAGCCCTGTTTACTGCCCCTTCTGGAGGAATTGGGTACCCATATAAAACAGGATACATTTTTGTCAAAAGTTGCTAATATATGCATATAAAAAATATTATCGAATAGAAAACACTCTAAAGCTTCTAAAACCGTTTACATTTTGTCTCTATGTAAAGCAGAAGTCTCAGGGCATGCATTCTCCCAAAGTCTCTCTTGTCATGGAAAAAGTTGGCCCAACTTTGATGTCATCGTATACGCCTTACCAAACAACTACCGCTCTGGGAACAGTCTGTACGTGTTCAGCGCGAAGCCTGCTTTCAATGGGGCTTCTCATTGTGTGAATTGCGTGCTCACGAGACGTTGAGCGTGCCGAAAGGTCTCGGTCATGCAAAAAAAAAGTGTACGTTTATGCGCGCTCTGCTCCCGCTCTCTCTTTTCTTCAGGATCAATTAAAAGACGTGTGTTTCGCTTCGTCCTCACAATTGCTGTACACCTTTATAACATGTTAAAGCTTAATTATGAACATAGTTTGACAAGTTTACTCGACATATAATATATATTTTCGACGTTTTGGTGCGCATCCACTTGAATTTTGCCTACATTTCAACCGAAATGTGGCTATTTTGAGAACCGAAAGACGCAGACTTGAAAACTAAACGCTGTTTTGGTAAGTATAATCCCTTCCAGGTCTTTTGATGGAAGAACAGCAAAGGTAAGGGAATATTTATGTGTTAATTTTGGGTTTCTGTCGACTCCAAGATAGAGGAGGCATAATGATACATTTGGAGCACCGACTCCTAGTATAGCCTAGTGAACTCAACCTGTAACGTTAAAAATAAATGTAACACAGAGATTGCATTTAGAAGAAGTGTATCTTCCTATACATATGTAAAACATGCATATTTAGTCAAAGTTTATGATGTGTATTCCTTGTTAGCTGACGTTATCTGCCGGAGCTATTTCATTTCTCCTGACATTTTAGTAGTATTTTTTGAACGATGTGTCATTGTAAACAGAGATTTATGGATATATATTGCAGATTATTTTTAAAAAATGAATGTACTGTGTAACATGTTATATTACTGTCATCTGATGAAGATTTCAAAACGTTAGTGTAATGATTTTTATTTTAATCCTGCGTTTATTGATTGCATATTTTTTCCCCACTATCTATGCTAATGAGCTATGTCTGCGGTGGTGGTTTGACATAAATATGTACTATGTTTTCGCCGTAAAACATTTTAGAAATCTGACTTGTTGCCTGGATTCACAACGAGTGTAGCTTTAATTCAATACCCTGCATGTGTATTTTAATGAACGTTTGAGTTTTAACTAATACTATTAGCATTTAGCGTAGCGCATTTGCATTTCCAGAGCTCTAGATGGGACACCTGCGTGCCAGGTAGGAGCAAGAGGTTAACGCAGTGGATAAAGACGGAGATACGAGCTACATTCCTTATATTAAATGCACTTTAAATGTATTACATGCAACTTTCTTACT
Source organism: Oncorhynchus gorbuscha (assembly GCF_021184085.1). NCBI lineage: Eukaryota > Metazoa > Chordata > Actinopteri > Salmoniformes > Salmonidae > Oncorhynchus > Oncorhynchus gorbuscha. The sequence continues at coordinate 95,916,682 of NC_060182.1, read as the reverse complement.
CGTATGTGGGGATTACTGTATATTATTATTACTGTATATTATTATTACTGTATATTACTTAATACTGTATTTAATTTATTAATGTATTTAATTTATTACTGTATATTATTATTACTGTATTTTACTTAATACTGTATTTAATTTATTACGGTATATTATTATTACTATATTACTTATTACTGTATTTTATTATTACTGTATATAAATTAATGTATTTTATTTATCACTTTATTTATTACTGTATATTATTTATTTCTGTATATTATTTATTACTGTATATTATTTATTACTGTATATTATTTATTACTGTATATTATTTATTTCTGTATATTATTTATTACTGTATATTCTCAATTACTGTATATTATTTATTACTGTATATTATTTATTACTGTGTCACGCCTTGGTCATTGTATCTTGTGTTTTTGTTATATGTTTGGGTAGGCCAGGGTGTGACATGGGTTTATATGTTGTGTTTCGTATTGGGGTTTGTATTAATTGGGATTGTGTATTATTAGGGGTGTGTCTAGTTAGACTTGGCTGCCTGAGGCGATTCCTAATTGGAGTCAGCTGATTCTCGTTGTCTCGGATTGGGAACCGTATTTAGGTAGCCTGAGTGCGCGTTGTATTTCGTGGGTGAATGTACCTGTCTCTGTGTTAGTCACCAGATAGGCTGTAATTAGTTTCACTCGTTTGTTGTTTTCGTATTTTCAGTTATTTCATGTACCGCATTATCTTCATTAAAAGTCATGAGTAACCTACACGCTGCATTTCGGTCTGAATTTCTTCAAACAACAGACGAACGACATTACATACTGTATTTATTTATTACTGTATATTATCTATTACTGTATATTATCTATTACTGTATATGATTTATTACTGTATATTATCTATTACTGTATATTATCTATTACTGTATATTATCTATTACTGTATATTATCTATTACTGTATTTATTATTGTAAATATCCCAGTTTATGTTCTCCATAGCTCTCTCTTACAGTTTGATCTGATCCTGCTCTGCTCTAAGCTCCATCACCAGCTCCTCAAACTTCTGCTTCTCCTCCTCCAGAACCAGGTTCAGACGTTCCAGATGCTCCTTCTGTTCTCGCTGCAGGCTCAGTTCTTCTGTCTCCTCCATCAGCTTATCTGGGGTGACAAAACAGCCTGATCACTTGTTGTATATGGCCATTGTCTCCATGTGGGACTGTAAGCATCAAAACTAAAGAACAAAATTACTTTCAGCCCCTCGGACCTGCCACCCTGACCCATACCTGCCCATGTCCCCTTTCACCTATTCTCTCCTCTCTCTCCTGAACCAGGCCTTATGCCTCCTGCCTACCCATGCCTCCACAGTCCCTCTTCTTACCCAGGTACTCTTGCTTCTCCTTGGCCAGCTGCAGTCCCTGGGCTTCCAGGCTCTCTATCATGGCTTCTCCCAGTTGGGCGTTCTTCCAGGTGCTGGAGGTTTTAGACACTAGGTGTTTAACAGCTTTAACACAGCATGTGGCCATATAGGTTTTATACAGCATGATCACCACCAGTACCACACAACAGTAGGTCACATATTCCACTATACAATTGCAGACCTGTGCAGCTCCTCCATGCATGTCTGAAGAGACTAAAGTCCCCTCTAAGGTGGACCCTTTACTTAGAGTTAGACTTATAGACTTAACCCTGCTGCCCCTGATAAGACAGTTAGTGGGGTCAGTTGGATTTAAAGAGGCAGTGTGGTCAGTTGGATTTAAAGAGGCAGTGTGGTCAGTTGGATTTAAAGAGGCAGTGTGGTCAGTTGGATTTAAAGAGGCAGCGTGTAGTTTCAGTTTGTTTACAGTTACATTTAAAAAGGCAGTTTGAACAGCTAGATTTAAAGAGGCTTTATGTCGTAAATAGTGACTCACACTCTGCCAGACTCCTGCAGCATCTCCAGCCACTGGTTTTGTTCTGCCTCATTCTCTGCAGCCAGGACAATGTTACCCTGAGGGAGTAATAGAGCATCATCACATGATAATATACAATAGCATACATTATCATCACATGATAATATACAGTAGCATACATTATCATCACTAGATATTACACAGTAGCATACATTATCATCACTAGATATTACACAGTCGCATACACTATAATCACATGATAATATACAGTAGCATACATTATCATCACTAGATAATATACAGTAGCATACATTATCATCACATCATGCATATATCCTGTGTGGCTCAGTTGGGCATGACACTCATAATGCCAGGATTGTTGGTTCGATTCCCACGGGGGACCAGTACGAACAACAACAAAACAGTATGAAAACATATGCACTGAATAAGAGTCTGCTAAATTACAAAAATGTAATTTAAAAAAGATTACATCACAAACAGTAGCGTGCATTATCACATGAGATATACAGTAGCGTGCATTATCACATGAGATATACAGTAACATACATTATCACATGAGATACACAGTATCAACCATTATCACATGAGATATACAGTAGCATGCATTATCACATGAGATATACAGTAGTGTGCATTATCACATGAGATATACAGTAGCACGCATTATCACATGAGATACACAGTACCAACCATTATCACATGAGATATACAGTAGCATGCATTATCACATGAGATATACAGTACCAACCATTATCACATGAGATATACAGTAGCGTGCATTATCACATGAGATATACAGTAGCGTGCATTATCACATGAGATATACAGTAGCGTACATTATCACATGAGATATACAGTAGCATGCATTATCACATGAGATATACAGTAGTGAGCATTATCACATGAGATATACAGTAGCACACATTATCACATGGGATATACAGTAGCATGCATTATCACATGAGATATACCGTAACATACATTATCACATGAGAAATACAGTACTATGCATTATCACATGAGATATACAGTAGTGTGCATTATCACATGAGATATACAGTAGCACGCATTATCACATGAGATACACAGTACCAACCATTATCACATGAGATATACAGTAGCGTGCATTATCACATGAGATATACAGTAGCATGCATTATCACATGAGATATATACAGTAGCACACATTATCACATGAGATATACAGTAGCACTAATTATCACATGAGATATACAGTAGCATACATTATCATCACATGATACACAGTAGCATACATTATCATCACTAGATAATATACAGTAGCATTCATTATCATCACATGATAATATACAGTAGCATACATTATCATCACTAGATAATATACAGTAGCATACATTATCATCACTAGATAATATACAGTAGCATACATTATCATCACTAGATATTACACAGTAGCATACATTATCTTCACATCATGCATATATCCTGTGTGGCTCAGTTGGGCATGACACTCATAATGCCAGGATTGTTGGTTCGATTCCCACGGGGGACCAGTACGAACAACAACAAAACAGTATGAAAACATATGCACTGAATAAGAGTCTGCTAAATTACAAAAATGTAATTTAAAAAAAGATTACATCACAAACAGTAGCGTGCATTATCACATGAGATATACAGTAGCATGCATTATCACATGAGATATACAGTAACATACATTATCACATGAGAAATACAGTACTATGCATGATCACATGAGATATACAGTAGTGTGCATTATCTCATGAAATATACAGTAATGTGCATTATCACATGAGATATACAGTAGTGTGCATTGTCACATGATATATACAGTAGCACACATTTTCACATGAGATGTACAGTAGCACGCATTGTCACATGAGATATACAGTAGCATGCATTATCACATGAGATATACAGTAGTACAGTAGCATGCATTGTCACATGAGATATACAGTAGTACACATTATCACGAGAAATGCAGTACTATGCATTATCACATGAGCTATACAGTAGTGTGCATTATCACATGAGATATAACGTATTACAGTAGCGTGCATTGTCACATGAGATATACAGTAGCATGCATTATCACATGCGATATACAGTAGTGTGGATTATCACATGAGATATACAGTAACATGCATTATCACATGAGAAATGCAGTACTATGCATTATCACATGAGATATACAGTAGTGTGCATTATCACATGAGATATGCAGTAGTGTGCATTATCACATGAGATATACAGTAGCACACATTATCACATGAGGTACACAGTACCAACCATTATCACATGAGATATATACAGTAGCATGCATTATCACATGAGATATACAGTAGTGTGCATTATCACATGAGATATACAGTAACATACATTATCACATGAGAAATACAGTACTATGCATTATCACATGAGATATACAGTAACTGCCTGATAAATACAGAGTTGCAGATTTCAAGTGTCTATTATTAAAAAGTTTATATTATTGTCTAAGTGCTTACAGTGAAGTCATCATGATTTATAACCATGGCGAATGGCATGCCCTGGTCTTCCTTCGGATCCACAACACAGCCTCCTAAAGGGATCACACCCTGGGACAGACAGGATGAATACAACATAATGCATCAACTTCTCATAGTTGTGATATATATATATATATATATATATACACACACACACACACACACACACACACACACACACACGTCATCATACATATGAGATATAATGTGAGAATATTGTGGACCTTTTGAGGTTAACACATGCACCATGTTGAGTAAAGCTCACCTTGGGGTGGATGTTAAAGTGTTTGTTGGTCTCAAAGCTTCTCTTCTCATTCTCCGCATAGTAGAGCAGGAAACTGTCTTTGATGATGAAGAATCTAGGAGGATGGAGAAAGTGTCATTAGTTGGAGGAGAATGAGGTACGGCAAAACTTGGCTAAAAAAAAGAGGCAGATAGACAGGCAAGCAGAGGCCAATAGACTGCATCCTGACTGGATCATTCTGGATTACTATGTACTGTAGGTTAAAAAACAACAACCAGGCAAGCACCAGCCTAGATAACCCACAACACCAAGTCATACTAGCAGAGTCTGACAGAGGTTTACTAGCTAACCCACAAGACCAAGTCATACCAGCAGAGTCTGACAGAGGTTTACTAGCTAACCCACAACACCAAGTCATACCAGCAGAGTCTGACAGAGGTTTACTAGCTAACCCACAACACCAAGTCATACTAGCAGAGTCTGACAGAGGTTTACTAGCTAACCCAAGTCACCATGTCATACTAGCAGAGTCTGACAGAGGTTTACTAGCTAACCCACAACACCAAGTCATACCAGCAGAGTCTGACAGAGGTTTACTAGCTAACCCACAACACCAAGTCATACTAGCAGAGTCTGACAGAGGTTTACTAGCTAACCCAAGTCACCATGTCATACTAGCAGAGTCTGACAGAGGTTTACTAGATAACCCACGCCACCATGTCATACTAGCAGAGTCTGACAGAGGTTTACTAGCTAACCCAAGTCACCATGTCATACTAGCAGAGTCTGACAGAGGTTTACTAGATAACCCACGCCACCATGTCATACTAGCAGAGTCTGACAGAGGTTTACTAGATAACCCACGCCACCATGTCATACTAGCAGAGTCTGACAGAGGTTTACTAGATAACCCACGCCACCATGTCATACTAGCAGAGTCTGACAGAGGTTTAACTATGTCGTGTCTTTACGATCATTAACTGAAGACGTATAGTTTTTAATCAAAGATTCTCTGTAATTAGCATTTCGTGATGAACTAATCAGGCAAATGTAATTAACTAGGAAGTCGGGGCACCAAGGAAAATATTCAGATTACAAAGTTATAATTTTCCTAATATAACTTTTCAGATATTTTAATATCTGATCAATTAGTCTTCTGATTAATGACTTATTCTTTATTTTACCTCACGTTAGTCTCATTCCAAACGTTGTAAATTGTTGGTTATCTGCACGAACCCAGTCTTCACTATGAGTCATGCATACATCAATTGTCTTAAATAATTTATTTACTAACTAAGTAATTCACAGAAATGCATAAACAAACAGTAGATAGTTACAAGGAAATGATAACGGAGTTTCCCTAGTGGGATAAACCGGCATGGTGTACAAAAGGAAAGTGGGGGTCGACTGAGATAAGACAACACACAGATGATAATAATAACAATTGAAATGCTAATCCTTTGCACATGAACACTCACTCATTCAGGAACAATAGCAATCAATACATATATTTACGCTCAGTGTGTCGTCGGCTCTCTCTCTCTCTCTCTCTCTCTCTCTCTCTCTCTCTCTCTCTCTCTCTCTCTCTCTCTCAGAGTGACATTCATTCATATCGTTATAGAATGGATGTTTCGGGGGTTGTCGTTCTTCGCGTTCAATGATACCGAATTCCTAGCTGCAGACTAGTAATTCATATCAAAGACTTGTTCTGTCGGTATCGATAGTCTAAGAGTTTAACCACATGGGATGGTTAAAAGATTCTGCCATCTACTCAAACCTTGCCCCTCTCGTTATCGAGGTAAGCTGGTCTGAAACCTTTGTCCTCTCGTAATTGAGAGAAACATGGTCTGTTGAGAAATTCTCAAGGTGCGAGTTTTATTTGGAAGAGCAGAAAAAGGCTGTCTCATGACGCCAGGTCCTAACTGTGCTCATGGGGGCGTGCCAGTGACTTAAGTAAAACTTTACACAGAAATACAATTCTCTCACATTACATCATTACATAGCATCCCATCATTTCACAAATAGTTTAATCCCTCCTCATTCATCCTGTACAACAATTAGATGTAAGCCTCATATCTGAAGCTATTGTATAAACAGCATTATGGTAATGTGGCCGTATCGTCTCCCATGTGTTTCACAAAATTGTACCAAACGGACCAGTTCGTAGCTGGATTCTTCACCGATCTTTTATACCTTCTCCAGAACATAAATGTTGTTCGGACCTCAAATTCTGTGACGTGGAAGAAATTCCTTTGTTCTCTATGACAACTCACTCTGTCTCTATACTGTGGCCATGAGGAGATAATCTCCTCCAGGAATTTACGATCTCTCTCTGACCACAGCAGCCTGGGTGTAGGAGAAAGGGCTGGTTATGTAGCTATACTGAACAAAAATGTAAACACAACATGTGAAGTGTTGGTCACATGTTTCATGAGCTGAAATAAAAGATTGCAGAAATGTTCAATATGCACAAAAAGCTTAGTTCTCTCAAATGTTCTACACAAATTTGTTTACCTCCCTGTTAGTGAGTATTTCTCCTTTGCCACAATAATCCACCTGACAGTATGTTCAACCGGCCTCACAACCGCAGACCGTGTGTAACCACGTCAGCCCAGGATCTCCACATTTGGCTTCTTCACCAGCGGGATCCCCTTGGGGAGGGGGGTGCTCAGGAGTAATTCTGTCTGTAATAAAGCCATTTTGTGGGGAAAAACTGATTCTGATTGCCTGGGCCTGGCTCCACCCACGCCTGCACCTCTGCTCAGTCGTAGATTAGGGCCTAATGTATTTATTTCAATTGACTGATTTCCTTATATGAACTGTAACTCAGTAAAATCGTTGAAAATGTTGGATGTTGCGTTTATATTTTTGTTCGTATTTATTTTGATAATCATTATCACTATCATCGTTAGCATAGCTGCCGTTAGCTAGCTCGAGTTACGTAAATAGCTAGCTACCTAGATAGCTGACGTTAGCCTGTCTCAGTACTTGGATTTGGCTTGGAAACACGATAATATATTTTTTTTAAAGAGAGAATAATACTTAGTAAGAAAACCTTTTATCATCATTGTGATGTCCCCAGATTGACTTCAGATGCAGTAGAACTTTAGCCAGCTAACTAAGATGAATGGAACCACTGTATTTTAGCTAGCTAACATTAGCATTGCTAGCAATTTGCTAGTAACAGTAATGGAAGCATGGCCATCTCTTTAAAAATACATTTGACAACATCATATGGCAATGTTGTTTCCTACTAATTATTTGTCTACTTTAGCAATGTCATTGTATTTCCAATCTCGAGCCAGTCAGTCTACATCGCATAGAAGTAGCTTCCAAATGAGTTTTATCTCATTTCTCGAGCTATGGTTATATTTGAGGGATGTAGACAATCGTCAACCCTGTTTTTCTGTCAGACAGTGCACAGTTGGGTGCCAGATTTATCCCCTTGTCAGGAACAGATGACCAGAAGGAGCAGAGGTAATGTGATTGCAATGGTTTTAGCGACCAACTAAAAATAATTTCATTCACTTTTCACTTGCTGTTTTTACAGCTTGTCAGGCAAGATCTCAGAATAAAAGTGTCATGCCACAGAAGTATCCTTGTGACACCTCCTCCGTTGTTGCCAGAGTCTCCCTCGACTCCTATGATAGAAGTACCGTTGTGACACCTAGCCTGATGGAACCAGCCTGATCACCATATAATGTCCAGGGTATAACCTAGCCTGGTGGAACCAGCCTGATCACTATATAATGTCCAGGGTATAACCTAGCCTGGTGGAACCAGCCTGATCACTATATAATGTCCAGGGTATAACCTAGCCTGGTGGAACCAGCCTGATCACTATATAATGTCCAGGATATAACCTAGCCTGGTGGAACCAGCCTGATCACCATATAATGTCCAGGGTATAACCTAGCCTGATGGAACCAGCCTGATCACCATATAATGTCCAGGGTATAACCTAGCCTGTTGGGAACCAGCCTGATCACCATATAATGTCCAGGGTATAACCTAGCCTGGTGGGAACCAGCCTGATCACTATATAATGTCCAGGGTATAACCTAGCCTGGTGGAACCAGCCTGATCACCATATAATGTCCAGGGTATAACCTAGCCTGATGGGAACCAGCCTGATCACTGTGTTCACCATATAATGTCCAGGGTATAACCTAGCCTGATGTATAACCTAGCCTGGTAGAACCAGCCTGATCACCATATAATGTCCAGGGTATAACCAGCCTGATCACCATATAATGTCCTGGGTATAACCTAGCCTGAGGTATAACCTAGCCTGGTGGGAACCAGCCTGATCACCATATAATGTCCAGGGTATAACCTAGCCTGATGGAACCAGCCTGATCACTGTGTTCACCATATAATGTCCAGGGTATAACCTAGCCTGGTGGAACCAGTCTGATCACCATATAATGTCCAGGGTATAACCTAGCCTGATGGAACCAGTCTGATCACCATATAATGTCCAGGGTATAACCTAGCCTGGTGGGAACCAGCCTGATCACCATATAATGTCCAGGGTATAACCTAGCCTGATGGAACCAGCCTGATCACTGTGTTCACCATATAATGTCCAGGGTATAACCTAGCCTGGTGGAACCAGTCTGATCACCATATAATGTCCAGGGTATAACCTAGCTGGTGGGAACCAGCCTGATCACTGTGTTCACCATATAATGTCCAGGGTATAACCTAGCCAGATGGAACCAGCCTGATCACCATATAATGTCCAGGGTATAACCTAGCCTGGTGGAACCAGCCTGATCACTATATAATGTCCAGGGTATAACCTAGCCTGGTGGGAACCAGCCTGATCACCATATAATGTCCAGGGTATAACCTAGCCTGGTGGGAACCAGCCTGATCACCATATAATGTCCAGGGTATAACCTAGCCTGATGGAACCAGCCTGATCACCATATAATGTCCAGGGTATAACCAGCCTGATCACTATATAATGTCCAGGGTATAACCTAGCCTGGTAGAACCAGTCTGATCACCATATAATGTCCAGGGTATAACCTAGCCTGGTGGGAACCAGCCTGATCACCATATAATGTCCAGGGTATAACCTAGCCTGGTGGGAACCAGCCTGATCACCATATAATGTCCAGGGTATAACCTAGCCTGATGGAACCAGCCTGATCACTGTGTTCACCATATAATGTCCAGGGTATAACCTAGCCTGATGGAACCAGTCTGATCACCATATAATGTCCAGGGTATAACCTAGCCTGGTGTTACCAGCCTGATCACTATATAATGTCCAGGGTATAACCAGCCTGATCACCATATAATGTCCAGGGTATAGCCTAGCTGGTGGGAACCAGCCTGATCACTGTGTTCACCATATAATGCCCAGGGTATAACCTAGCCAGATGGAACCAGCCTGATCACCATATAATGTCCAGGGTATAACCTAGCCTGGTGGAACCAGCCTGATCACTATATAATGTCCAGGGTATAACCTAGCCTGGTGGGAACCAGCCTGATCACCATATAATGTCCAGGGTATAACCTAGCCTGATGGAACCAGCCTGATCACCATATAATGTCCAGGGTATAACCTAGCCTGATGGGAACCAGCCTGATCACTGTATTCACCATATAATGTCCAGGGTATAACCTATCCTGATGGAACCAGCCTGATCACCATATAATGTCCAGGGTATAACCTAGCCTGATGGAACCAGCCTGATCACTATATAATGTCCAGGGTATAACCTAGCCTGGTAGAACCAGTCTGATCACCATATAATGTCCAGGGTATAACCTAGCCTGATGGAACCAGCCTGATCACTGTGTTCACCATATAATGTCCAGGGTATAACCAGCCTGATCACTGTGTTCACCATATAATGTCCAGGGTATAACCTAGCCTGGTGGAACCAGTCTGATCACTGTGTTCACCATATAATGTCCAGGGTATAACCTAGCCTGGTAGAACCAGCCTGATCACCATATAATGTCCATATAATTCTGTTTTACATTTTTAATAAACTGAGGGATCTTACAGATAATTGTTTGTGTGGGGTACAGAGATGAGGTAGTCATCTCTCTAGTATACTGTTAAACACCATTATTCCACACAGAGTGAGTCCATGCAACTTATTATGTGACTTGTTAAGCACATTTTTACTCCTGAACTTATTTAGGCTTGACATAACAAAGGGGGGTTGAATACTGATTGAATCAAGACATTTCAGCTTTTCATGTTTAATGAATTTGTAAAATATTTGATAAAACAGAATTTCAACTTTGACATTATGGGTTATTGTGGGTAGGCCAGTGATGAAAAGAAAATACAAATCTACATTTGATCCATTTTAAATTCATTTTTACACAACAAAATGTGTAAAAAGTGGAGGGGTGTGAATACTTTCTGAAGGAAAAGCAGTATCTGCACATTAGCTATGATGTCTTTGTTTAATGCCGATACGGCGTGGAATGTTTTATCGATGCGATAGTGCTATTCTGTGTAAGGCTAAGTGGTACGTGGGGATCCAAGGACAAACAGGACTCGGTTGTTCCGATTGTTGATCATAGATAGCACTTAATGTAGTGCGGGAAAATCATGATGGATCTGAGCCAAGGGTTTGACTGTGAGCTTTTATCATGGCAGAAGTAGAGCACAACAGATTATTCTAGTTGGAGGGTTGAAGACAGTACTGAACTTGGAAGAGGCCGATCCCACAGCAGCCCAGTTGTCAGAGAGGAAATGGAACCATATTGTAGTTACTCAACAATACTCCACATATTGTAGTTACTCAACAATACTCCACATATTGTAGTTACTCAACAATACTCCACATATTGTAGTTACTCAACAATACTCCACATATTGTAGTTACTCAACAATACTCCACATATTGTAGTTACTCAACAATACTTCACATATTGTAGTTACTCAACAATACTCCACATATTGTAGTTACTCAACAATACTAACCTGATTGAACATTAAATATTGTAGTTACTCAACAATACTAACCTGATTGAACATTACATATTGTAGTTACTCAACAATACTAACCTGATTGAACATTATGTCCTGAATACAAAGTGTTATGTTTGGGGCAAATCAAACAAAAACAAATAACTAAATTACCACTCTTCATATTTTCAAGAATGGTGGTGGTGGCTGCATCATGTTAAGAGTTTTTGGGGATGAAAATGCACAGGCCAAATCCAGTTCAGTCTGCTTTCCAACAGACATTGGGAAACAAATGGCTGTCTAGCAATAATCAACAACCAAATTTGACAGAGTTTGAATCATTTTTTAAAGAATAATTTGCAAATATTGTACCATCCAGGTGTGCAATGTTCTTAGAGATTTACCCAGAAAGACCCACAGCGGTTGTCGCTGCCAAAGGTGAATCTAACATCTATCGAGGGGGATGAACACTTATCTAATCAAGATATATTCGTGTTTTTTTAACCTCAGGGACTATTCTGTTGTCTAAAATGCCTTTTTTTTGTACAAGATTGAAGTTGTTCATCTGTAAACCAAAGTTAACATTGTCATTTCCCCCCCCCTTCTATATACACTGCCAGTACTTGTGCCACCATGCCAGGCCCTACCTACTGCTAGGTAGAAATAACTAGGCAGGTCCTACCTACTGCTAGGTAGAAATAACTAGGCAGGCCCTACCTGCTGCTAGGTAGAATTAACTAGGCAGGCCCTACCTGCTGCTAGGTAGAATTAACTAGGCATGCCCTAACTGCTGCTAGGTAGAATTAACTAGGCATGCCCTAACTGCTGCTAGGTAGAATTAACTAGACAGGTGATAATGCCCTACCTGCTGCTAGGTAGAATTAACTAGACAGGTGATAATGCCCTACCTGCGGGACCACTTGGCGGAGGACCGTCCGAAGGGCCTCTTCCAGAGCACCCCATGCAGCTGCACCTTGGTGCTAATGTCCAGCACTTCAGAGTCTGTCTGATCCATGGACGTCCAGTAGGAGAAGAGAGAGGGTTTGGAGGACGAGGAGAACATCGCTAACCCTCCTAACCCTTCCACAGAGGGGCGTGGAGTTGGACAAAAAAATCAATGGAACAAAAATAGAAATGAGGAACTAGGAAGTACACACACACACCCAATAACACACACACACACAGTTGTGGACACGACACACACTCACAGACAAAGTAACACACACATCCTGATACCAAACTCAGCGGGGTGGAATGATCAAGCTGCCAATACATCAGCATCAGCTGGAGGCAGACTACTGGACAGAGAGGAGGGGTAGAGAGGATGAAGAGAGACGGGTGAGGGAGGGCAGGAGAGAGAGTGGGGGAGGGCAAGAGAGAGAGAGGGCAGGAGAGAGAGAGAGTGGGGGAGGGCAGGAGAGAGAGTGAGGGCAGGAGAGAGAGTGAGGGCAGGAGAGAGAGAGAGGGCAGGAGAGAGAGAGAGGGCAGGAGAGAGAGAGAGGGCAGGAGAGAGAGAGAGAGAGAGAGAGGGCAGGAGAGAGAGAGAGGGCAGGAGAGAGAGAGAGAGTGGGGGAGGGCAGGGAAGAGAGAGTGAGGGCAGGAGAGAGAGAGAGAGAGCGGGGTAGGGCAGGAGAGAGAGACAGGGCAGGAGAGAGAGAGAGTGGGGTAGGGCAGGAGAGAGACAGAGAGAGAGTGGGGTAGGGCAGGAGAGAGAGAGGACAGGAGAGAGAGAGCAGAGAGAGAGAGAGAGAGAGAGAGAGAGAGAGAGAGAGAGAGAGAGAGAGAGAGAGAGAGAGACAGAGAGACAGAGAGAGAGAGAGAGAGAGAGAGAGAGAGAGAGAGAGAGAGAGAGAGAGAGAGAGAGAGAGAGAGAGAGAGAGCGGCAGAGGCTTTAGAAATTAGTTTTAGTAAATCTGTTGCTAGGTCAATACATCCCTGTCATCTATCTCTCTCTCTCTCTCTCTCTGAGCAGCTTCCTGTAGAGAACAAAGTAGGGCAGGCATGTGTCCCAAATGGCACTATTCTAATGTTGACCAGGGCTCGTAGGAGTGTAAACTGATGCTCGACAAGAACACGCACACTCTACTTTCTAGCAAAGAGCATGTTACATAGTAAAATGGAGATCGCGATATGTTATGGGTAAACTTACTGTGGTGTTAAAGATGTATACATCTGAATGGTTATAGCATGTATGCATATTTAGTGTGTGTGTTTTAATGGACAGGGTGTTCAAATCTATATGTCTCTGCAGCCATCCTATATGACCGCTATGGGGATTTGATGATGTTGATGAGGACAAAGCTGGAGATCACTCTGTCATGCTGATTGAGTTTGAATAATAATAATATAATAATAATATATGCCATTTAGCAGACGCTTTTATCCAAAGCGACTTACAGTCATGTGTGCATACATTCTGGAAGCTTCAAAAGGAGGGTGGTGCTTGGAATCATTGTTCTTCCTCTGTCAACCATGGTTACCTGCAAGGAAACACGTGCCGTCATCATTGCTTTGCACAAAATGGGCTTAAAAGGCAAGGATATTGCTGCCAGTAAGATTGCACCTAAATCAACCATTTATCGGATCATCAAGAACTTAAAGGAGAGCGGTTCAATTGTTGTGAAGAAGACTTCAGGGCGTCCAAGAATGTCCAGCAAGCGCCAGGACCGTCTCCTAAAGTTTATTCAGCTGTGGGATTGGGGCACCACCAGTACATAGCTGCTCAGGAATGGCAGCAGGCAGGTGTGAGTGCATTCTGCATGCACAGTGAGGCGAAGACTTTTGGATGATGGCCTGGTGTCAAGAAGAGCAGCAAAGAAGTCACTTCTCTCCAGGAAAAACATCAGGGACAGACTGATATTCTGCAAAAGGTACAGGGATTGGACAGCTGAGGACTGGGGTAAAGACATTTTCTCTGATGAATCCCCTTTCCGATTGTTTGGGGCATCCGGATAAAAGCTTGTCTGGAGAAGACAAGGTGAGCGCTACCATCGGTCCTGTGTCATGCCAACAGTAAAGCATCCTGAGACCATTCACGTGTGGGGTTGCTTCTCAGCCAAGGGAGTGGGCTCACTCACAATTGTGCCTAAGAACACAGCCATGAATAAAGAATGGCACCAACACATCCTCCAAGAGCAACTTCTCCCAACCATCCAGGAACAGTTTGGTGACGAATAATGCCTTTTCCAGCATGATGGAGCACCTTCGACACAAGGCAAAAGTGGTAACTAAGTGGCTCGGGGAACAAAACATCGATATTTTGGGTCCATGGCCAGGAAACTCCCCCGACCTTAAAACCATTGAGAAATTGTGGTCAATCCTCAAGATGCGGGTAAACAAACAAAAATCCACAAATTCTGACAAACTCCAAGAATTGATTATGCAAGAATGGGCTGCCATCAGTCAGGATGTGGCCCAGAAGTTAATTGAATGGGCTGCCATCAGTCAGGATGTGGCCCAGAAGTTAATTGAATGGGCTGCCATCAGTCAGGATGTGGCCCAGAAGTTAATTGAATGGGCTGCCATCAGTCAGGATGTGGCCCAGAAGTTAATTGAATGGGCTGCCATCAGTCAGGATGTGGCCCAGAAGTTAATTGAATGGGCTGCCATCAGTCAGGATGTGGCCCAGAAGTTAATTGAATGGGCTGCCATCAGTCAGGATGTGGCCCAGAAGTTAATTGAATGGGCTGCCATCAGTCAGGATGTGGCCCAGAAGTTAATTGACAGCATGCCATGGCGGATTGCAGAGGTCTTGAAAAAGAAGGGTCAACACTGCAAATATGGACTCTGCATCAACTTCATGTAATTGTCAATAAAAGCCTTTGACACTTATGAAATGCTTGTAATTATACTTCAGTATTCCATAGTAACATCTGACAAAAATATCTAAAGACACTGAAGCATCAAACTTTTGGCCACAACTGTACATACCGTAGGCTTAATGACAGCGGTGGAGAAAGTACGCAACTATCATACTTGAGTAAAAGTAAATATACCTTAATAGAAAATGACTCAAGTAAAAGCCACCCATTAATATTCTACTTGAGTAAAAGTAAAGATACCTTAATAGAAAATGACTCAAGTAAAAGTCACCCAGTAATATTCTACTTGAGTAAAAGTCTAAAAGCATTTGGTTTAAAATATACTTCAGTATGAAAAGTAAAATGTATAAACAATTTTACATTTCTTAACATTTATGGCACCAGAACACATAGGTAGGGCCTGCCTTTCAACCTGGTCACGTCTGTTGTGGGTGGACCAAATCAACCTGGGTGTCCTGGTCGCGTCTGGTGTGGGTGGACCAAATCAACATGGGTGTCCTGGTCGCGTCTGGTGTGGGTGGACCAAATCAACCTGGGTGTCCTGGTCGCGTCTGGTGTGGGTAGACTAAATCAACATGGGTGTCCTGGTCGCGTCTGGTGTGGGTGGACCAAATCAACCTGGGTGTCCTGGTCGCGTCTGGTGTGGGTGGACTAAATCAACCTGGGTGTCCTGGTCGCGTCTGGTGTGGGTGGACCAAATCAACCTGGGTGTCCTGGTCACGTCTGGTGTGGGTGGACCAAATCAACCCGTGCACGATGGCGGACGAGCGGTACGGTCAGCACGTAAGGTTTAGTAACCGGGTGGTAGCCCGCTAGTGGATGGCTATTTAGCCTCTCTGTGCTAGTGGATGGCTATTTAGCCTCTCTGTGCTAGTGGATGGCTATTTAGCCTCTCTGTGTTAGTGGATGGCTATTTAGCCTCTCTGTGTTAGTGGATGGCTATTTAGCCTCTCTGTGCTAGTGGATGGCTATTTAGCCTCTCTGTGTTAGTGGTGGCTATTTAGCCTCTCTGTGTTAGTGGTGGCTATTTAGCCTCTCTGTGTTAGTGGTGGCTATTTAGCCTCTCTGTGTTAGTGGTGGCTATTTAGCCTCTCTGTGTTAGTGGTGGCTATTTAGCCTCTCTGTGTTAGTGGTGGCTATTTAGCCTCTCTGTGTTAGTGGTGGCTATTTAGCCTATCTGTGTTAG
Organism: Oncorhynchus gorbuscha; assembly: GCF_021184085.1. NCBI lineage: Eukaryota > Metazoa > Chordata > Actinopteri > Salmoniformes > Salmonidae > Oncorhynchus > Oncorhynchus gorbuscha. Next base: position 95,900,050 of record NC_060182.1, on the reverse strand, counting down.
TGGTGGCTATTTAGCCTCTCTGTGCTAGTGGATGGCTATTTAGCCTCTCTGTGTTAGTGGATGGCTATTTAGCCTCTCTGTGTTAGTGGATGGCTATTTAGCCTCTCTGTGTTAGTGGATGGCTATTTAGCCTCTCTGTGTTAGTGGTGGCTATTTAGCCTCTCTGTGTTAGTGGATGGCTATTTAGCCTCTCTGTGCTAGTGGATGGCTATTTAGCCTCTCTGTGTTAGTGGTGGCTATTTAGCCTCTCTGTGTTAGTGGATGGCTATTTAGCCTCTCTGTGTTAGTGGATGGCTGTTTAGCCTCTCTGTGCTAGTGGATGGCTATTTGCCTCTCTGTGCTAGTGGATGGCTATTTAGCCTCTCTGTGCTAGTGGATGGCTATTTAGCCTCTCTGTGTTAGTGGATGGCTATTTAGCCTCTCTGTGTTAGTGGTGGCTGTTTAGCCTCTCTGTGTTAGTGGTGGCTGTTTAGCCTCTCTGTGTTAGTGGTGGCTGTTTAGCCTCTCTGTGTTAGTGGTGGCTGTTTAGCCTCTCTGTGTTAGTGGTGGCTGTTTAGCCTCTCTGTGTTAGTGGTGGCTGTTTAGCCTCTCTCTGTTAGTGGTGACTATTTAGCCTCTCTGTGCTAGTGGATGGCTATTTAACCTCTCTGTGTTAGTGGATGACTATTTAGCCTCTCTGTGTTAGTGGTGGCTGTTTAGCCTCTCTGTGTTAGTGGTGGCTGTTTAGCCTCTCTGTGTTAGTGGTGGCTGTTTAGCCTCTCTCTGTTAGTGGTGGCTATTTAGCCTCTCTGTGCTAGTGGATGGCTATTTAGCCTCTCTGTGCTAGTGGATGGCTATTTAGCCTCTCTGTGTTAGTGGATGGCTATTTAGCCTCTCTGTGTTAGTGGATGGCTATTTAGCCTCTCTGTGTTAGTGGTGGCTATTTAGCCTCTCTGTGTTAGTGGTGGCTATTTAGCCTCTCTGTGTTAGTGGTGGCTATTTAGCCTCTCTGTGTTAGTGGTGGCTATTTAGCCTATCTGTGTTAGTGGTGGCTATTTAGCCTCTCTGTGCTAGTGGATGGCTATTTAGCCTCTCTGTGTTAGTGGATGGCTATTTAGCCTCTCTGTGTTAGTGGATGGCTATTTAGCCTCTCTGTGTTAGTGGTGGCTATTTAGCCTCTCTGTGTTAGTGATGGCTATTTAGCCTCTCTGTGCTAGTGGATGGCTATTTAGCCTCTCTGTGTTAGTGGTGGCTATTTAGCCTCTCTGTGTTAGTGGATGGCTATTTAGCCTCTCTGTGTTAGTGGATGGCTGTTTAGCCTCTCTGTGCTAGTGGATGGCTATTTGCCTCTCTGTGCTAGTGGATGGCTATTTAGCCTCTCTGTGCTAGTGGATGGCTATTTAGCCTCTCTGTGTTAGTGGATGGCTATTTAGCCTCTCTGTGTTAGTGGTGGCTGTTTAGCCTCTCTGTGTTAGTGGTGGCTGTTTAGCCTCTCTGTGTTAGTGGTGGCTGTTTAGCCTCTCTGTGTTAGTGGTGGCTGTTTAGCCTCTCTGTGTTAGTGGTGGCTGTTTAGCCTCTCTGTGTTAGTGGTGGCTGTTTAGCCTCTCTGTGTTAGTGGTGGCTGTTTAGCCTCTCTCTGTTAGTGGTGGCTATTTAGCCTCTCTGTGCTAGTGGATGGCTATTTAGCCTCTGTGTTAGTGGATGACTATTTAGCCTCTCTGTGTTAGTGGTGGCTGTTTAGCCTCTCTGTGTTAGTGGTGGCTGTTTAGCCTCTCTGTGTTAGTGGTGGCTGTTTAGCCTCTCTCTGTTAGTGGTGGCTATTTAGCCTCTCTCTGTTAGTGGTGGCTATTTAGCCTCTCTGTGCTAGTGGATGGCTATTTAGCCTCTCTGTGCTAGTGGATGGCTATTTAGCCTCTCTGTGTTAGTGGATGGCTATTTAGCCTCTCTGTGTTAGTGGATGGCTATTTAGCCTCTCTGTGTTAGTGGATGGCTATTTAGCCTCTCTGTGCTAGTGGATGGCTATTTAGCCTCTCTGTGTTAGTGGTGGCTGTTTAACAGTCTGATGGCCCTGAGATAGACGCTGTTCTTCAATCTCTCGGTCCCAGCTTTGATGCACCTGTACTGACCTCGCCTTTTGGATGATAGCAGGGTGAACAGGCAGTGGCTCTGTGGTTGATGTCCTTGATGATATTTTTGGCCTTCCTGTGACATCGGGTGCTGTAGGTGTCCTGGAGGGCAGGTAGTTTGCCCCCGGTGATGCGTTGGGCAGACCTCACCACCCTCTGGAGAGCCCTGCGTGGCCAGTTGTGGGATAGCTCAGGGGTGGGTTTGATCTGGCCAGGACAGGTGACCAAACAGTCAGAGTCGGGACACATTGCACCCATTAATTTTTATTTATTTAAATAAATCATAAAAACACAGTTTTGCAACAGAATGAACATTTCACTATCAACAGATGGAAAAATGTCAGACTCCTTATGGAATGATCACATGACCCGAAGCATGATGTCTACTGCTAACCCCTGATGCCCCTCAACTCTCTCTCTCACACACACACACACACACACACACACACACACACACACACACACACACACACGTCTTTCGACTAGAACCAAGAAGCTTCAAGATATATTATTACATTACTATTTCACGAAGAACCAGTAGGGAGAATATCCCTTTAGAACAGACTTAGTTTGGTTCCGTGAAATCTCATGAATAAAAAAAACCCCGTCTGCAGCTGAAGGTACTGCACGCACAACCACCTCCACAACCACAGAAGAAGAGAAGAGAGAGGGATTTACTGGGCCCAAAATCTGTCTTCTCCAGCAGGTGGTGTTTCGTATAAAAATGTTTCACTCACTAAACCAGGAGATTTTGTACAGAGGTTAATGAGTGTTAAATTTGGTTTAAAACAACAAAAAACATAAGGCTTATTTTAAACACGTGGTTTATTTGATCGAATAGGGTCATTGAGTGGCATCTCTTTCAATTGTTAGAGATGCCACTCAACCACCTGGTCAATATAATGGATAATTCTCGTTGTGGGTAGACACGGAACACCAGAGCTCACAAAATGAACATGCTTATTGCTGAGATTTTATAACATTGATAAAAGGACAGAAGATAAATTAAAAGCAAATCGAAAATTTGTATAAAAAAAAAAAATAAAGTCATTACATCACAACTGCTGTTTTGTTTGACCCAAATGCAAATAACTAAGTCCCTCTTCACAGACAGACACTAGGTGATCCAGACAAAGCTATGAGTCTGAACATCTACCGACGACTGTCTGTTGGTCTACACTCCATGTTACTGGTCCCTCAGTTCAGAGTTCATTAAAATGCATCTATTGGTCTGACTACTCACTGAACAATGCCTAATGTCATGTACCCTAAAATCACCCAGTCTACCACCATCAAGTAGACCAGTACCCAGTCTACCACCATCAAGTAGACCAGTACCCAGTCTACCACCATCAAGTAGACCAGTACCCAGTCTACCACCATCAAGTAGACCAGTACCCAGTCTACCACCATCAAGTAGACCAGTACCCAGTCTACCACCATCAAGTAGACCAGTACCCAGTCTACCACCATCAAGTAGACCAGTACCCAGTCTACCACCATCAAGTAGACCAGTACCCAGTCTACCACCATCAAATAGACCAGTACCCAGTCTACCACCATCAAATAGACCAGTACCCAGTCTACCACCATCAAATAGATCAGTACCCAGGCCTCCATCATCAAATAGACCAGTCCCCAGTCTACCACCACCAAATAGACCAGTCCCCAGTCTACCACCATCAAATAGACCAGTACCCAGTCTACCACCATCAAATAGACCAGTACCCAGGCCTCCATCATCAAATAGACCAGTACCCAGTCTACCACCATCAAATAGACCAGTACCCAGTCTACCACCATCAAATAGATCAGCCGACGACTGTCTGTTGGTCTACACTCCATGTTACTGGTCCCTCAGTTCAGAGTTCATTAAAATGCATCTATTGGTCTGACTACTCACTGAACAATGCCTAATGTCATGTACCCTAAAATCACCCAGTCTACCACCATCAAGTAGACCAGTACCCAGTCTACCACCATCAAGTAGACCAGTACCCAGTCTACCACCATCAAGTAGACCAGTACCCAGTCTACCACCATCAAGTAGACCAGTACCCAGTCTACCACCATCAAGTAGACCAGTACCCAGTCTACCACCATCAAGTAGACCAGTACCCAGTCTACCACCATCAAGTAGACCAGTACCCAGTCTACCACCATCAAGTAGACCAGTACCCAGTCTACCACCATCAAATAGACCAGTACCCAGTCTACCACCATCAAATAGACCAGTACCCAGTCTACCACCATCAAATAGATCAGTACCCAGGCCTCCATCATCAAATAGACCAGTCCCCAGTCTACCACCACCAAATAGACCAGTCCCCAGTCTACCACCATCAAATAGACCAGTACCCAGTCTACCACCATCAAATAGACCAGTACCCAGGCCTCCATCATCAAATAGACCAGTACCCAGTCTACCAACATTAAATAGACCAGTACCCAGTCTACCACCATCAAATAGACCAGTACCCAGTCTACCACCATCAAATAGACCAGTACCCAGTCTACCACCATTAAATAGACCAGTACCCAGTCTACCACCATTAAATAGACCAGTACCCAGTCTACCACCATCAAATAGACCAGTACCCAGTCTACCACCATCAAATAGACCAGTACCCAGTCTACCACCATCAAATAGACCAGTACCCAGTCTACCACCATCAAATAGACCAGTACAAGTCTACCACTATCAAATAGACCAGTACCCAGTCTACTTGCCATCAAGTAGCCCAGTAGCTATCCTGCAATCACTCAGGAAAACAGGTCTGAAGAGAACCACATTTTAAACCAAACGTGAAAGAAAGCAGTGTAATTCATGGGTTGATATAAGTTTAGATTTCTGGGACCAGGGCTTCCATTACGATGTATAATTTAGAGGCTGGTCCTGGGACCAGGGCTTCCATTATGATGTATAATTTAGAGGCTGGTCCTGGGACCAGGGCTTCCATTATGATGTATAATTTAGAGGCTGGTCCTGGGACCAGGGCTTCCATTACGGTGTATAATTTAGAGGCTGGTCCTGGGACCAGGGCTTCCATTACTGTGTATAATTTAGAGACTGGTCCTGGGGCCAGGGCTTCCATTACAGTGTATAATTTCGAGACTGGTCCTGGGGCTTCCATTGTGAGGCTGAAGCAAGACAATCATCCTTCAAGCTGTTTACCCAACAAGGTGGCGGGGATTCCTTTTGTTATCAATTGAACTGCAGATTTCCCCTTTAATAAGCCTCAGTTAACAGGTTTGCTAGAGTCTGTGGACAGCAGTCTTATAGACAACATGTCTCTCAGATGTCCAATGTCCTTTAACAGTACGGTAGATTAATAAATAGCCTATAGATCAGGCCAAAAGTCATAGAAGTGCAACTACTCACATGTAAACTTCTAATTAGTTACTGATTGCACTAGCAAGAATTTAAATATAGACTACATTTCATCTCACAGTAAGAACACCGTGTGTCAGAGTGCAAGCTCAACGTAGCACATAAACAATGCTCTGAAAAGTGAGAGTGAAAAATCACTCTGGATTTAAAACCTTTACTTTTACTGCAAGATGTCACAAATATCTCTTCATTTCTCACAGCCCAGTCCTCAGCAACAAAACAAAAGCAGGTACATTAACGCGAGTTCAGGAGTTGACAGTTCATTTGTAGCACTGAAACAGGATACAACAATGACCAACTCCCCTGCTGTCTGTAAAGCCTACCTAGAGAGACCCCGCCCCCCCCCCCAAAAAATAGAAAAATAAATGTCTGCTTAAAAGAAGCAGAAACCATGGTAGCAGTCTTGTCATCAGTATCAGCAGATAGCACTTCCTTTAGAGTGTTGAACAAGTGGGAGGTCCTTATTACTATGGTTATGACATCATCATCCCTTTGTGTTGTCCAGCGCGGTTCCGATTCCACCCGCAGGTCGTTGTCCCGGCAACGAGGACACAACAACCGCAATCCAACCAAATCAGAAGTCCATCAATAGAACAGGTACATAAAGACATTTGAGATGTGTGATAGAGATGTCTGTTAGGCTGCTTTCCCTCTAAACCCACTCTTCTTCTCTTTTACATCCCTCCTTTCCTCTCCTCCCCTCGGGCTCCTCTGTGTCTACTAGCGGTGTGTGTCTAGTGGTGGTGTCCCACAGACAGCACCAGCGGTAGCAGACAGCCCAGAACCAGAGCCCCAACCTCCACCTTGCTCAGTCCCTTCGCTGCTTCCTTCCCCGGTGTGGGGGAGTGGCTGTGTCCGGTCCCGCCCACCTCAGGCAGAACGTGTACGGTGGCAACATACAGGAAGGTCCCGGCAGAGAACAGCATGGCCACCCCTGTGGCGTTCACGTTGGACAGTGCCTCTTTACTGCTCTGGAGGTAGAGAGGACAAAACAATTGGGGGTAATTAGAATAGGGAGGGGGTTGGCTGGGTATTGGGGAGGGGGGTGGAAGGGGTAGTGGGGAGAAGGGGTAGTGGGGAGAAGGGGTAGTGGGGAGAAGGGGTATTGGGGAGAAGGGGTATTGGGGAGAAGGGGTATTGGGGAGAAGGGGTATTGGGGTATTGGAAGAGATCATAGACAACCAACTGACCTGGCTGAGTCCTACGAAGGTAACTATGGCGAGGACAGGTGCTGCCAGGGCGAAGGCCAGCAGGTGTTTACGGATCCGATTCCTCTCCAGACCAGCATGCATCAGGAAAGAGACCAGGCCAAAAGCAGCTGGGGCCTGGGGGGAACGAAAGAGACAGGGTTTAATTACGAGAGGAATTACAAAGAACAGACACACCTACAAATATAGACGGAGTGTATAAACATTAAGAACAGCTGCTCTTTCCATGACAGACTGACCAGGTCAATCCAGGTGAGAGATATGATCCCTAATTGATGTCACCTGTTACATCCACTTCAAATCAGTGTAGATGAAGGGGAGGAGACATGTAGATGAAGGGGAGGAGACAGGTTAATTAAGGATTTGTAAATCAGGAGAGTAGGTGGATTAGGGAGCTGACTAGTGGTGGCTATTCAGCAGTCTGATGGTCTGAGGGAAGAAACTATTGGCCAGTCTGACATGATGCTCCTGCGCTGCCCGTGTCTGAGTGAAGGAAGTGGGGAGAACAGGCCTTGGCTCGGGTGGTTGAAGTCCCTGATGATCTTCTTGGCCTTCCGGCGACACCTGGTGATGTAGTTGTCCTGGAGGGCAGGCGGTGAGCAGGCAATGGAGCGTTGGGCTGAGCGTTCCACTCTCTGTAGCGCCATGCGGTCTGCGATGGTGGAGTTACTATACCAACAGCCCCTGAAGAACACCGACGGCCCTCGGGGACAGAACACATTTCTTCAGCATCCTGATCTTGAGTAGTCGCTGTCCTGCCTTCTTCGCCACAATGTCAGTGCGGTTTGATATATTTCAGCTCTTCGGAGACGTGTTCGCAGAGGAACTTGAGGAGGGAAAAAAGAAGCTTGACGAAGGCCTCGAGGCCGATATGTAAAACGTATTAAAGAGCAGTGTTACTATCAAAAGCAGTGTGCGGGTTTCTTATTTTCTCTCATTTTATTCAACTGTTATCAAGCACCTGCAAAAAAAGATCGCTCAGATGTGCGAATGCCTTTTGAATTACGCCCGTTGATGAGAATGGAGGCAAGCCTAAACGACTACCGCCCCGTAGCACTCACTTCCGTCATCATGAAGTGCTTTGAGAGACTAGTCAAGGACCATATCACCTCCACCCTACCTGACACCCTAGACCCACTCCAATTTGCTTACCGCCCAAATAGGTCCACAGACGATGCAATCTCAACCACACTGCACACTGCCATAACCCACCTGGACAAGAGGAATACCTATGTGAGAATGCTGTTCATCGACTACAGCTCGGCATTCAACACCATAGTACCCTCCAAGCTCGTCATCAAGCTCGAGACCCTGGGTCTCGACCCCGCCCTGTGCAACTGGGTACTGGACTTCCTGACGGGCCGCCCCCAGGTGGTGAGGGTAGGCAACAACATCTCCTCCCCGCTGATCCTCAACACGGGGCCCCACAAGGGTGCGTTCTGAGCCCTCTCCTGTACTCCCTGTTCACCCACGACTGCGTGGCCACGCACGCCTCCAACTCAATCATCAAGTTTGCGGACGACACAACAGTGGTAGGCTTGATTACCAACAACGACGAGACGGCCTACAGGGAGGAGGTGAGGGCCCTTGGAGTGTGGTGTCAGGAAAATAACCTCACACTCAACGTCAACAAAACTAAGGAGATGATTGTGGACTTCAGGAAACAGCAGAGGGAACACCCCTATCCACATCGATGGAACAGTAGTGGAGAGGGTAGCTAGTTTTAAGTTCCTCGGCATACACATCACAGACAAACTGAATTGGTCCACTCACACTGACAGCGTCGTGAAGAAGGCGCAGCAGCGCCTATTCAACCTCAGGAGGCTGAAGAAATTCGGCTTGTCACCAAAAGCACTCACAAACTTCTACAGATGCACAATCGAGAGCATCCTGGCGGGCTGTATCACCGCCTGGTACGGCAACTGCTCCGCCCTCAACCGTAAGGCTCTCCAGAGGGTAGTGAGGACTGCACAACGCATCACCGGGGGCAAACTACCTGCCCTCCAGGACACCTACACCACCCGTTGTTACAGGAAGGCCATAAAGATCATCAAGGACATCAACCACCCGAACCACTACCTGTTCACCCCGCTATCATCCAGAAGGCGAGGTCAGTACAGGTGCATCAAAGCTGGGACCGAGAGACTGAAAAACAGCTTCTATCTCAAGGCCATCAGACTGTTAAATAGCCACCACTAACATTGAGTGGCTGCTGCCAACACACTGTCATTGACACTGACCCAACTCCAGCCATTTTAATAATGGGAATTGATGGAAATGATGTAAATATATCACTAGCCACTTTAAACAATGCTACCTTATATAATGTTACTTACCCTACATTATTCATCTCATATGCATATGTATATACTGTACTCTACAACATCGACTGCATCCTTATGTAACACATGTATCACTAGCCACTTTAACTATGCCACTTTGTTTACTTTGTCTACACACTCATCTCATATGTATATACTGTACTCGATACCATCTACTGTATGCTGCTCTGTACCATCACTCATTCATATATCCTTATGTACATGTTCCTTATCCCCTTACACTGTGTATAAGACAGTAGTTTTGGAATTGTTAGTTAGATTACTTGTTGGTTATCACTGCATTGTCGGAACTAGAAGCACAAGCATTTCGCTACACTCGCATTAACATCTGCTAACCATGTGTATGTGACAAATAAAATTTGATTTGATTTGATTTTTGATTTGAAGCCCGACATGGTTCCTCCTGAAGTCCACAATCTTCTCCTTTGTTTTGCTGAGGTCGAGGGTGAAGATGTTGACCTGGCACCACGCTGTCAGAGTATCTACCTCCTCCCAGTTAAATAAAAATAAATGTTTTTTTTAAAGTTGGAACTGTGTCATGGGTATACTGGGAGTACAGGATTTCACCCTTGTGGGGCCCCCCGTGTCGAGGTAGTAATGCTGCATAGACAGGAAGTCCAGTCCAGGACAGTTGCATAGACAGGAAGTCCAGTCCAGGACAATTGCATAGACAGGAAGTCCAGTCCAGGACAATTGCATAGACAGGAAGTCCAGGACAGTTGCATAGACAGGAAGTCCAGTCCAGGACAGTTGCATAGACAGGAAGTCCAGTCCAGGACAGTTGCATAGACAGGAAGTCCAGTCCAGGACAGTTGCATAGACAGGAAGTCCAGTCCAGTTGCATAGACAGGAAGTCCAGTCCAGTTGCATAGACAGGAAGTCCAGTCCAGTACAGTTGCATAGACAGGAAGTCCAGTCCAGGACAGTTGCATAGACAGGAAGTCCAGTCCAGGACAGTTACATAGACAGGAAGTCCAGTCCAGGACAGTTGCATAGACAGGAAGTCCAGTCCAGGACAGTTGCATAGACAGGAAGTCCAGTCCAGGACAGTTGCATAGACAGGAAGTCCAGTCCCAGGGCCATGAGCTTTGTGGTGAGTTTAGAGGGCATTATGGTATTGAAGACTGAGTTGTCGTCCATGAACAGCATCCTCACATATTCCTTTTATCCAGGTGGGTAAGGGCAGTGTGTAGTGCTTAAAATTTCCCAGCGGCCTAAAAAAATATCCATTCATTTCGGTCAAAGCGGCCGTTGTGCTGAAAATTATCATTATAATTCCCTTCTCCCGGCTGCCAAATTGCCACACTTCTTTTATTTATTTTATTTAACGAGTCAAGTCAGTTAAAAACAAATTCTTATTTACAATGACGGCCAGACCCGGACAATACTGGGCCAATAGTGCTTCACCCTATGAGACTCCCAATCACCATCAGAAGCAGGACACACCGGAGCTCAAGTTCGAGTCTCATAGCAAAGAGTCTGAAAATAAGATGTTTTTTTCCTTTGTAATAAATGTGCAAAAATGTATTTTAAAAAGTTTTTCGCTTTGTCATTATGGGGTATTGTGATGTCATTATGGGGTATTGTGATGTCATTATGGGGTATTGTGATGTCATTATGGGTTATTCTGATGTCATTATGGGTTATTCTGATGTCATTATGGAGTATTGTGATGTCATTATAGGGTATTGTATGTAGATGGATGAGGAAAATGTTTTATTTAATCAATTTTTTAAATAAAACTAACGTAACATGAGGAAATAGGTGTCTGAATACTTTCCCGATTAAAAGTCTAATTAACGTTTGTGTACATTTATATACACTTCCATACAATCTTAACAGAATAGCTAGTGTTTTCCAGGTTTTCAAATCAATTTAAAATGGGCTTTTTTGGTTAATGACCTTGTTGCTCTAGCAGATGGGCCTTGTTGCACAGGCAGATTGGGCCTCTTTGAAAGCCAAATGAAAATTAGCAAAATCTTTAAACCAGTTTGGCAGTTTGTCTCCCTGTCGGAAGAGAGAGTCGGGTCATGCAGATCTCCCCTTACCACACAAACATGAGAGATGGCTGAGTTTGGGGAAGGTGCTTATAAGGGTGTGGCACCTGAAGTCGGAGATTGCAGAGTTTTTATTTTTTATGAAAATTTCCCTCAACTGCAAGATAAAGAATGGTTGGTTGATTTAGCCTTCCCAGTAGACATCATGGCCTCATGAATGAACTGAACTCCAAAATACAAGGGAGGGAAGGACTTTGTCAAAGCCTTTAAGGGAAAATTACTCCTCCTGACCCGGCAAGTAGAAGCCAACAATCTGACCCACCTTCCAACACTACTAGTCTGTTCCCTATCAGATGACACTACTAGTCTGTTCCCTATCAGATGACACTACTAGTCTGTTCCCTATCAGATGACACTACTAGTCTGTTCCCTATCAGATGACACTACTAGTCTGTTCCCTATCAGATGACACTACTAGTATGTTCCCTATCAGATGACCTTCTGACACTACTAGTCTGTTCCCTATCAGATGACCTTCTGACACTACTAGTCTGTTCCCTATCAGATGACACTACTAGTCTGTTCCCTATCAGATGACCTTCTGACACTACTAGTCTGTTCCCTATCAGATGACCTTCTGACACTACTAGTCTGTTCCCTATCAGATGACACTACTAGTCTGTTCCCTATCAGATGACCTTCTGACACTACTAGTCTGTTCCCTATCAGATGACCTTCTGACACTACTAGTCTGTTCCCTATCAGATGACCTTCTGACACTACTAGTCTGTTCCCTATCAGATGACCTTCTGACACTACTAGTCTGTTCCCTATCAGATGACACTACTAGTCTGTTCCCTATCAGATGACACTACTAGTCTGTTCCCTATCAGATGACACTACTAGTCTGTTCCCTATCAGATGACACTACTAGTCTGTTCCCTATCAGATGACACTACTAGTCTGTTCCCTATCAGATAACACTACTAGTCTGTTCCCTATCAGATGACACTACTAGTCTGTTCCCTATCAGATGACACTACTAGTCTGTTCCCTATCAGATGACCTTCTGACACTACTAGTCTGTTCCCTATCAGATGACCTTCTGACACTACTAGTCTGTTCCCTATCAGATGACACTACTAGTCTGTTCCCTATCAGATGACACTACTAGTCTGTTCCCTATCAGACGACCATCGGGAGAAGTAGACATCACTGCTGTTACACATGGAGTAAAACAAACATACAGTCAATAATACAGTAGAAACAAGTCTTTATACAATGTGAGCAAATGAGGTGAGAAGGGAGGTAAAGGCAAAAAAAGGCCATGGTGGCAAAGTAAATACAATATAGCAAGTAAAACACTGGAATGGTAGATTTGCAGTGGAAGAATGTGCAAAGTAGAAATAAAAATAATGGGGTGCAAAGGAGCAAAATAAATAAATAAATTAAATAAATACAGTAGGGAAAGAGGTAGTTGTTTGGGCTAAATTATAGGTGGGCTATGTACAGGTGCAGTAATCTGTGAGCTGCTCTGACAGCTGGTGCTTAAAGCTAGTGAGGGAGATAAGTGTTTCCAGTTTCAGAGATGTTTGTAGTTCGTTATTGGCAGCAGAGAACTGGAAGGAGAGGCGGCCAAAGGAAGAATTGGTTTTAGGGGTGACCAGAGAGATATACCTGCTGGAGCACGTGCTACAGGTGGGTGACGCTATGGTGACCAGCGAGCTGAGATAAGGGGGGACTTTACCTAGCAGGGTCTTGTAGATGACATGGAGCCAGTGGGTTTGGCGACGAGTATGAAGCGAGGGCCAGCCAACGAGAGCGTACAGGTCACAATAGTGGGTAGTATATGGGGCTTTGGTGACAAAACGGATTGCACTGTGATAGACTGCATCCAATTTGTTGAGTAGGGTATTGGAGGCTAATTTGTAAATGATATCGTCGAGGATTGGTAGGATGGTCACTTCACTTCTCACACTGATTGAGTAGTTTAAACGTAAATGTTGAGCTCTCTCTCTCTCTCTCTCTCGCTTTCTTGCGTTTTTGTTCATACCCGTTAAGAGTTCTGTCCGTGGTCCTGAATGCAGTGTACTTTTCCCTCCATGTGGTTCATTGTTTAATAATGAAAATACCCACCAGAAGGAGAACATGGATGTGGTTTATTTCTGTGCACGTTAAACAAGTTAAATAAGTAGCCTATCTGGACGTGATTTACAGTATATATATATATATATATATATATATATATATATATATATATATATATATATTTACAGTATATATATATATTTACAGTATATATATATATATTTACAGTATATATATATATATTTACAGTATATATATATATATATTATATATCTGTAGTTATATACATGATGGATGATTCTGGCCAACGATGGTAAAAATATACTCTAAATGTGGCCATCCGTGGAAAATAATTGTCCAGGCTCTAGAAGCACGTCACGAAGCTTCGGGTCGGAGGTCATTCGGGTCAGAGGTCATTTCCCAGGGATGTTCATACCTGTGCGGAAGCTTTCAATATACTATGCATCACGAATTCACTGAAATGCTTCGACTATTTAGGCAGTTACATGAAAACTGAGTTGAATTGGTTCAACTAACTCCTAGTGCCATCAACTTGGCAGGCTTTTCTCAAGAGGGTGGGTGGGGCACGTCACGTTGTGTTTAAAGAGACAGAGGATCCGATGTGGAAGGAAGGAGGCTGTGAAACAACACCTTATCATTACATCCACGCTGAGATGGACCGCTGAAAACAAAAAGTTGGCAGATAAACAAGATGAACTGTCACTGTACCTTGTGAAGCATGATGGCCACAAAGACAATGAGCTGAACACTGGTCTGGGAAGTTGAAGCCGCTGCTCCGAGAGCCACTCCGTCAGCTGGAAGATCAGAAACACCTTTATTTAACCAGCACACTGTGCAAAACATTAAGAACACCTGCTCTAAAGTTGGGTAAAATTAGAGGAACATTCATTCTTTATATTAATGTAGTGTAGGCTATGCTGCAGCAAATGTAGACCTAACTGTCGCAATAAAAAAAAGTTACAATGATGAGATGATCGGTCTACAGGCATTGTGAACTACTGCTCCACACTGAGAGGGTCTGCCTGTCCCTCCCTCCACACTGAGAGGGTCTGCCTGTCCCTCCCTCCACACTGAGAGGGTCTGCCTGTCCCTCCCTCCACACTGAGAGGGTCTGCCTGTCCCTCCCTCCACACTGAGAGGGTCTGCCTGTCCCTCCCTCCACACTGAGAGGGTCTGCCTGTCCCTCCCTCCACACTGAGAGGGTCTGCCTGTCCCTCCCTCCACACTGAGACGGTCTGCCTGTCCCTCCCTCCACACTGAGAGGGTCTGCCTGTCCCTCCCTCCACACTGAGAGGGTCTGCCTGTCCCTCCCTCCACACTGAGAGGGTCTGCCTGTCCCTCCCTCCACACTGAGAGGGTCTGCCTGTCCCTCCCTCCACACTGAGACGGTCTGCCTGTCCCTCCTCCACACTGAGAGGGTCTGCCTGTCCCTCCATCCACACTGAGAGGGTCTGCCTGTCCCTCCCTCCACACTGAGAGGGTCTGCCTGTCCCTCCCTCCACACTGAGAGGGTCTGCCTGTCCCTCCCTCCACACTGAGAGGGTCTGCCTGTCCCTCCCTCCACACTGAGAGGGTCTGCCTGTCCCTCCCTCCACACTGAGAGGGTCTGCCTGTCCCTCCCTCCACACTGAGAGGGTCTGCCTGTCCCTCCCTCCACACTGAGAGGGTCTGCCTGTCCCTCCCTCCACACTGAGACGGTCTGCCTGTCCTCCACACTGAGACGGTCTGCCTGTCCTCCACACAGACGGTCTGCCTGTCCTCCACACTGAGACGGTCTGCCTGTCCTCCACACTGAGACGGTCTGCCTGTCCTCCACACTGCGACGGTCTGCCTGTCCTCCACACTGCGACGGTCTGCCTGTCCCTCCCTCCACACTGAGAGGGTCTACCTGTCCCTACCTCCACACTGAGAGGGTCTGCCTGTCCTCCACACTGAGACGGTCTGCCTGTCCCTCCCTCCACACTGAGACGGTCTGCCTGTCCCTCCCTCCACACTGAGACGGTCTGCCTGTCCTCCACACTGAGAGGGTCTGCCTGTCCTCCACACTGAGAGGGTCTGCCTGTCCTCCACACTGAGACGGTCTGCCTGTCCTCCACACTGAGACGGTCTGCCTGTCCTCCACACTGAGAGGGTCTGCCTGTCCTCCACACTGAGAGGGTCTGCCTGTCCTCCACACTGAGAGGGTCTGCCTGTCCTCCACACTGAGAGGGTCTGCCTGTCCTCCACACTGAGAGGGTCTGCCTGTCCTCCACACTGAGAGGGTCTGCCTGTCCTCCACACTGAGAGGGTCTGCCTGTCCTCCACACTGAGAGGGTCTGCCTGTCCTCCACACTGAGAGGGTCTGCCTGTCCTCCACACTGAGAGGGTCTGCCTGTCCTCCACACTGAGAGGGTCTGCCTGTCCTCCACACTGAGAGGGTCTGCCTGTCCTCCACACTGAGAGGGTCTGCCTGTCCTCCACACTGAGAGGGTCTGCCTGTCCTCCACACTGAGAGGGTCTGCCTGTCCTCCACACTGAGACGGTCTGCCTGTCCTCCACACTGAGACGGTCTGCCTGTCCTCCACACTGAGAGGGTCTGCCTGTCCTCCACACTGAGAGGGTCTGCCTGTCCTCCACACTGAGAGGGTCTGCCTGTCCTCCACACTGAGAGGGTCTGCCTGTCCTCCACACTGAGAGGGTCTGCCTGTCCTCCACACTGAGAGGGTCTGCCTGTCCTCCACACTGAGAGGGTCTGCCTGTCCTCCACACTGAGAGGGTCTGCCTGTCCTCCACACTGAGAGGGTCTGCCTGTCCTCCACACTGTGACGGTCTGCCTGTCCTCCACACTGTGACGGTCTGCCTGTCCTCCACACTGTGACGGTCTGCCTGTCCTCCACACTGAGACGGTCTGCCTGTCCTCCACACTGAGACGGTCTGCCTGTCCTCCACACTGAGACGGTCTGCCTGTCCTCCACACTGAGACGGTCTGCCTGTCCCTCCCTCCACACTGAGACGGTCTGCCTGTCCTCCACACTGAGACGGTCTGCCTGTCCCTCCCTCCACACTGAGACAGTCTACCTGTCCTCCACACAGAGGGTCTGCCTGTCCCTCCCTCCAGTAGATAGGATGCAGAATCCAGCTACAAGCCTCCATAGACTTCCACTGTCTCTTCTTCCTAAAACATGTTGATCTGAAACACTGCATCAGGAAGCCATCTTACCTGCTGCATGGACCACTAGTCCCAAGGTGGTGGTGATCTTGGAGCTGGCAACCCTCGCAGACTCTGGATCTAAACACACACACACCAAATCAGACAGACAGACAGACAGACAGACAGACAGACAGACAGACAGACAGACAGACAGACAGACAGACAGACAGACAGACAGACAGACAGACAGACAGACAGACAGACAGACAGACAGACAGACAGACAGACAGACAGACAGACAGACAGACAGACAGACAGACAGACAGACAGACAGACAGACAGACAGACAGACAGACAGACAGACAGACAGACAGACAGACAGACAGACAGACAGACACCAAGTCAGACACACACACACACACACACACCAAGTCAGTCAGTCAGACACACACACACACACACACACCAAGTCAGTCAGTCAGACACACACACATACACACACCAAGTCAGTCAGACACACACACATCAAGTCAGTCAGTCAGTCAGACACACACACACCAAGTCAGTCAGTCAGTCAGAGACAGACAGACAGTGTGTCCAGCCAGACTGACCGTCAGCACTGCTGTGTGTGTGTGTGTGTGTGTGTGTGTGTGTGTGTGTGTGTGTGTGTGTGTGTGTGTGTGTGTGTGTGTGTGTGTGTGTGTGTGTGTGTGTGTGTGTGTGTGTGTGTGTGTGTGTGTGTGTGTGTGTGTGTGTGTGTGTGTGTGTGTGGACTGACCGTCAGCACTGCTGTGTGTGTGTGTGTGTGTGTGTGTGTGTGTGTGTGTGTGTGTGTGTGTGTGTGTGTGTGTGTGTGTGTGTGTGTGTGTGTGTGTGTGTGTGTAGACTGACCGTCAGCACTGCTGTGTGTGCGTGTGTGTGTGTAGACTGACCGTCAGCACTGCTGTGTGTGTGTGTAGACTGACCTTCAGCACTGCTGTGTGTGTGTGTGTGTAGACTGACCGTCAGCACTGCTGTGTGTGTGTGTGTAGACTGACCGTCAGCACTGCTGTGTGTGCGTGTGTGTGTGTGTGTAGACTGACCGTCAGCACTGCTGTGTGTGCGTGTGTAGACTGACCGTCAGCACTGCTGTGCGTGTGTGTGCGTGTGTGTGCGTGAGTGTGCGTGCGTGCAGACTGACCGTCAGCACTGCTGTGTGTGTGTGTGTGTGTGTGTGTGTGTGTGTGTGTGTGTGTGTGTGTGTGTGTGTGTGTGTGTGTGTGTGTGTGTGTGTGTGTGTGTGTGTGTGTGTGTGTGTGTGTGTGTGTGTGTGTGTGTGTGTGTGTAGACTGACCGTCAGCACTGCTGTGTGTGTGTGTGTGTGTGTGTGTAGACTGACCGTCAGCACTGCTGTGTGTGTGTGTGTGTGTGTGTGTGTGTGTGTGTGTGTGTGTGTGTGTGTGTGTGTGTGTGTGTGTGTGTGTGTGTGTGTGTGTGTGTGTGTGTGTGTGTGTGTAGACTGACCGTCAGCACTGCTGTGTGTGCGTGTGTGTGTGTGTAGACTGACCGTCAGCACTGCTGTGTGTGCGTGCGTAGACTGACCGTCAGCACTGCTGTGCGTGTGCGTGCGTGCGTAGACTGACCGTCAGCACTGCTGTGTGTGTGTGTGTGTGTGTGTGTGTGTGTGTGTGTGTGTGTGTGTGTGTGTGTGTGTGTGTGTGTGTGTGTGTGTGTGTGTGTGTGTGTGTGTGTGTGTGTGTGTGTGTGTGTGTCCATCCAGACTGACCGTCAGCACTGCTGTGTACGTGGGCGCTTCCGATCTGGTCGACCAGCAGCATGAAGACGAACCCCAGGACCAGAGAAACCCCAATGTAGGCATGGAGGTGCTCGTGGCTGTGGCTGTGCTCCCCACTGACCCCCAGAGCTGCATCCACACCTTCCCTGGGCTCAGACACCCCCACCCCCTCCACCTGGCCAGGGGCGTGGTGCACACCTACACAGAGAGAGAGACTGAGACCCTAACCCAGACAGTAGAGACTGAGACCCGAACAGTAGAGACTGAGACCATAACCCAGATAGTAGAGACTGAGACGCTAACAGTAGAGACTGAGACCCTATCCCAGACAGTAGAGACTGAGACCCTAAAAGTAGAGACAGAGACCCAGACAGTAGAGACAGAGACCCTGACAGGAGAGACTGAGACCCTAAAAGTAGAGACTGAGACCCTAAAAGTAGAGACAGAGACCCAGACAGTAGAGACTGAGACCCTAACAGGAGAAACAGAGACCCTAACAGTAGAGACAGAGACCCAGACAGTAGAGACAGAGACCCAGACAGTAGAGACAGAGACCCTAACCCAGACAGTAGAAACAGAGACCCTATCCCTGACAGTAGAGACAGACCCTGACAGGAGAGACTGAGACCCAGACAGTAGAGACAGAGACCCTAACAGTAGAGACAGAGACCCTGACAGGAGAGACAGAGACCCTGACAGTAGAGACTGAGACCCTGACAGTAGAGACTGAGACCCTGACAGTAGAGACTGAGACCCTGACAGTAGAGACTGAGACCCTGACAGTAGAGACTGAGACCCAGACAGTAGAGACAGAGACCCTGACAGTAGAGACAGAGACCCTGACAGTAGAGACCGAGTCCCTAACAGGAGAGACAGAGACCCAGACAGTAGAGACAGAGACCCAGACAGTAGAGACAGAGACCCAGACAGTAGAGACAGAGACCCTAACCCAGACAGTAGAGACAGAGACCCTATCCCAGACAGTAGAGACTGAGACCCAAACAGGAGAGACTGAGACCCTAACCCAGACAGTAGAGACAGAGACCCTAACCCAGACAGTAGAGACAGAGACCCTAACCCAGACAGTAGAGACAGAGACCCTAACACAGACAGTAGAGACAGAGACCCTAACACAGACAGTAGAGACAGAAACCCTAACCCAGACAGTAGAGACAGAGACCCTAACCCAGACAGTAGAGACTGAGACCCTAACACAGACAGTAGAGACTGAGACCCTAACACAGACAGTAGAGACTGATAACCTAACCCAGACAGTAGAGACTAAGACCCTAACCCAGAGAGTAGAGACCGAGACCCTAACCCAGACAGTAGAGACCGAGAGCCTAACCCAGACAATACAGTGCCTTGCAAAAGTATTCACCCCACTTGGTGTTTTTCCTATTTTGTTGCATTACAACCTCTAATTTAAAGTGATTTTTATTTGGATGTTAACATAGAAACTCTGAACATCCCACGGAGCATCATTAAACCCATTATTAAAAATTGGAAAGAATATGGCACCACAACAAACCTGCAAAGAGAGGGCCGCCCACCAACACTCACAGAACAGCCAAAGAGAGCATTAATCAGAGAGGCAACAAAGAGACCAAAGATAATCATGAAGGAGCTGCAAAGATCCACAGTGGAAATGATAGTATCTGTCCATAGGACCACTTTAAGCCGTACACTCCACAGAGTTGGGCTCTACGGAAGAGTGGCCAGAAAAAAACCATTGCTTAAATAAATAAATAAATAAATAAGCAAACACGTTTGGTGTTTCGCCAAAAGGCATGTGGGAGACTCCCCAAACATATGGAAGAAGGTACTCTGGTCAGATGAGACTAAAATTGAGCTTTTTGGCTATCAAGGAAAACGCTATGTCTGGCACAAACCCAACACTTCCCATCACCCCGAGAACACCATCCCCCATCCCCAAGCATGGTTGTGGTCGCATCATGCTGTGGGGATGTTTTTAATCAAGTGTAATGTAGGATACGACTGAAATTTTGCAGGTGAGGAGAAAGCTAGTCATGAAGCGCTGGGTATCTTGTCGTAACATGCAAGATCTGAATTAGGCCCACAGTAATATACCTACGGAGGAGCGGCATCTATGAAGGAACTTCGAATGTCTTTGAAATTCAGAGAGTTTACTTCACTAACGTTGGACCAGGGCCAGCTAACGTTGGACCAGAGCCAGCTAACGTTGGACCAGAGCCAGCTAACGTTGGACCAGGGCTAGCTAACGTTGGACCAGGGCTAGTTAACGTTGGACCAGGGCTAGTTAACGTTGGACCAGGGCTAGTTAACGTTGGACCAGGGCTAGTTAACGTTGGACCAGGGCTAGCTAACGTTGGACCAGGGCTAGCTAACGTTGGACCAGGGCTAGCTAACGTTGGACCAGGGCTAGCTAACGTTGGACCAGGGCTAGCTAACGTTGGACCAGGGGCTAACGCGTTGGACCAGGGCTAGCTAACGTTGGACCAGGGCTAGCTAACGTTGGACCAGGGCTAGCTAACGTTGGACCAGGGCTAGTTAACGTTGGACCAGGGCTAGTTAACGTTGGACCAGGGCTAGTTAACGTTGGACCAGGGCTAGTTAACGTTGGACCAGG
Source organism: Oncorhynchus gorbuscha (assembly GCF_021184085.1). Taxonomy (NCBI): domain Eukaryota; kingdom Metazoa; phylum Chordata; class Actinopteri; order Salmoniformes; family Salmonidae; genus Oncorhynchus; species Oncorhynchus gorbuscha. The sequence goes on along the minus strand of NC_060182.1, from coordinate 95,879,383 downwards.
GCTAGCTAACGTTGGACGAGGGCTAGCTAACGTTGGACGAGGGCTAGCTAACGTTGGACCAGGGCTAGCTAACGTTGGACCAGGGCTAGTTAACGTTGGACCAGGGCTAGCTAACGTTGGACCAGGGCTAGCTAACGTTGGACCAGGGCTAGCTAACGTTGGACCAGGGCTAGCTAACGTTGGACCAGGGCTAGCTAACGTTGGACCAGAGCTAGCTAACGTTGGACCAGAGCTAGCTAACGTTGGACCAGAGCTAGCTAACGTTGGACCAGAGCTAGCTAACGTTGGACCAGAGCTAGCTAACGTTGGACCAGGATAAAGGGAATAGGGTTCCATTTGGTATGCAGATTGAGTCTCACCCTCCAGGACCTCCTCGTACAGGGCATGGACCCCTCGGGGATGATGACAGCCAGGGCAGTACCACACAGCAGCCCTGCTCCCAGGACCGTCACCAGCTTCAGCTTCTCCTGCAGGACCGGACAACCAGGACAGAGGGTTCATCAGCAGGACAACCAGGACAGGGAGGGTTCATCAACAGGACAACCAGGACAGGGGAGGTTCATCAGCAGGACAGGGGGGTTCATCAACAGGACAACCAGGACAGGGGCGGTTCATCAGCAGGACAACCAGGACAGGGGGTTCATCAGCAGGACAACTAGGACAGGGGGTTCATCAGCAGGACAGGGGGTTCATCAACAGGACAACCAGGACAGGGGGTTCATCAACAGGACAACCAGGACAGGGGGTTCATCAGCAGGACAACCAGGACAGGGGGGTTCATCAGCAGGACAACCAGGACAGGGGGTTCATCAGCAGGACAACCAGGACAGGGGGTTCATCAACAGGACAACCAGGACAGGGGGTTCATCAGCAGGACAACCAGGACAGGGGGTTCATCAACAGGACAACCAGGACAGGGGGTTCATCAACACGACAACCAGGACAGGGGGTTCATCAACAGGACAACCAGGACAGGGGGTTCATCAGCAGGACAACCAGGACAGGGGGTTCATCAACAGGACAACCAGGACAGGGGGTTCATCAACAGGACAACCAGGACAGGGGGTTCATCAGCAGGACAACCAGGACAGGGGGGTTCATCAGCAGGACAACCAGGACAGGGGGTTCATCAGCAGGACAACCAGGACAGGGGGTTCATCAACAGGACAACCAGGACAGGGGGTTCATCAGCAGGACAACCAGGACAGGGGGTTCATCAACAGGACAACCAGGACAGGGGGGTTCATCAACAGGACAACCAGGACAGGGGGTTTCATCAGCAGGACAACCAGGACAGGGGGTTCATCAACAGGACAACCAGGACAGGGGGGTTCATCAACAGGACAACCAGGACAGGGGGTTCATCAACAGGACAACCAGGACAGGGGGTTCATCAGCAGGACAACCAGGACAGGGGGTTCATCAACAGGACAACCAGGACAGGGGGGTTCATCAGCAGGACAACCAGGACAGGGGGGTTCATCAGCAGGACAACCAGGACAGGGGGGTTCATCAGCAGGACAACCAGGACAGGGGGTTCATCAGCAGGACAACCAGGACAGGGGGTTCATCAGCAGGACAACCAGGACAGGGGGTTCATCAACAGGACAACCAGGACAGGGGGTTCATCAACAGGACAACCAGGACAGGGGGTTCATTAACAGGACAACCAGGACAGGGGGTTCATCAGCAGGACAACCAGGACAGGGGGGTTCATCAGCAGGACAACCAGGACAGGGGGTTCATCAACAGGACAACCAGGACAGGGGGGTTCATCAGCAAGACAACCAGGACAGGGGGTTCATCAACAGGACAACCAGGACAGGGGGTTCATCAGCAGGACAACCAGGACAGGGGGTTCATCAGCAGGACAACCAGGACAGGGGGTTCATCAACAGGACAACCAGGACAGGGGGGTTCATCAGCAGGACAACCATGACAGGGGGTTCATCAACAGGACAACCAGGACAGGGGGTTCATCAGCAGGACAACCAGGACAGGGGGTTCATCAGCAGGACAACCAGGACAGGGGGTTCATCAACAGGACAACCAGGACAGGGGGTTCATCAGCAGGACAACCAGGACAGGGGGTTCATCAACAGGACAACCAGGACAGGGGGTTCATCAGCAGGACAACCAGGACAGGGGGTTCATCAGCAGGACAACCAGGACAGGGGGGTTCATCAACAGGACAACCAGGACAGGGGGTTCATCAGCAGGACAACCAGGACAGGGGGTTCATCAGCAGGACAACCAGGACAGGGGGGTTCATCAGCAGGACAACCAGGACAGGGGGGTTCATCAGCAGGACAACCAGGACAGGGGGTTCATCAGCAGGACAACCAGGACAGGGGGTTCATCAGCAGGACAACCAGGACAGGGGGTTCATCAACAGGACAACCAGGACAGGGGGTTCATCAACAGGACAACCAGGACAGGGGGTTCATCAGCAGGACAACCAGGACAGGGGGTTCATCAACAGGACAACCAGGACAGGGGGGTTCATCAGCAGGACAACCAGGACAGGGGGTTCATCAGCAGGACAACCAGGACAGGGGGTTCATCAGCAGGACAACCAGGACAGGGGGTTCATCAACAGGACAACCAGGACAGGGGGTTCATCAACAGGACAACCAGGACAGGGGGTTCATCAACAGGACAACCAGGACAGGGGGTTCATCAACAGGACAACCAGGACAGGGGGTTCATCAACAGGACAACCAGGACAGGGGGTTCATCAACAGGACAACCAGGACAGGGGGTTCATTAACAGGACAACCAGGACAGGGGGTTCATCAGCAGGACAACCAGGACAGGGGGTTCATCAACAGGACAACCAGGACAGGGGGTTCATCAACAGGACAACCAGGACAGGGGGTTCATCAGCAGGACAACCAGGACAGGGGGTTCATCAACAGGACAACCAGGACAGGGGGGGTTCATCAGCAGGACAACCAGGACAGGGGGTTCATCAGCAGGACAACCAGGACAGGGGGTTCATCAGCAGGACAACCAGGACAGGGGGTTCATCAACAGGACAACCAGGACAGGGGGTTCATCAACAGGACAACCAGGACAGGGGGTTCATCAACAGGACAACCAGGACAGGGGGGTTCATCAACAGGACAACCAGGACAGGGGGTTCATCAACAGGACAACCAGGACAGGGGGGTTCATTAACAGGACAACCAGGACAGGGTGGGGTTCATCAGCAGGACAACCAGGACAGGGGGTTCATCAGCAGGACAACCAGGACAGGGGGTTCATCAACAGGACAACCAGGACAGGGGGTTCATCAACAGGACAGGGAGGGGTAGGTCAACACATTAACTTTGGCCTCGGAATAGCAATTATTAGGCTAGCTAACATCACTGAAGATGTAGAATTGCATGTTACAGTTAGTACAGTCTGATTGATACAATAAAATCAAATAAAATCGTACGTCACATACACATGATTAGCAGATGTTAATGTAGCGAAATGTGTGCCTTTATATGCATAGTAATCTTAGTAGCTAAGGACTTCTGCTGAAGTCTCCACTTCAAGTTTAATTTGGTCACACAGCAAAGTTTGAGTGCTACTCACCTCTGAGAAGTTGACAGCCAGAGGAATGGTTCCAGACACATAACATCCCACTAGCATTGCCAGGGACAGCAGGCTGATCGAAGTGAAGTCGTCCATAGACATAATTGCAGCTGTGCTTTGCTATGCAACAATTAGCCTGACTATTGGAAAGTGGTAGCTAGAGCGGTAAACAGACTACTCTGAATCCAGAAACCGACTAGATAGATAGGTTGGCAAGCTTGACTGCTAGACAGATAACGCCAAGTATTTAAAAAATAACAAGACATCAAAATGTACTTCTCTTTTCCCACTAGCACTGCCTTTGGTGATAAATACTTTGTTGAGGGAAAAATTAACGTGATGTGTCGTCTCACCTAACTATCTTTAAAAAAAAATCCTGAATTTTAAGTCGCTCTTATACTTAACGACTAAAATGTCAAACAATCATTGATCACAAGAATCGCCTTGGTCTAAACAGCCAAGTGGTCAGTTCTGCTAAATAACTCTACAATTTAACCACTACGGCATTGACATTGAACACGGTTGTTTATACAATCATGTCAATCTAGCTAATCTGCTTCTTACTTTTGCAGAAATCTAAACATCATCTAGTAGTAGCTACTGTAACGTTAGCAAAATTAGATAGCATGCTAGGCTAACCCTCTTCCCTCACAAAGTATTGTTGCCTACAGTTGACACGTTGTCATCTCTAGAAAGTGTATTGCCCATATCGTACTCTTCAATGTAGCTATTTTATTTATTTTTGAATAATTTTTGAGCAAAATTAACTGCACTTAGCGATTATTCTTTATAGCTATCTAGCTCGAAATGTTTCTGCCGAATGTAGCACTTCCGGGTAACGCTCATTGTTCACGCCACGTAAACGTGCCACGTACAAAATCTGCATTCTTTCTTTTGTTTACTTTTCTTCTCTGACTTTGTGGACCGATACAGCAGATGTTTCAAACATAAACCAATGTATTACATGTTTTTTAAAAAGTACAACTGTTTCAGCTGGTTGTTGTTCATCTTTTCTTAGAAGTAGTCAGATATATCTTCTCTCTCCCTCAGCCCCATCTCCGCCAGGGGGCGCTTCTGTTGACGGACTGTTAGAGTACCCTTATGGAGAATGTGGCTTCCACTACTACAATTTTACAAATATATATATAAAAAAGCGTATTTAATCATATAATTTTATTTGGCCTTTAATCAACAAGGTAAGTCATTAGAACACATACTATTTTGCCACAATGACATGCACCCTTATGCGTCAAACACAGAAGAATGGGTTGTTAAAATACTCTTACATCAAAACTCCTGAGTGGAGCAGCAGTCTAAGGCACTGCATCTCAGTGCGAAGGCATCAATACAGACACCCTGGTTCGAATCCAGGCTGTGGCAGTGATTGGAAGTCCCATAGGGCAGTGTACAATTGGCCTGGTGTCATCTGGATTTGGTCAGGGTAGGCTTTCATTGTAAATAAGAATTTGTTCTAAACTGACTTGACCTAGTTAAATAAAGGTGACATTAAAAAATATATAATTAAAGTATCTTTCATCATGTGACTTCCTCATCTCTGACTGACTGTGATGAGTGACATCATGTTAGTTCTTCTGATTCCCTCTTGTAAAAACTTTCCCATTGACAACCTGTGCACCTGTCCACTATGATAATGACAATATTATGAGTGAAGAAAAAAAAATCTGCTTTTTTTTCTTAGTTAAATTGTGTACTATCTGATCATTATCTGATCATTATCTTATATTCTATCCTGTGCTGTGCATAACTCATGAATGCGTTTCTCAAGGTTTAACTCATGTTTGTATTCCCCCTCTAAAGGCCTGTCTCTGAAGCAGCCTCCTCCTGCATTGTTTGCTGTTTGGGGTTTTAGGCTGGGTTTCTGTACAGCACTTTGAGATATCAGCTGATGTACGAAGGGCTATATAAATAAATTTGATTTGATTTGATTTGATTTAAAGTTGGGGAAACGAGTCAATCTAAGTTAAGTTCAAGACAACACCACCAAGACTGGCATGTACTACTGGACAAGTGGACTAACTCTGCATCTTCTGTTAGAAACATTTCAATTTGTCCCTGTCCATATAGGTCAATTCCCCTGAGGGAAAAGGGTTAAAACTGTTTTATTTCACCAAAATAGTTATTTAATTCAAGCCAACTTTACAATGTATAATTTCTCTAACTGGTTCAATGTGTGTCTCTCAGTACCTTCTTCATTTGGCCATGCAGTGTTGATGGTAGATGTAGAGGCTGAAGGCTTCAGGGTATAGACCCCTACCCTCCAGACTCAGCTGTCTCTCAGTACATTTACATTACATTTAAGTCATTTAGCAGACGCTCTTATCCAGAGCGACTTATTTGGCCATGCAGTGTTGATGGTTGATGTAGAGGCTGAAGGCTTCAGGTTTAGACTCCTACCCTCCAGGTATAGACCCCTACCCTCCAGACTCAGTTGTCTCTCAGTACCTTCTTCATTTGGCCATGCAGTGTTGATGGTTGATATAGAGGCTGAAGGCTTCAGGTATAGACCCCTACCCTCCAGACTCAGCTGTCTCTCAGTCCCTTCTTCATTTGGCCATGCAGTGTTGATGGTTGATGTAGAGGCTGAAGGCTTCAGGGTATAGACCCCTACCCTCCAGACTCAGCTGTCTCTCAGTCCCTTCTTCATTTGGCCATGCAGTGTTGATGGTTGATATAGAGGCTGAAGGCTTCAGGTATAGACCCCTACCCTCCAGACTCAGCTGTCTCTCAGTACCTTCTTCATTTGGCCATGCAGTGTTGATGGTTGATGTAGAGGCTGAAGGCTTCAGGGTATAGACCCCTACCCTCCAGACTCAGCTGTCTCTCAGTCCCTTCTTCATTTGGCCATGCAGTGTTGATGGTTGATGTAGAGGCTGAAGGCTTCAGGGAAGACAGGAGAGGAACCTCTCTGACTCTTGTCTGTGGATGAGACTCAGCTGTCTCTCAGTGTAGTGTACCAGTGCAACACACAGGGTACCCAGTGAACCCTGCACCTGGGGCCCTGAAAACAAAAACACTCATAGAAGCAATCAGGCACAGAGCTGCGGAGGGTGTGTGTGCGCGTGCGTGCGTGCGTGCGTGGACGTGTGTGTGTGTGTGAGTGGGTGTGTGTGTGGGGGTGTGGGTGGAAAATGAAAAGTTAGTTTCCTTCTATCTTGTGTATTGTATACTACTATATATGCTTGTCACATTCCTGATTGGTCTAATCTAATTGTATTGTTATATTGACAAAGGAAACCATACAAATTAGAATAAAACAAAATAGCTATTGATAATAATAATAATAATATATGCCATTTAGCAGACGCTTTTATCCAAAGCGACTTACAGTCATGCGTGCATACATTCTATGTATGGGTGGTCCCGGGGATCGAACCCACTACCCTGGCGTTACAAGCACCATGCTCTACCAACTGAGCTACACAGGACCACATTGATATAACACACAAACTGAATGACCAGTATATACCCCTACCCAGGTATAGACCCCTACCCAGGTATAGACCCCTACCCAGGTATAGACCCCTACCCAGGTATAGACCCCTACCCAGGTATAGACCCCTACCCTCCAGGTATATACCCCTACCCAGGTATAGACCCCTACCCTCCAGGTATATACCCCTACCCAGGTATAGACCCCTACCCTCCAGGTATATACCCCTACCCAGGTATAGACCCCTACCCTCCAGGTATATACCCCTACCCAGGTATAGACCCCTACCCTCCAGGTATATACCCCTACCCAGGTATAGACCCCTACCCTCCAGGTATATACCCCTACCCAGGTATAGACCCCTACCCTCCAGGTATATACCCCTACCCAGGTATAGACCCCTACCCAGGTATAGACCCCTACCCTCCAGGTATATACCCCTACCACGGTATAGACCCCTACCCTCCAGGTATATACCCCTACCCAGGTATAGACCCCTACCCTCCAGGTATATACCCCTACCCAGGTATAGACCCCTACCCTCCAGGTATATACCCCTACCCAGGTATAGACCCCTACCCTCCAGGTATATACCCCTACCCAGGTATAGACCCCTACCCTCCAGGTATAGACCCCTACCCTCCAGATATATACCCCTACCCAGGTATAGACCCCTACCCTCCAGGTATATACCCCTACCCAGGTATAGACCCCTACCCAGGTATAGACCCCTACCCTCCAGGTATAGACCCCTACCCAGGTATAGACCCCTACCCTCCAGATATATACCCCTACCCAGGTATAGACCCCTACCCAGGTATAGACCCCTACCCTCCAGGTATATACCCCTACCCAGGTATAGACCCCTACCCTCCAGGTATAGACCCCTACCCAGGTATAGACCCCTACCCTCCAGGTATAGACCCCTACCCAGGTATAGACCCCTACCCTCCAGGTATATACCCCTACCCAGGTATAGACCCCTACCCTCCAGGTATATACCCCTACCCAGGTATAGACCCCTACCCTCCAGGTATATACCCCTACCCAGGTATAGACCCCTACCCTCCAGGTATAGACCCCTACCCAGGTATAGACCCCTACCCTCCAGGTATATACCCCTACCCAGGTATAGACCCCTACCCTCCAGGTATATACCCCTACCCAGGTATAGACCCCTACCCAGGTATAGACCCCTACCCAGGTATAGACCCCTACCCAGGTATAGACCCCTACCCTCCAGGTATATACCCCTACCCAGGTATAGACCCCTACCCTCCAGGTATATACCCCTACCCAGGTATAGACCCCTACCCTCCAGGTATATACCCCTACCCAGGTATAGACCCCTACCCTCCAGGTATATACCCCTACCCAGGTATAGACCCCTACCCTCCAGATATATACCCCTACCCAGGTATAGACCCCTACCCTCCAGGTATATACCCCTACCCAGGTATAGACCCCTACCCTCCAGGTATATACCCCTACCCAGGTATAGACCCCTACCCTCCAGGTATATACCCCTACCCAGGTATAGACCCCTACCCTCCAGATATATACCCCTACCCAGGTATAGACCCCTACCCTCCAGGTATATACCCCTACCCAGGTATAGACCCCTACCCTCCAGATATAGACCCCTACCCAGGTATAGACCCCTACCCTCCAGGTATATACCCCTACCCAGGTATAGACCCCTACCCTCCAGGTATATACCCCTACCCAGGTATAGACCCCTACCCAGGTATAGACCCCTACCCAGGTATAGACCCCTACCCAGGTATAGACCCCTACCCTCCAGGTATATACCCCTACCCAGGTATAGACCCCTACCCTCCAGGTATATACCCCTACCCAGGTATAGACCCCTACCCTCCAGGTATATACCCCTACCCAGGTATAGACCCCTACCCTCCAGATATATACCCCTACCCAGGTATAGACCCCTACCCTCCAGGTATATACCCCTACCCAGGTATAGACCCCTACCCTCCAGATATATACCCCTACCCAGGTATAGACCCCTACCCTCCAGGTATATACCCCTACCCAGGTATAGACCCCTACCCTCCAGATATATACCCCTACCCAGGTATAGACCCCTACCCTCCAGGTATATACCCCTACCCAGGTATAGACCCCTACCCTCCAGGTATATACCCCTACCCAGGTATAGACCCCTACCCTCCAGATATATACCCCTACCCAGGTATAGACCCCTACCCTCCAGATATATACCCCTACCCAGGTATAGACCCCTACCCTCCAGGTATATACCCCTACCCAGGTATAGACCCCTACCCTCCAGATATATACCCCTACCCAGGTATAGACCCCTACCCTCCAGGTATATACCCCTACCCAGGTATAGACCCCTACCCTCCAGATATATACCCCTACCCAGGTATAGACCCCTACCCTCCAGGTATATACCCCTACCCAGGTATAGACCCCTACCCTCCAGGTATATACCCCTACCCAGGTATAGACCCCTACCCTCCAGATATATACCCCTACCCAGGTATAGACCCCCACCCTCCAGGTATAGACCCCTACCCAGGTATAGACCCCTACCCTCCAGGTATAGACCCCTACCCAGGTATATACCCCTACCCTCCAGATATATACCCCTAACCAGGTATAGACCCCTACCCTCCAGGTATATACCCCTACCCAGGTATAGACCCCTACCCTCCAGGTATATACCCCTACCCAGGCATTGCCCCCTACCCTCCAGGTATAGATCAGTTTAGCCCCCTACCCTCCAGTTATAGACCAGTATAACCCCCTACCCTCCATGTATAGACCCCTACCCTCCAGGTATAGACCAGGTTTGCCCCCTACCCTCCAGTTATAGACCAGTATAACCCCTACCCTCCAGTTATAGACCAGTATAACCCCTACCCTCCATGTATAGACCCCTACCCTCCATGTATAGACCCCTACCCTCCAGGTATAGACCAGTTTAGCCCCCTACCCTCCAAGTATAGACCAGTTTAGCCTCCTACCCTCCAGTTATAGACCAGTATAACCCCTACCCTCCAGTTATAGACCAGTATAACCCCTACCCTCCATGTATAGACCCCTACCCTCCAGGTATATACCCCTACCCTCCAGGTATAGACCAGTTTAGCCCCCTACCCTCCAGGTATAGACCCCTACCCTCCAGGTATAGACCCCTACCTACCAGGTATAGACCAGTTTAGCCCCTACCCTCCAGGTATAGACCCCTACCCTCCAGGTATAGACCAGTTTAGCCCCTACCCTCCAGGTATAGACCAGTATAGCCCCTACCCTCCAGGTATAGACCAGTATAGACCCCTACCCTCCAGGTATAGACCAGTATAACCCCCTACCCTCCAGGTATAGACCAGTATAACCCCCTACCCTCCAGGTATAGACCCCTACCCTCCAGGTATAGACCCCTACCCTCCAGGTATAGACCCCTACCTACCAGGTATAGACCAGTTTAGCCCCCTATCCTCCAGGTATAGACCCCTACCCTCCAGGTATAGACCAGTTTAGCCCCCTATCTTCCAGGTATAGACCCCTACCCTCCAGGTATAGACCAGTATCACCCCCTACCCTCCAGGTATAGACCCCTACCCTCTAGGTATAGACCAGTTTAGCCCCCTATCTTCCAGGTATAGACCCCTACCCTCCAGGTATAGACCAGTATAACCCCCTACCCTCCAGGTATAGACCACCCCGGGTGCAAGTACAGAGCTCTCCCTTTCAAATCTAAGAGAGTAGCTTCTGGATTTGTGCCAATATCCATCAAACTCCTTAACTCTTGAAGTTTGGATTTGTTTTTGTTTATACTGTATATGTGTATACCCTGGAATAGCATAGAATGGTTCTAATCCCTTATGCTGTGACCTACATGTTCTAGTGTTCTATGTTGTGGTTACATATTACGTACCATTCATCACCACACATTAAGTTCCCTCCCAGGAATAAAAGCTATTAGAATTGAATTGAAGAGGTGGAGGTAGAACACATCTGTCTCTGTCTGCTGCGGGGCCTAATCCAGCTGACTCCTCCTACCTGATGGACGATAAGGAACTGTGCCTCCATAGTCATTGTGATGTCACTTCCTGACTCCTCCCTTGTTCGTGTAGCCTATTCACAGCCAGTGTGTTCCAGAACGGACACCTCTGTTACAACATAGAGTTTTAGTTGTCACCCAGGGCCGGATGCTGTAGCTGCAGCTGATCTATTAGTCGCACATTACAAGACTAGTAAAACCTTTTCACAGATACAAATTACAACTATATGATCATTTATTTTTGTTGTCATCATGATCCTTGTGGTCTTCTTAGTCTGCTCTCTATATCTGCCATGGACCAGGGGTGAGGAGAATAGTGAGATGAGAGAGATTGATATTGGACTGATGGTTTTCCCAGTGTTAACTACTGGTCCCTCTCCTCGTTCTGTTCGTTTCCTTTCCTTTCTCTCTCTCTCTCTCTCTCTCTCTCTCTCTCTCTCTCTCTCTCTCTCTCTCTCTCTCTCTCTCTCTCTCCCTCTCTACCTCTCTCCCTATTTCCCTCTGTCTCTCTCAATTCAATTCAATTCAAAGGGCTTATCTCTCTCTCTCTTTACAGGTTCCTCTGCACATAAAGTTCACCAGTCTCCGTCTGCTCTTATCAAGGACCACGGAAGCTCTGTTGATCAGGAGATCAACTGTTCACACTCTATCGCCAACTATGATCGCATGCTCTGGTACAAACAAGACATAAACAGGACTCTCAAACTACTAGGATATCTCAATCTGAATTTTGCCTATTCAGAAGAATATGTGAAAGGGAAGATCCGTATCCAGGGGGATGGCCGTAGTTATGGAAACTTCTCTGTCTCTGGTCTGAAGCAGGAAGACAGTGCTGTTTATTTCTGTGCAGTATTACCACAGTGCTGTAGACTCCCTACTACCTCTACAAAAACCTTCCTCTGTCTGGGCCCCCTCTCTCTCTCTCTGCACACCTGTAGATAACGTCTAGGGCAAGAGAGAGACATCATCTCAGGTAAGAATAGGAATCCATTGGTGACCTGTTTCAGGAAGTTATGCATATGTTGCTTGTCACTACATCACAGAAGAGGCATTTTAATGTAATGCCTTCTGGAACGTGAACTTTCATGTGCTTTAAAAACAAACTTGAATGCCATGTTAGAGCATTGGACTAGTAACCGAAAGGTTGCAAGTTCAAATCCCCGAGCTGACAAGGTACAAAATCTGTCGTTCTGCCCTTGAACAGGCAGTTAACCCACTGTTCCTAGGCCGTCATTGAAAATAAGAATTTGTTCTTAACTGACTTGCCTAGTAAAATAAAGGTAAAATGTAAAAAATAAAAAAAAATCTGTAAATACAAATAAACATTTTTAAATTGCGAGTTTGTTTAGCCACCAAAAAAAGACAGGAACCTTCCTGCTAGTCATGATTGGCTGAGATAATGGTTGGGCTGAACGTGACAAGAGATGAGTTTGGATTGGTTTGCCATGTAGCATGCTTCTGACTATAACATGAGCTGCTTAGTATGTGTAGGTAGTCCTTGCTACCGTAGCTTTTTTTTCGAAAGATATAAGATTAGCCACGGAGAGCTGCAAAAGTGTTCTTACTGTTCTCAACAACATTGCTGCCCTGAATTTAGCGGGCGCTATCGACAAATATCAATGGGACAATGGACTACTTTCTGCACACGGTCGGTGTGAACCGGAGTGACTTGACACATCGGGCCAAACAAGCAGTAGCTACAAACTAAGCGGAAACGACACAGGACATCGTACTTAGTTAGAGTGGTTCCAGTCTGCCGTGAAGCATCCATCCATGTATACAGGTAAGATAGTCTAGCTAGCTACATTTACAGATATTACCAAAAATCAATCACAGGTGTTGATTGGGAGAGCTAGCTAAGACAACAACGGGTAAGACAACAACAGCTAATCAGCTAAGACAACAACAACAGGTAAAATGGAGATGAAAGAGCAGAGAGGGTCAGTTAACTACACACAGGGCCTGAGTTCGAAGGCTGGGGCCGACAGATAAACAACAAATAAACTAAATGGAGTACTGTGATTAATGGACAGTCTAGCAGCCATCAGCTATGTAGCCAGGTGATCATAGGGTCCAGTGAACAGCAATAGATGGAACAGGGAAGCCGCTGGGTTGTTGTTACTAACTAGCAAGCTGGAGACACAGTGTTTAAAGTTAGCAGTCTGGGGCTAGTAGAAGCGCCTGCTCCCACGTCTACTACCTAGCAAGCTGGGGACACAGCGTTTAAAGTTAGCAGGACGGGGCTAGTAGAAGCGCCTGCTCTGACATCTACTACCTAGCAAGCTGGAGACACAGCGTTGAAAGTTAGCAGGCCGGGGATAGTAGAAGCGCCTGCTCCAACATCTGGCAAACTCATAAGCATATCATGAAAATAAAAAATCCTATCTATGTTACCCACCAATTCTGATTATTCCCCAACACACATTAAAACATGAAATGACCCATGGCATCGATAGGACCTCACTCAGAGATAAAATCATAGAACATTCAGAATGGGTGAATATTTCCTTTAACCATCAATCAACTACCTCCAGATATCAGTGCATCAGATCTCCCTCCCTGTTCTACTAAACCCTGCTTCCTGTCCCACATAGACTCCTCCTGCAGGGTTCATCTCAGGTCTCTGATGGTTTAGATGTTCTCATAAGGAGGCAGCATCCCTCTATAAGATCACTGAGATGAGTTGATGAGAAGCCACCTCTAATTCATGTGGAGTGGTTTGTCTGTCTCATTCTTTCTGTCTCCTTAACAGTGAGTCAACATGATCAGAATTCTTATCTCCATCACCATGGGTTACACAGCCTGGGCTGCAGGTATTCAGATCACTGATTTCATCAACTAATAATATCCTCATTTGATTGGTTTTCATGTTTCAGGTGAATATGTTTCTATATCTGTTGATTCACCTCTTTCTGTATCTCTCTCTCTCTCTCTCTCTCTCTCTCTCTCTCTCTCTCTCTCTCTCTCTCTCTCTCTCTCTCTCTCTCTCTCTCTCTCCCTAAAGGTTCTTCTCTCAGTAACCAGGTTCACCAGAGTCCTGTATCTCTGTACAAGAACCAGGGAAAGTCGGCTAAGATGGAGTGTTCACATAGTATATCAAACTATAATCGTATCCTCTGGTACAAGCTGTCCAACTACAGAGAATTAGTGTATTTAGGATACATGAATGTGAAAACTGGATATCCTGAGGCTGGATTTGATATAGAAGGAGATGCTAATGCAGGTGGTACCAGCACCTTAACCATCAATCAACTAACTCCAAATAGCAGTGCTGTGTATTACTGTGCTGCTAGTTTACACAGTGCATCAGATCTCCCTCTCTGCTCTACAAAAACCTCCTCCCTGGTGTACTGCAGACTAATCACACCTGTATTAACATCACACTGTATCTGACTCTGATTCAATGCCAAAACACTCACCAGCTGGTCTAACAGAAAGGGAGGTTCCCTCTGATATACAGGAGACCATGATACAGTATGGTATGATATCATGTCTTTCCTGTAGGTGGAGTTACAGCTCAACTAATCCATGTGGACTCACCAGACACAGTACCACAGTAAACTATGGTGTGTAGTAAGGAGTCTGAGAGTTGAAGATCCATGTCCTTTTGAATGTGCATCATGAATGTGGAACAGCAGGTGGAACACACTCTCCCCAGCTACAACACCATACTGTGGTATCAGCAGGTAGAACACACTCTCCCCAGCTACAACACCATACTGTGGTATCAGCAGGTAGAACACACTCTCCCCAGCTACAACACCATACTGTGGTATCAGCAGGTGGAACACACTCTCCCCAGCTACAACACCATACTGTGGTATCAGCAGGTGAAGCTGCTCTGATATATCTCCCATATATCTCCCATGATGGGGTAAACCTATAGACTGATAGCAGATGTTTTAGACCGCTGCCCCACTAGGGAGGCTCACTCCAAAACGTTCTTAATGTTTATCAATTGCCTTGCTCAAACGTATCAAAATACTAAAATACTACACAGGACTCTTAAAGAATTTAATTGAAATGTTGATTGTATTTTTTGATCACAGAGACAATGAGAAAATATGGGGAAAAAATAATGAAATGCACGAGCCCCAAGTAATACATTTGGGCCAGATTACTCTCACCGGAATCAGCCCGAGATCAATCCCCACATCCTAGCCATACGTAATATGTGACATTATATACTTTCGGGAAAATAGACTTTCCCTAGGCATTCAACACCATTGACCATTCCCTACTCATTCAAAAACTGTCTGAAATGGGCCTGGACAATAAGTCTTGCAAATGGTTTAAGAGCTATCTGACAGACAGGACATAATGTGTGCGTTCTGATGGTGTTGAGTCTAGTTTCCTGGATATTAGGTGTACCACAGGGCTCAGCATTGGGACCATTTCTCTTTACTGTTCATATTAATAATATTGGTCTTTGTATTAAATCCCTTCATATTAATCTGTATGCAGATGACATGGTTATGTATGCCATAGAACTGACCGTTAAAGCTACAGTGCCTTCAGAAAGTATTCTTACCCCTTGACTTCTTCCACATTACCCCTTAATGACAATGTGAAAACATGTTTTTAGAAATGTTTGCAAATGCATTGAAAATGACATACAGAAATATCACATTTACATAAGTATCAACACCCCTGAGTCGCACACTCCATATATAATCTCCCAGTCATTTATTGGGGATTTACAAACTACTGCTGAAAGATACGTTCCAGTGTAGATCTGGCCTTGTGTTTTAGGTTACTGTACTGCTGAAAGGTACGGGCCGTAGAGGATAGAGACACCTGCTCACACGTAGTATCTGATGACGAGACAGAATACAACTGGACGGAACAAAAGCAAAGCTAACAGCAAACAAGAATCCGACAAGGACAGAAGCAGAAACAGAGAGAGAAATAGAGACTTAATCAGAGGGCAAAATAGGGGACAGGTGTGAAAGAGTAAACGAGGTCGTTAGGAGAATGAGGAACAGCTGGGAGCAGGAACGGAACGATAGAGAGAGAGAGGAATAGAGAGAGAGAAAGAAACCTAATAAGACCAGCAGGGGGAAACGAAGAGAAGAGAAAGCACAGGGACAAGACATGACAATATAATACATGACAGTACCCCCCCACTCACCGAGCGCCTCCTGGCGCACTCGAGGAGGAAACCTGGCGGCAACGGAGGAAATCATCGATCAGCGAACGGTCCAGCACGTCCCGAGATGGAACCCAACTCCTCTCCTCAGGACCGTAACGGGAAACGATGAAGAGGGAATCTAGTGCAATTACTATTATAAAAATGAGACACGGGTAGAGAACTGTAAGAGTTTGAGCAATCAGGACCAAACAGGCCAGGAGAGTAACAACTAGGGACAGACCGAGACACAGCAAGGCTAAGACCAGGAACAGGAGAGAGGCGGTGGCTGTGGACAGACTGAGACACAGCAAGTGCAGGAGCAGGACCAGGAGAGATGCGGTGGCTGGGGACAGACTGAGACACAGCAAGGGCAGGAAAGATGCGGTGGCAGGGGACGGACTGAGACACAGCAAGGGCAGGAGAGATGCGGTGGCTGGGGACAGACGGGAACGAAAAGAAGGTTCCTAGGACAAGCGCGCGGAGAAGGAGTGTGAGTGAGTACTTGCTTAACCTGCCCTCAATTCCCCAGACAGTCAACCCGACAACACGCCCCTCACGGAATCTCCCCCTCGGGGTCGGTGGAGGCTACTGAAGAACTGAAGAGATGGGATAAAGCATCAGGCTTGGTGTTCCTTGTGCCCGGACGATAAGAAATAACGAACTCGAAATGAGTGAAATACAGCGCCCAACGAGCCTGACGCGCATTAAGTCGTTTGGCAGAACGGATGTACTCAAGGTTCTTATGGTCAGTCCAAACGACAAAAGGAACGGTCGCCCCCCTCCAACCACTGTCGCCATTCGCCTAGGGCTAAGCGGATGGCGAGCAGTTCGCGGTTAGCCACATCATAGTTACGTTCCGACGGCGACAGGCGATGAGAAAAATACGCGCAAGGGTGGACCTTATCGTCAGAATGGGAGCGCTGGGACAGAATGGCTCCCACGCCCACCTCTGACGCGTCTACCTCGACAATGAACTGTTTAGTGACGTCAGGTGTAACAAGGATAGGAGCGGATGTAAAACGCTTCTTGAGGAGATCAAAAGCTCCCTGGGAGGAAACGGACCACTTAAAGCACGTCTTGACAGAAGTAAGGGCTGTGAGAGGAGCTGCCACTCGACCGAAGTTACGAATGAAACGCCGATAGAAATTCGCGAAACCGAGAAAGCGCTGCAGTTCGACATGTGACTTAGGAACGGGCCAATCGCTGACAGCATGGACCCTAGCGGGATCCATCTGAATGCCTTCAGCGGAAATAACAGAACCGAGAAAAGTGACGGACGGAGACATATGAAAAGCGCACTTCTCAGCCTTCACGTAAAGACAATTCTCTAAAAGGCGCTGGAGGACACGTCGAACGTGCTGAACATGAATCTGGAGTGACGGTGAAAAAATCAGGATCTCGTCAAGGTAAACAAAAACAAAGATGTTCAGCATGTCACTCAGTACATCATTAACTAATGCCTGAAAGACAGCTGGAGCATTAGCGAGACCGAACGGCAGAACCCGGTATTCAAAATGCCCTAACGGAGTGTTAAACGCCGTTTTCCACTCGTCCCCCTCCCTGATGCGCACGAGATGGTAAGCGTTACGAAGGTCCAACTTAGTAAAGAACCTGGCTCCCTGCAGAATCTCGAAGGCTGACGACATAAGGGGAAGCGGATAACGATTCTTAACCGTTATGTCATTCAACCCTCGATAATCCACGCAGGGGCGCAGGGTACCGTCCTTTTTCTTAACAAAGAAAACCCCGCTCCGGCGGGAGAGGAAGAAGGTACTACGGTACCGGCGTCGAGAGCAACAGACAGATAATCTTCGAGAGCCTTACGTTCGGGAGCCGACAGAGAGTATACATACTCTGGGAACTGAAAGAAAGTGATGCTCTGATGAACTGCAGTCACACTAAGGATTCTAGCTACTACCAGATGTACTGGTACAGACAGCTTCCAGGAGAGGGAATGAAGCAGGTCGTCTTCATTACTCCCAGTTCTCAACCTGACTATTCAGGGGAATTCAGGAAAGACAAATTCTCAGCCAGAAAGGCTGTAGCTGAGAGTGGATCTTTCACAGTGAAGAAGTTGGAGACAGGAGACAGTGGAATGTACTTCTGTGCTGTGAGTCAACACAGTGATACAGACAACAAGTACAGCTGCACAAAAACCCCCAGTATTTCAATAGGATGTAATATAACATGTAAATAGATGGTCTCATCACATACTGTAGGGGGACCTCTTAACTCCAGTTCTTCTAATGTCTGATGGTGATAGAGGAATTCTAAATTCCTTTATGTTTTAATTGCCAAAACCAATTTCGCACTCGTTTCTAATTCATTAATGATGTGTAAGTTCATTAATTATGCATGAAGTAGATCGAGACCAGTCTTAAAAGCCAGGTAAAGAGCGTTTAATTCCAGAGAGTACTAAATGCTTACACACATTTCCACAGGTTATAAACTCAACATGACATCATCAGTTTCCCACCCTCTCTCCGCCCTCTCTCCGCCCTCTCTCCGCCCTCTCTCCGCCCTCTCTCCGATTCTCACAAGAACCCATTGTTTATTAGGTCTGGAACATCTCCCAGACATTTCTTATCTGTCTGAAAAGCCATAGCATCACTCCCCTTTTGACTTCCCTAGAGACACAGACAATGCAATTCGTTCTGCTTACATTTTCAGTAACAGCTTAACCAGTAACTTTTACTTTTCATACCATAACATAATAGTATTAGAATAAATGGTTCTAATCAATAATGTATACATAATTAATCATCTTAACTACAATTTCCTCTAACAGATGGGTTCATTGTCATGATCATGTAATCAGTCATGTTCACAGTGAGGTCCTATGAGCAAGCTTTACAGTACAGGCTTCCTGACACTCCCTCTAACACTGTCACTATCCACCACCCTGAAGGAAACATGCTACTACATCAGCCAATCTCCTTTCACCTCAGAGCTTCATCCAGGAGACACTCATATCACATCATCATCGTCTTCCTCAGCATATTCATCATCTTCATCATTATCTTTTTCTTCATCATGATGTTCAGAGTTCTGATTCACCTGGCAGCTCTACCACTCTGGGTGACAGGTATTAAATCACTTACGATGAGAAGTCTAACGATACTACAAATGTCATCAAACTGAATAAAATATCCGTTCTCTACCTCTCTCCTCTCTCTCTCTCCTTCTCTCCCCTCTTCTCTCTCTCCCTCTCCTCTCTCCTCTCCTTTCTCTCTCTGTCCACAGGGCAGTTGTTTAGTAGCATGGTTCATCAGAGGCCTGTGGCACTAACAGAAGGTCCTGGAGGAGACGTTCAACTCACCTGCAGCCATACGATCCCTAACTACTACGTGATACTATGGTACAAACAGTCAGCAGGAGACACTGCTATGAAACTCATTGGTTATGCATATACCAAGTCAATAACCATGGAGAAATCATTTGAAAAGCACTTCAATGTGAGTGGAGACGGTGGGAAAGAGGCTTATCTTCATCTAGTGAGTCTGAGAGGACCTGAACACAGTGCAGTTTATTACTGTGCAGCCAGCCAACACAGTGATGTAGACTTCCTCCTGTTCTCTACTAAAACCCTGTCTGATGGTAATATTAGACCACGGCTCAGAACACCTGCATCTGAGGTTTGACTTTGACTCAGTGCCAATGAATAAACACAGATGGATGATGGCATAAGGTGATATCTGTCCTCGTACAGTATACCAGTATTTACAGTTTAGAGTCACCACTCATTAACATACATTATGCAATGTTACAATGTCAAATTCCATCAATCCATTTCTATCTATATAAAAAGAGAAATCCTTTAATGATGTAGATACCGGTATGTTCCACAATACACCTTTAAGTTGAACAGGAGACCTGTAGGTGAACAAGGGATCTGCTTGAGTTCTGACGTCAAAGTGATGTCATTTCCTTCCCCTCCGGCAGCTCAGTTCAGCTCCCTTTCTCTATTGACTTATTCTCCTCTCCCCCCTATGGGCTCTGGTCTAAAGTAGTGCACTATATAGGGAATAGGGTGCCATTTGGGATGCTGACATACATTTGACACTCCCACTAGATGACATGACATCTCTGACTATCTGAAAACCCTTTCTCCTTGTCCATGTGACTCTTCTCTCCAGAACCATCAACATGATCAAGCTTCTCATACATGTAGCAACTCTACCACTATGGGTGACAGGTACTAAATCCCTCATGAAAGATAGATTTACTACTGAAATATATTGCTGTCAATATGCTGAGTAATACTGTATCTTTCATATGGTCTGTTTTCATCCACAGGGCTGTCACAAACAGACAAAGTTCACCAGACTCCTACTGCAATACTAAAAGGACCTGAAGACAAAGTCAATCTCACCTGCAGCCACACTGATCCAAATTACAACATGATACTGTGGTACCAACAGTCAGCCCAAAACACTGGTCTGAAACTCATTGGGTATGTGAGATACACCAGTCCAACGGTGGAAGATTCCTTTAAAGGGCGTTTTGATGTCAGTGGAGATGCTGCAGCTAATAAAATGGCGTATCTACATTTTCCCAAAGTGACAGAAGTTGAAGACAGTGCAGTGTATTTCTGTGCTGCTAGTGAAGCACAGTGTTTCACTATACCCTCTCTCCTCTACAAAAACCCTCTCTGATCCTCTCATATAATACTGACTATGTCTCTATACACCTGCACCTGTCTTCAACCACTTCAACAACACTTTGCTCTGAACCATTAGATATCAGACAGATGGTAATGATACTGTTATAAGTGGCTAGTTTAGATTGTTTAGGTGCACTTCCTCAGTTCTCCACCTGGAGGGAGTGTTTGTCAACACACATTTAGAAGATGCTGTATCGTAGCATTCTATGGGCCTGGTCAAAGTTAGTGCACTATATAGGGAATAGGGTGTCACTTGGGACAGTATGGGTGCCTGGACAGTGGTATGGGAGGGCCCTACGGGGCCTGAGGCAGCGCCAGTGGTATGGGAGGGCCTTAGGGGTTCTGAGACAGGGCCGGGGGTATGGGAGGGCCCTAGGGGTCTGAGACATAGCCGGTGGTATGGGAGGGCCCTAGGGGGTCTGAGACAGGGCCGGTGGCTCTAGGTGGCCTGGGCTAGGGAATGTGGTATGGGAGAGGCCTTATACTTTCTCTGTCCAGACATGATCAGATACAAGGGCTACATATTGTATTGAGTGACTGAGCATGGGTAAATGAGTGTGTGTGTATATGTGTATGTGAGGTGTGTCAGTATCAGTGTGTGTTGCTGAGTAGTAGAGACCTGAGGATGGCTGAGTAGTAGAGACCTGAGGATGGCTGAGTAGTAGAGACCTGAGGATGGCTGAGTAGTAGAGACCTGAGGATGGCTCAGTGGTAGAGACCTGAGGATGGCTGAATAGTAGAGACCTGAGGATGGCTCAGTGGTGGAGACCTGAGGATGGCTGAATAGTAGAGACCTGAGGATGGCTCAGTGGTGGAGACCTGAGGATGGCTGAATAGTAGAGACATGAGGATGGCTGAGTGATAGAGACCTGAGGATGGCTGAGTAGTAGAGACCTGAGGATGGCTGAATAGTAGAGACCTGAGGATGGCTCAGTGGTAGAGACCTGAGGATGGCTGAGTAGTAGAGACCTGAGGATGGCTCAGTGGTAGAGACCTGAGGATGGCTGAATAGTAGAGACCTGAGGATGGCTCAGTGGTAGAGACCTGAGGATGGCTGAGTAGTAGAGACCTGAGGATGGCTCAGTGGTAGAGACCTGAGGATGGCTGAATAGTAGAGACCTGAGGATGGCTCAGTGGTAGAGACCTGAGGATGGCTGAGTAGTAGAGACCTGAGGATGGCTCAGTGGTAGAGACCTGAGGATGGCTGAGTAGTAGAGACCTGACTACTATTCAGCTTTAGTGCCGGTTCCGGTTGGAGCGAGTGGTCGCATCTGCACGTCGCTCCAACGGGTAGTATAACTTTTTCATTATATTTCATTATATCACAACGGTTTGATTTGTCTTATCTTAGCAATTTCTTCTCAGCTAGCTACATAGCCGTCTTTGTATCAAAGATAATTGCGTAATTATCGTATTTCGCCGTCCTAACGTAGTCTTCACTAGCCAGCTAGCTAACGTCCACTGATTAGCTGCACTGGAGAAACTATTACACTCAACTGAACGACTTGATTAGTTTAGTGTTAGCTAGCTACATAGCTGTCTTTGCTGTCTTCGTATCATCGTATCATCGTATCCAAGATAATTGTGTTGTTTAGGTTTAGAGTGTGTAGTCTTAGAGTGATTATCTTAATTTACCGAGGTTAGCTAGCCAGCTATTTGTCGTCCTTAACGTAGGTGACTCTGCTAGCTAGCCAACAGCTAGCCAACGCTAGCCAACGTCTTCTGTATAGAACTCAACTACCCGGTCGCATTCACAGGTTGTATCACATTTTCACTTCATTACATTACAGTACAACGGTTTGATTTGTTTGATCGTAGCTAGCTACTTAGCTAGCTACATAGCCGTCTTTGTATCAAAGATAATTGTGTAGTCTAGAGCGATTTTCTAGGTTCGCTAGCCATCTATTGTCGTTCTTTTAACGCAACGTAACGTAAACAACACTGCTAGCTAGCCTGCTAGCCCCGAATAGCAACACTGCAGAAACTATTACACTCAACGGAACGACTTGATTAGTGTAGTGTCAACAACGCACCCACTGCCAGCTGGCCTACTTCAGCAGTACTGTATCATTTTAGTCAATAAGATTCTTGCTACGTAGCTTAACTTTCTGAACATTCGAGACGTGTAGTCCACTTGTCATTCCAATCTCCTTTGCATTAGCGTAGCCTCTTCTGTAGCCTGTCAACTATGTGTCTGTTTATCCCTGTTCTCTCCTCTCTGCACAGACCATACAAACGCTCCTCACCGCGTGGCCGCGGCCACCCTACTCTGGTGGTCCCAGCGCGCACGACCCACGTGGAGTTCCAGGTCTCCGGTAGCCTCTGGAACTGCCAATCTGCGGTCAACAAGGCAGAGTTCATCTCAGCCTATGCCTCCCTCCAGTCCCTCGACTTCTTGGCACTGACGGAAACATGGATCACCACAGACAACACTGCTACTCCTACTGCTCTCTCTTCTTCCGCCCACGTGTTCTCGCACACCCCGAGAGCGTCTGGTCAGCGGGGTGGTGGCACCAGGATCCTCATCTCTCCCAAGTGGTCATTCTCTCTTTCTCCCCTTACCCATCTGTCTATCGCCTCCTTTGAATTCCATGCTGTCACAGTTACTAGCCCTTTCAAGCTTAACATCCTTATCATTTATCGCCCTCCAGGTTCCTCGGAGAGTTCATCAATGAGCTTGATGCCTTGATAAGCTCCTTTCCTGAGGACGGCTCACCTCTCACAGTTCTGGGCGACTTTAACCTCCCCACGTCTACCTTTGACTCTTTCCTCTCTGCCTCCTTCTTTCCACTCCTCTCCTCTTTTGACCTCACCCTCTCACCTTCCCCCCTACTCACAAGGCAGGCAATACGCTCGACCTCATCTTTACTAGATGCTGTTCTTCCACTAACCTCATTGCAACTCCCCTCCAAGTCTCCGACCACTGCCTTGTATCCTTTTCCCTCTCGCTCTCATCCAACACCTCCCACACTGCCCCTACTCGGATGGTATCGCGCCGTCCCAACCTTCGCTCTCTCTCCCCGCTACTCTCTCCTCTTCCATCCTATCATCTCTTCCCTCCGCTCAAACCTTCTCCCACCTATCTCCTGATTCTGCCTCCTCAACCCTCCTCTCCTCCCTCTCTGCATCCCTTGACTCTCTATGTCCCCTATCCTCCAGGCCGGCTCGGTCCTCCCCTCCCGCTCCGTGGCTCGATGACTCATTGCGAGCTCACAGAACAGGGCTCCGGGCAGCCGAGCGGAAATGGAGGAAAACTCGCCTCCCTGCGGACCTGGCATCCTTTCACTCCCTCCTCTCTACATTTTCCTCCTCTGTCTCTGCTGCTAAAGCCACTTTCTACCACGCTAAATTCCAAGCATCTGCCTCTAACCCTAGGAAGCTCTTTGCCACCTTCTCCTCCCTCCTGAATCCTCCTCCCCCTCCCCCCTCCTCCCTCTCTGCAGATGACTTCGTCAACCATTTTGAAAAGAAGGTCGACGACATCCGATCCTCGTTTGCTAAGTCAAACGACACCGCTGGTTCTGCTCACACTGCCCTACCCTGTGCTCTGACCTCTTTCTCCCTCTCTCTCCAGATGAAATCTCACGTCTTGTGACGGCCGGCCGCCCAACAACCTGCCCGCTTGACCCTATCCCCTCCTCTCTTCTCCAGACCATTTCCGGAGACCTTCTCCCTTACCTCACCTCGCTCATCAACTCATCCCTGACCGCTGGCTACGTCCCTTCCGTCTTCAAGAGAGCGAGAGTTGCACCCCTTCTGAAAAAACCTACACTCGATCCCTCCGATGTCAACAATTACAGACCAGTATCCCTTCTTTCTTTTCTCTCCAAAATTCTTGAACGTGCCGTCCTTGGCCAGCTCTCCCGCTATCTCTCTCTGAATGACCTTCTTGATCCAAATCAGTCAGGTTTCAAGACTAGTCATTCAACTGAGACTGCTCTCCTCTGTATCACGGAGGCGCTCCGCACTGCTAAAGCTAACTCTCTCTCCTCTGCTCTCATCCTTCTAGATCTATCGGCTGCCTTCGATACTGTGAACCATCAGATCCTCCTCTCCACCCTCTCCGAGTTGGGCATTTCCGGCGCGGCCCATGCTTGGATTGCGTCCTACCTGACAGGCCGCTCCTACCAGGTGGCGTGGCGAGAATCTGTCTCCTCACCACGCGCTCTCACCACTGGTGTCCCCCAGGGCTCTGTTCTTGGCCCTCTCCTATTCTCGCTATACACCAAGTCACTTGGCTCTGTCATAACCTCACATGGTCTCTCCTATCATTGCTATGCAGACGAAACACAATTAATCTTCTCCTTTCCCCCTTCTGACGACCAGGTGGCGAATCGCATCTCTGCATGTCTGGCAGACATATCAGTGTGGATGACGGATCACCACCTCAAGCTGAACCTCGGCAAGACGGAGCTGCTCTTCCTCCCGGGGAAGGACTGCCCGTTCCATGATCTCGCCATCACGGTTGACAACTCCATTGTGTCCTCCTCCCAGAGCGCCAAGAACCTTGGCGTGATCCTGGACAACACCCTGTCGTTCTCAACCAACATCAAGGCGGTGGCCCGTTCCTGTAGGTTCATGCTCTACAACATCCGCAGAGTACGACCCTGCCTCACACAGGTAGCGGCGCAGGTCCTAATCCAGGCACTTGTCATCTCCCGTCTGGATTACTGCAACTCGCTGTTGGCTGGGCTCCCTTCCTGTGCCATTAAACCCCTTCAACTCATCCAGAACGCCGCAGCCCGTCTGGTGTTCAACCTTCCCAAGTTCTCTCACGTCACCCCGCTCCTCCGTTCTCTCCACTGGCTTCCAGTTGAAGCTCGCATCCGCTACAAGACCATGGTGCTTGCCTACGGAGCTGTGAGGGGAACGGCACCTCAGTACCTCCAGGCTCTGATCAGGCCCTACACCCAAACAAGGGCACTGCGTTCATCCACCTCTGGCCTGCTCGCCTCCCTACCACTGAGGAAGTACAGCTCCCGCTCAGCCCAGTCAAAACTGTTCGCTGCGATGGCCCCCCAATGGTGGAACAAACTCCCTCACGACGCCAGGACAGCGGAGTCAATCACCACCTTCCGGAGACACCTGAAACCCCACCTCTTTAAGGAATACCTAGGATAGGATAAGTAATCCCTCTCACCCCCCTTTAAGATTTAGATGCACTATTGTAAAGTGACTGTTCCACTGGATGTCATAAGGTGAATGCACCAATTTGTAAGTCGCTCTGGATAAGAGCGTCTGCTAAATGACTTAAATGTAAATGTACTCCATAACTGCAGTGTACATCAACACCCAGCACACCTGCTGTCCACCGCTGTAGATGTCTGAGCACATGGAGGAAGTTGATATCAAACCTCTAGACCAAATAATGTGGTTGTTGTCTTGAAGAAACGCTTCAGGTATTTCTTCAAATAACATCCTATTTCTAATGTAATGATTGCAGAACCTATAACACAGATCAAATCTAAAGACTAAAAAAGACAAAATCCTTTAATGATGTAGATACCGGTATGTTCCACAATACACCTTTAAGTTGAACAGGAGACCTGTAGGTGAACAAGGGATCTGCTTGAATATCAACACAAGTTCTGACGTCAAAGTGATGTCATTTCCTTCCCCTCCGGCAGCTCAGTTCAGCTCCCCTTCTCAATTGACTTGTTCTCCTCTCCCCCCTATGGGCTCTGGTCTAAAGTAGTGCACTAGAAAGGGAATAGGGTGCCATTTGGGATGCTGACATACATTTGACACTCCCACTAGATGACATGACATCTCTATCTGAAAACCCTTTCTCCTCGTCCATGTGACTCTTCTCTCCAGAACCATCAACATGATCAAGCTTCTCATACATGTAGCAACTCTACCACTATGGGTGACAGGTACTAAATCCCTCATGAAAGATAGACTTACAACTGAAATATATTGCTGTCAATATGCTGAGTAATACTGTATATTTCATATGGTCTGTTTTCATCCACAGGGCTGTCACAAACAGACAAAGTTCACCAGACTCCTACTGCAATACTAAAAGGACCTGAAGACAAAGTCAATCTCACCTGCAGCCACACTGATCCAAATTACGACATGATACTGTGGTACCAACAGTCAGCCCAAAACACTGGTCTGAAACTCATTGGGTATGTGAGATACACCAGTCCAACGGTGGAAGATTCCTTTAAAGGGCGTTTTGATGTCAGTGGAGATGCTGCAGCTAATAAAATGACGTATCTACATTTTCCCAAAGTGACAGAAGCTGAAGACAGTGCAGTGTATTTCTGTGCTGCTAGTGAAGCACAGTGTTTCACTATACCCTCTCTCCTCTACAAAAACCCTCTCTGATCCTCTCATATAATACTGACTACAGCTCTATACACCTGCACCTGTCTTCAACCACTTCAACAAGACTTTGCTCTGAACCATTAGATATCAGACAGATGGTAATGATACTGTTATAAGTGGCTAGTTTAGATGGTTTAGGTGCAGCACTTCCTCAGTTCTCCACCAGGAGGGAGTGTTTCTCAACACACATTTAGAAGATGCTTGTGGTATGGGAGGGCCGTAGGGGGTCTGAGACATGGCTGGTGGTATGGGAGGGCCCTATGGGGTCTGAGACAGGGCCGGGAGTATGGGAGAGCCGTAGGGGGTCTGAGACATGGCCGGGGGTATGGGAGTGCCCTAGGGGGTCTGAGACATGGCCGGTGGTATGGGAGGGCCCTATGGGGTCTGAGACAGGGCCGGGGGTATGGGAGTGCCCTAGGGGGTCTGAGACATGGCCGGTGGTATGTGAGGGCCCTATGGGGTCTGAGACAGGGCCGGTGGTGTTGGAGGGCTCTAGGTGGCCTGGGGAATGTGGAATGGGAGGGACCTAGGGAGCCTGGGCCAGGGAATTTGGTGTGGGAGGGCCCTGGGGATCAAGGAATGTGGTATGGGAGGGCCCTCATACTTTCTCTGTCCAGACATGATCAGATACAAGACTTACATACTGTATTGAGTGACTGAGCATGGGTGAATGAGTGTGTGTGTATATGTGTATGTCAGTATCAGTGTGTGTGGCTGAGTGGTAGAGACCTGAGGATGGCTGAGTGATAGAGCCCTGAGGATGGCTGAGTAGTAGAGACCTGAGGATGGCTGAGTAGTAGAGACCTGAGGATGGCTGAATAGTAGAGACCTGAGGATGGCTCAGTGGTAGAGACCTGAGGATGGCTCAGTAGTAGAGACCTGAGGATGGCTGAGTGATAGAGCCCTGAGGATGGCTCAGTAGTAGAGACCTGAGGATAGCTGAGTAGTAGAGACCTGAGGATGGCTCAGTGGTAGAGACCTGAGGATGGCTCAGTAGTAGAGACCTGAGGATGGCTGAGTGATAGAGCCCTGAGGATGGCTGAGTAGTAGAGACCTGAGGATAGCTGAGTAGTAGAGACCTGAGGATGGCTGAGTAGTAGAGACCTGAGGATGGCTGAGTAGTAGAGACATGAGGATGGCTGAGTGGTAGAGACCTGAGGATGGCTAGAGACATGAGGATGGCTGAGTGGTAGAGACCTGAGGATGGCTGAGTAGTAGAGACCTGAGGATGGCTGAGTAGTAGAGACCTGAGGATGGCTGAGTAGTAGAGACCTGAGGATGGCTGAGTAGTAGAGACCTGAGGATGGCTGAGTGGTAGAGACCTGAGGATGGCTGAGTAGTAGAGACCTGAGGATGGCTGAGTAGTAGAGACCTGAGGATGGCTGAGTAGTAGAGACCTGAGGATGGCTGGGAGGTGGGACAAAGGAGGTATCATGCTGAGTGAGACTAGGGGCTCCGCAGTAATCTAAAACAATGATAACTATCCTAAAGGACAATTTTCAAGGCATATTGACATTTGAGAGAGACATAATGGGAGGCATAAAGCAATCACAGATGTTGATTGTGAGAGCTAGCTAAGACAACAACGGGTAAGACAACAACGGGTAAGACAACAGCAGCTAATCAGCTAAGAGAACAACGGGTAAGACAACAGCAGCTAATCAGCTAAGACAACAACGGGTAAGACAACAGCAACTAATCAGCTAAGACAACAACAGGTAAGACAACAGCAGCTAATCAGCTAAGACAACAACGGGTAAGACAACAGCAGCTACTCAGCTAAGACAACAACAGGTAAGACAACAGCAGCTAATCAGCTAAGACAACAACGGGTAAGACAACAACAGCTAATCAGCTAAGACAACAACGGGTAAGACAACAGCAGCTAATCAGCTAAGACAACAACGGGTAAGACAACAGCAACTAATCAGCTAAGACAACAACAGGTAAGACAACAGCAGCTAATCAGCTAAGACAACAACGGGTAAGACAACAGCAGCTACTCAGCTAAGACAACAACGGGTAAGACAACAGCAACTAATCAGCTAAGACAACAACAGGTAAGACAACAGCAGCTAATCAGCTAAGACAACAACGGGTAAGACAACAGCAGCTACTCAGCTAAGACAACAACGGGTAAGACAACAGCAGCTAATCAGCTAAGACAACAACGGGTAAGACAACAACAGCTAATCAGCTAAGACAACAACGGGTAAGACAACAGCAGCTAATCAGCTAAGACAACAACGGGTAAGACAACAGCAACTAATCAGCTAAGACAACAACAGGTAAGACAACAGCAGCTAATCAGCTAAGACAACAACGGGTAAGACAACAACAGCTAATCAGCTAAGACAACAACGGGTAAGACAACAGCAGCTAATCAGCTAAGACAACAACGGGTAAGACAACAGCAGCTAATCAGCTAAGACAACAACGGGTAAGACAACAGCAGCTACTCAGCTAAGACAACAACAGGTAAGACAACAGCAGCTAATCAGCTAAGACAACAACGGGTAAGACAACAGCAGCTACTCAGCTAAGACAACAACAGGTAAGACAACAGCAGCTAATCAGCTAAGACAACAACAGGTAAAATCAAATCAAATCAAATGTATTTATTTATATAGCCCTTCGTACATCAGCTGATATCTCAAAGTGCGTACAGAAACCCAGCCTAAAACCCCAAACAGCAAGCAATGCAGGTGTAGAAGCACGGTGGCTAGGAAAAACTCCCTAGAAATGCCAGAACCTAGGAAGAAACCTAGAGAGGAACCAGGCTATGTGTGGTGGCCAGTCCTCATAAATGATCACCAGCATGGTAAAATAATAATAATCACAGAACAGTTGAAACTGGAGCAGCAGCACGGCCAGGTGGACTGGGGACAGCAAGGAGTCATCATGCCAAGTGATGAGGCATGGTCCTAGGGCTCAGGTCCTCCGAGAGAGAGAGAAAGGAAGAGAGAATTAGAGAGCGCATACTTAAATTCACACAGGACACCGGATAGGACAGGAGAAGTACTCCAGAGATAACAAACTGACCCTAGCCCCCCGACACATAAACTACTGCAGCATAAATACTGGAGGCTGAGACAGGAGGGGTCAGGAGACACTGGATATCTTCAACCACCAACTTACCATCCTGAGACAAGGCCGGGTATAGCCCAGATAGATCTCCGCCACGGCATGACCCAAGGGGGGGCGCCAACCCAGACAGGAAGATCACATCATTGACTCAACCCACTCAAGTGACGCACCCCTCCTAGGGACGGGATGAAAGAGCACCAGTAAGCCAGTGACTCAGCCCCTGTAATAGGGTTAGAGGCAGAGAATCCCAGTGGAAAGAGGGGAACCGGCCAGGCAGAGACAGCAAGGGCCTGTGCTGTCTGGAGATGAATGGGCAGAGAGGGTCTGTTAACTACACACAGGGCCTGAGCTTGGGGCAAGGGGCAACAGATAAACAAAAAATGAACAAATGGAGTACTGTGATTAATGAACAGTCCAGCAGCCATCTGTCATGTAGCCAAGTGATCATAGGGTCCAGTGAACAGCAATAGATGGAACAGGGAAGCCGCTGGGTTGTTGTTACTAACTAGCAAGCTGGAGACACAGCGTTTAAAGTTAGCAGACTGGGGCTAGTAGAAGCACCTGCTCCGACGTCTACTACCTAGCAAGCTGGAGACACAGCGTTTAAAGTTAGCTGGCCGAGGCTAGTAGAAGCGCCTGCTCCGACGTCTGGCAAAGGCCGGTTGGGGGCACAGCGGATGGAGTTACGTCGGCAGACCAGTCGTGGTGGAACGGCGGGGCTTCGTGTCGGCAAAGGGTCCAGGCCAGTTGGCGAAAGAAGTATTGTGGTTGTAGTAATTTAGTTTGCTAGCCGAGAGATGCGCCTGGCTCACAGCTAACTGGTGATAGTTTCAGGACAGGGGCGTTAGCCACTATAGCGTTCCTTCTGTAGCTCAGTTGGTAGAGCATGGCGCTTGTAACGCCAGGGTAGTGGGTTCGATTCCCGGGACCACCCATACGTAGAATGTATGCACACATGACTGTAAGTCGCTTTGGATAAAAGCGTCTGCTAAATGGCATATATATATAGCCTCTCGGTAGCAGCTAGCTAGCAGCGATGATCTGATGCAAAGGTCCAGAGCTTACTGCAAGGATCCGGTGGACTAGTGTAGTTCATGCAGTGTTGGGGAAGAGTCCGGAAGGCATCAGCTGTGTAGCCAAGTGATCACTGAGCGAATATCTGCCTGCTTGAATGCCAACAACTCAGATACACATTAAGACATGAAATGACCCATGGCATCGATAGGACCTCACTCAGAGATAAAATAATAGAACATTCAAAATGGGTGAATATTTCCTTTAACCATCAATCAACTACCTCCAGATATCAGTGCATCAGATCTCCCTCCCTGTTCTACTAAACCCTGCTTCCTGTCCCACATAGACTCCTCCTGCAGGGTTCATCTCAGGTCTCTGATGGTTTAGATGTTCTCATAAGGAGGCAGCATCCCTCTATAAGATCACTGAGATGAGTTGATGAGAAGCCACCTCTAATTCATGTGGAGTGGTTTGTCTGTCTCATTCTTTCTGTCTCCTTAACAGTGAGTCAACATGATCAGAATTCTTATCTCCATCACCATGGGTTACACAGCCTGGGCTGCAGGTATTCAGATCATTGATTTAATCAACTAATAATATCCTCATTTGATTGTTTAATGTTATGTTTCAAGTGAACATGTTTGTCTCTCTCTCTCAATCTCTTTCTCGCTTTGAATCTCTTTCTGTCTATCTCTCTGCCTCTCTCTCTCTTTCTCTCTGTCTTTCTCTCTGTCTCTCTCTTTCAATCTCTTTCTCGCTTTGAATCTCTTTCTGTCTATCTCTATCTTTCTCTCTCTCTCTCTCTCTCTCTCTCTCTCTCTCTCTCTCTCTCTCTCTCTCTCTCTCTCTCTCTCTCTCTCTCTCTCTCTCTCTCTCTCTCTCTCTCTCTCTCTCTCTCTCTCTCTCTCTCTCTCTCTCTCTCTCTCTCTCTCTCTCTCTCCAGTTTCTTCTCTCAGTAACCAGGTTCACCAGAGTCCTGCATCCCTGTACAAGAACCAGGGAGAGTTGGCTAAGATGGAGTGTTCACATAGTATATCCGGCTATGATCGTATCCTCTGGTACAAGCAATCCAACTACAGAGAATTAGTGTATTTAGGATACCTTAATGTGAAAACTGGATATCCTGAGGTTGGATTTGATATAGAAGGAGATGCTAATGCAGGTGGTACCAGCACCTTAACCATCAAACAACTAACTCCAAATAGCAGTGCTGTGTATTACTGTGCTGCTAGTTTACACAGTGCATCAGATCTCCCTCTCTGGTCTACAAAAACCTCCTCCCTGGTGTACTGCAGACTAATCACACCTGTATTAACATCAAACTGTATCTGACTCTGATTCAATGCCAAAACACTCACCAGCTGGTCTAACAGAAAGGGGAGGTTCCCTCTGATATACAGGAGACCATGATACAGTATGGTATGATATCATGTCTTTCCTGTAGGTGGAGTTACAGCTCAACTAATCTATGTGGACTCACCAGACACAGTACCACAGTAAACTATGGTGTGTAGTAAGGAGTCTGAGAGTTGAAGATCCATGTCCTTTTGAATGTTCATCATGAATGTGGAACAGCAGGTAGAACACACTCTCCCCAGCTACAACACCATACTGTGGTATCAGCAGGTGGAACACACTCTCCCCAGCTACAACACCATACTGTGGTATCAGCAGGTGGAACACACTCTCCCCAGCTACAACACCATACTGTGGTATCAGCAGGTGGAACACACTCTCCCCAGCTACAACACCATACTGTGGTATCAGCAGGTGAAGCTGCTCTGATATATCTCCCATATATCTCCCATGATGGGGTAAACCTATAGACTGATAGCAGATGTTTTAGACCGCTGCCCCACTAGGGAGGCTCACTCCAAAACGTTCTTAATGTTTATCAATTGCCTTGCTCAAACGTATCAAAATACTAAAATACTACACAGGACTCTTAAAGAATTTAATTGAAATGTTGATTGTATTTTTTGATCACAGAGACAATGAGAAAATATGGGGAAAAAATAATGAAATGCACGAGCCTCAAGTAATACATTTTGGGCCAGATTACTCTCACCGGAATCGGCCCGAGATCAATCCCCACATCCTAGCCATACGTAATATGTGACATTATATACTTTCGGGAAAATAGACTTTTCCAAGGCATTCAACACCATTGAACATTCCCTACTCATTCAAAAACTGTCTGAAATGGGCCTGGACAATAAGTCTTGCAAATGGTTTAAGAGCTATCTGACAGACAGGACATAATGTGTGCGTTCTGATGGTGTTGAGTCTAGTTTCCTGGATATTAGGTGTACCACAGGGCTCAGCCTTGGGACCATTTCTCTTTACTGTTCATATTAATAATATTGGTCTTTGTATTAAATCCCTTCATATTAATCTGTATGCAGATGATATGGTTATGTATGCCATAGAACTGACCGTTAAAGCTACAGTGCCTTCAGAAAGTATTCTTACCCCTTGACTTCTTCCACATTACCCCTTAATGACAATGTGAAAACATGTTTTTAGAAATGTTTGCAAATGCATTGAAAATGACATACAGAAATATCACATTTACATAAGTATCAACACCCCTGAGTCGCACACTCCATATATAATCTCCCAGTCATTTATTGGGGATTTACAAACTACTGCTGAAAGATACGTTCCAGTGTAGATCTGGCCTTGTGTTTTAGGTTACTGTACTGCTGAAAGGTACGTTTCAGTGTAGATCTGGCCTTGTGTTTTAGGTTACTGTACTGCTGAAAGGTACGTTCCAGTGTAGATCTGGCCTTGTGTTTTAGGTTACTGTACTGCTGAAAGATACGTTTCAGTGTAGATTTGGTCTTGTGTTTTAGGTTACTGTGCTGCTGAAAGATACGTTCCAGTGTAGATCTGGCCTTGTGTTTTAGGTTACTGTACTGCTGAAAGGTACGTTTCAGCTCCCAGTGTCTGATGAAAATCAGACTGAACCAGATTTTCCTCTAAGATTTTGCGAGTGTTATGCAGGTGAGTGAGGACCCAAAAGCGATATAACGAGTCTTTTAATGTCCAAACAGGGAAAACACAAATCCTCTAGTTTAACAGGAGAGTCCCCCTTCTAGTTGTTGAGGAGAGTTGCAGGGCTAGCGGCAACAGACTGCAGGTCCCTTCGGGTAGGCGCGGGCCGTAGAGGATAGAGACACCTGCTCACACGTAGTATCTGATGACGAGACAGAATACAACTGGACGGAACAAAAGCAAAGCTAACAGCAAACAAGAATCCGACAAGGACAGAAGCAGAAACAGAGAGAGAAATAGAGACTTAATCAGAGGGCAAAATAGGGGACAGGTGTGAAAGAGTAAACGAGGTCGTTAGGAGAATGAGGAACAGCTGGGAGCAGGAACGGAACGATAGAGAGAGAGAGGAATAGAGAGAGAGAAAGAAACCTAATAAGACCAGCAGGGGGAAACGAAGAGAAGAGAAAGCACAGGGACAAGACATGACAATATAATACATGACAGCGAGTGCTTAGCTCCACACCGTTTATTTTTATCCTGAAAAACTCCCCAGTCCTTAATGATTACAATCATACCCATAACATGATGCAGCCACCACTATGCTTGAAAATATGGAGAGTTGTACTCAGTAATGTGGATTATTGGATTTGCCCCAAACATGACACGGTTTTTGCTATCGTGCTCGACTGTGACTAGAATGACGTTGTATACGACAGCCAACTTTCCGGGACATAAACATGTCTTATATTGGCCGAAAGCTTAAATTATTGTTAATCTAACCACAGTGTCCAATTAACAGCAGCTATTAGAGTGAAAAAATACCATGCTATTGTTTGAGGAGAGTCCACAACAACAAAACACTTTCATCACGGGAATTGGTTTGATACATTCACCTCTGGACGTAAATAATGTACTTACATTCAGTGATCTAGCTCTGATGTGTCATCCTGAGGGTCCCAGAGATAAAATATAGAATAGTTTTGTTTAATAAAATCCAGTTTTATGTTCGACAGTTTGACCCCACTGCTGTCTCTGGCTCCACTCCCACCCCATCCGGCCATCTAGATCTGTGAATGTGTATAAGCTAATGATCCCATCATGTACGACATTTCTGGGGAAAAAATGTAAACTTACAGTTGTTATTACCATATAATTGTTCTATGATCTCTATAGTTATGTACTTGAAAATGTATCAATGGCACATTGAAATGGCACATTCGGTCAAACTCCTGACAGACTTGATACAAAATATTGTGCAGTAATGTAATTCTTCACTGGATCAGTCTGAAACTTTGCACACACACAACTGCCATCTGGTGGCCAAAATCCAAATAACAGCTAGACTCCAATCTGAAACTATGGCATTTCAAAGATTATTCATTTTTGAGGGGAAAAAATGTGAAGTTATTATACAGACCAAAACGTATAAGATCTCCAAAGCCTGTGTCAACTTCAGACCTTATATCCCAAAACCCCATTATTTCCCCCCTTCATTTCTCCCATAGCAATGGTCAACAAACCAGAGGTAGAAAATGCTGACTCATTTCAGTGTTTTAGGACTACAAGCTGGTGAGCTCTATAGGATAGAATATAATATGTAAAGAGCTGATGGTCTCATCATGGACTGTAGGGGGACCTCTAACTTTAATAATGTGAATGTCTCTACAGTCTGAACCACTAATTAGCATGATGTATTCAGATCATCAGTCCCTCCCACTTCACTGACATGTTGAATATGGTGGAACCTGCCGTGGTCTACTGATTGTCATCTATTCATCTATGTGACACTCCTCTTGTTTTATATACATTGATACCAGACTCTTTCCAGCACTCTCACATATAACGTGATCAAACATGTTCACATTGCTCTTCTCTGTTACTGTCTCACTGCTCTGTGCTGCAGGTACAGTTTCATAATGTTTCATTTATTTAACCAGGAAAGTTAAAGAACAAAATTCTTATTTACAATGAAGGATTTCTCTAGTTATTGATATTGATGTTTCCAAGCATATGTTCACTTCACCTGAGTCTTGATGTATTCAGGTCTAACTGTACCTAACTCTATTGATTTCATTCTCACTGTGTCCTTACAGGTCTTGTTGAGGGGAGTGAAGTCACTCAGACACCCACCATACTCTGGGAACTCAAAGAAAGTGATGCTCAGATGAACTGCAGTCACACTAAGGGATCTAGCTACTACCAGATGTACTGGTACAGACAGCTTCCAGGAGAGGGAATGAAGCAGGTAGTTTACACAAGTACTTATAGCGATCCAGAATATGGAGACTTCAGTAAAGACAAATATCTAACTGTTAAGGCTGTAGCTGAGAGTGGATCTTTCACAGTGAAGAAGTTGGAGACAGGAGACAGTGGAATGTACTTCTGTGCTGTGAGTGAACACAGTGATACAGACAACAAGTACAGCTGCACAAAACCCCCAGTATTTCAATAGGATGTAATATAACATGTAAAGAGATGGTCTCATCACATACTGTAGGGGGACCTCTAACTCTAGTTCTTCTAATGTCTGATGGTCTCATCACATACTGTAGGGGACATCTAACTATAGTTCTTCTAATGTCTGATGGTCTCATCACATACTGTAGGGGACCTCTAACTCTAGTTCTTCTAATGTCTGATGGTCTCATCACATACTGTAGGGGACCTCTAACTCTAGTTGTTCTAATGTCTGATGGTCTCATCACATACTGTAGGGGGACCTCTAACTCTAGTTCTTCTAATGTCTGATGGTCTCATCACATACTGTAGGGGACCTCTAACTCTAGTTGTTCTAATGTCTGATGGTCTCATCACATACTGTAGGGGACCTCTAACTCTAGTTGTTCTAATGTCTGATGGTCTCATCACATACTGTAGGGGGACCTCTAACTATAGTTCTTCTAATGTCTGATGGTCTCATCACATACTGTAGGGGACCTCTAACTCTAGTTGTTCTAATGTCTGATGGTCTCATCACATACTGTAGGGGACCTCTAACTCTAGTTGTTCTACTGTCTGATGGTCTCATCACATACTGTAGGGGACCTCTAACTCTAGTTCTTCTAATGTCTGATGGTCTCATCACATACTGTAGGGGACCTCTAACTCTAGTTGTTCTAATGTCTGATGGTCTCATCACATACTGTAGGGGACCTCTAACTCTAGTTGTTCTAATGTCTGATGGTCTCATCACATACTGTAGGGGACCTCTAACTCTAGTTGTTCTAATGTCTGATGGTCTCATCACATACTGTAGGGGACCTCTAACTCTAGTTGTTCTAATGTCTGATGGTCTCATCACATACTGTAGGGGACCTCTAACTCTAGTTGTTCTAATGTCTGATGGTCTCATCACATACTGTAGGGGACCTCTAACTCTAGTTCTTCTAATGTCTGATGGTCTCATCACATACTGTAGGGGACCTCTAACTCTAGTTCTTCTAATGTCTGATGGTCTCATCACATACTGTAGGGGACCTCTAACTCTAGTTGTTCTAATGTCTGATGGTCTCATCACATACTGTAGGGGACCTCTAACTCTAGTTGTTCTAATGTCTGATGGTCTCATCACATACTGTAGGGGACCTCTAACTCTAGTTGTTCTAATGTCTGATGGTCTCATCACATACTGTAGGGGACCTCTAACTCTAGTTGTTCTAATGTCTGATGGTCTCATCACATACTGTAGGGGACCTCTAACTCTAGTTCTTCTAATGTCTGATGGTCTCATCACATACTGTAGGGGACCTCTAACTCTAGTTCTTCTAATGTCTGATGGTCTCATCACATACTGTAGGGGACCTCTAACTCTAGTTGTTCTAATGTCTGATGGTCTCATCACATACTGTAGGGGACCTCTAACTCTAGTTGTTCTAATGTCTGATGGTCTCATCACATACTGTAGGGGACCTCTAACTCTAGTTGTTCTAATGTCTGATGGTCTCATCACATACTGTAGGGGACCTCTAACTCTAGTTCTTCTAATGTCTGATGGTCTCATCACATACTGTAGGGGACCTCTAACTCTAGTAACTCTAGTTGTTCTAATGTCTGATGGTCTCATCACATACTGTAGGGGACCTCTAACTCTAGTTGTTCTAATGTCTGATGGTCTCATCACATACTGTAGGGGGACCTCTAACTATAGTTGTTCTAATGTCTGATGGTCTCATCACATACTGTAGGGGGACCTCTAACTCTAGTTCTTCTAATGTCTGATGGTCTCATCACATACTGTAAGGGGGACCTCTAACTCTAGTTCTTCTAATGTCTGATGGTCTCATCACATACTGTAGGGGACCTCTAACTCTAGTTGTTCTAATGTCTGATGGTCTCATCACATACTGTAGGGGACCTCTAACTCTAGTTGTTCTAATGTCTGATGGTCTCATCACATACTGTAGGGGACCTCTAACTCTAGTTGTTCTAATGTCTGATGGTCTCATCACATACTGTAGGGGACCTCTAACTCTAGTTGTTCTAATGTCTGATGGTCTCATCACATACTGTAGGGGACCTCTAACTCTAGTTGTTCTAATGTCTGATGGTCTCATCACATACTGTAGGGGACCTCTAACTCTAGTTGTTCTAATGTCTGATGGTCTCATCACATACTGTAGGGGACCTCTAACTCTAGTTGTTCTAATGTCTGATGGTCTCATCACATACTGTAGGGGGACCTCTAACTCTAGTTGTTCTAATGTCTGATGGGTTCATTGTCATGATCATGTAATCAGTCATGTTCACAGTGAGGTCCTATGAGCAAGCTTTACAGTACAGGCTTCCTGACACTCCCTCTAACACTGTCACTATCCACCACCCTGAAGGAAACATGCTACTACATCAGCCAATCTCCTTTCACCTCAGAGCTTCATCCAGGAGACACTCATATCACATCATCATCGTCTTCCTCAGCATATTCATCTTCATCATGATGTTCAGAGTTCTGATTCACCTGGCAGCTCTACCACTCTGGGTGACAGGTATTAAATCACTTACGATGAGAAGCAAAACTAGATGAAATTAGAAGCGATACTACGAATGTCATCAAACTGAATAAAATATCCTTCCTCTTGCTCCATCTTTCTCACCTTCTCTCCTCTCTCCGTCTCTCTCTCTCTTTCTATGTCACCTTCTCTCCCCCTCTCTCCCTCCCGCTGTGTCCACAGGGCAGTTGTTTAGTAGCATGGTTCATCAGAGGCCTGTGGCACTAACAGAAGGTCCTGGAGGAGACGTTCAACTCACCTGCAGCCATACGATCCCTAACTACTACGTGATACTATGGTACAAACAGTCAGCAGGAGACACTGCTATGAAACTCATTGGTTATGCATATACCAAGTCAATAACCATGGAGAAATCATTTGAAAAGCACTTCAATGTGAGTGGAGATGGTGGGAAAGAGGCTTATCTTCATCTAGTGAGTCTGAGAGGACCTGAACACAGTGCAGTTTATTACTGTGCAGCCAGCCAACACAGTGATGTAGACTTCCTCCTGTTCTCTACTAAAACCCTGTCTGATGGTAATATTAGACCACGGCTCAGAACACCTGCATCTGAGGTTTGACTTTGACTCA
Source organism: Oncorhynchus gorbuscha (assembly GCF_021184085.1). Classification (NCBI taxonomy): domain Eukaryota; kingdom Metazoa; phylum Chordata; class Actinopteri; order Salmoniformes; family Salmonidae; genus Oncorhynchus; species Oncorhynchus gorbuscha. The sequence continues at coordinate 95,839,489 of NC_060182.1, read as the reverse complement.
GGGCCAATGAATAAACACAGATGGATGATGGCATAAGGTGATATCTGTCCTGGTACAGTATACCAGTATTTACGAATGTCGATTTTTTTTAAAATGATGTTATTCACAGTTAAACGAAGACGCTATAACGAAAAACATTGTAACTTGAAGAGCTTCCATAATGTGTACGTGATTTGGGCGTCAAATGTTACGATTTCTCATTCCATTCTTACTTATGGGTAATAACATTCATTTATTTTGCTATCCAGGATGGGCATTTCTGTGCATGTGTCCATCCGTTGGGGTATAGGAGAATATCTTCTCTCCACCTCTACCCAGGTCTCTCTCTCAGCCTTGAGGTTCACCAGACTCCCTCTGAAGTCTTACTGAAACGCGGAGAGAACGTTCAGATCTTCTGCCACCATGAGAGAACTAACTACAGACTGATGCAGTGGTTCCAGCAGTCGCCGGGAGAAAAACAACTCAAATGTATAGCCTATTTATTGTTTAAGTCTCAAAGTACATTGAAGAACATCTAAACGTGAGTGGGGATTTGAGTCAGAACCACCCGAAGAATGTTTCTCTGAACATGTTCAACCTTAAAGGTCCCGATCACAGTGCAGTTTATTACTGTGCTGCAAGTGAAGGCCACAGTGTTGTAGATTCCCTCTCTGCACTACAAAAACCCTGTGTGACACAATCTGTCTCACTGTAGTAAACTATTTAACAGAACACGTCCCTCACACCTGCGTTGACGTCTGGATTCGATCCGATATACTGTAACCACAACTAGAATGAGTAGAACGGTCCTCCTCATTCAAGTCAATGATGCCATAATGGGTGGACTGGCAGCCATCCTTTCTAGACATTATATTTCTGTGACTGTGACAACGTTCTGTCGTTACATCGCTGATGAGGTCACTTCCTGTCCCTCTTTCTCCTCTCCAGTCAGTTCAGATGAGATGTCAGTTAGTTGTTGATGTTCAGCTCAAGACTCAACATGATCAGAATCCTCTTACTCGGTTGGCTCTCAGGTAATAACAGTAATCAGACTTAGATATGGTCACTTGTTTAGATGTACAGTACGGGTATTATGTATCTTCATCTGTTACCTATGAAAAATGAAAGATAATGTCTTCTCTCCATCTCTCTCCAGGTCTCTGTCTCAGTGTTGAGGTTCACCAGACTCCTTCTACAGTCTTCAGCAGACCTGGAGAGAATGTTCAACTCTTCTGCCAACAGCAGAAAACAGACTATAGAGTGATGTTGTGGTACCAGAAACCACGAGGAGAAACAGCACTGAAACTCATTGGAAATCTGTATCATAAGAATCCAACCATTGAAAGTTGATATGAAAAGCATTTAAATATGAGTGGGGATTTGGGTGGAGGTGGCCCAAAGAATGCCTCTCTGAACATGTTCAACTTGAGACGACCCCAACACAGTGCAGTGTATTTCTGTGCTGCTAGTTATGCACAGTGTTGCAGATTCCCCTGTCTACACTACAAAAACCTTCTCTCATTCACCGTCTCACTAGATTATACTGAAGCAACACCTCCCTCACACCTGCACTGAGGTCTGGATTTGATTCAGTGCCAATATAATATAACAGTACAGCTGTCTTTGAACCTTTATTTAACTAGGCAAGTCAGTTAAGAACAAATTCTTATTTTACCCCAGCGAAACCCTCCCCTAATCCAATTGTGTGCCGCCCGATCACGGCAAGTTGTGATACAGCTCGGGATCAAACCAGGGTCTGTAGTGACACCTCTAGCACTGAAATGCAGTTCCTTAGACCGCTGTGCCACTCGGGAGCCCCTAAATCCTGTCACGTGAAATCTTGCCAGGTTCAGACAACTTGAAATTCGGAAAGATGAGTCCCGAGTTTCCCACCAGGAAAATATAAGAATCATCCAATTGGACGCTCTGGACTGTCTTTGTTTTTGTTCCAAATGGCAACCTACTCACTCTGTAGTCCACTACTTCTAGTCAAAATTAACACCCGTATTATTAGGAACCTGGTTGCAGTTCCTAGGGCTTCCACTAGATGTGAACAGTCTTTAGAAATTGGTCGATGTTTTTCTTTTGAGAAATGAAGAAGTAGTGCTATTCATTGTAAGTGTCACTCCAGGTGGACTCTACTGTTTTGGTGCGCGTGAACTGGTGCGCTCCTCTCTGTTTTCTTTCGGCACATACATTCCTTTCTTCCCACCCATGACCAGCTCAGAAACCAGATTGCATAGCGGAGAAGGTACGGTGGGATTCGAAATGGTCGGTGATCTGTTTGTTATCTTGGCTTTCGAAGACCTTAGAAAGAAGACCTTAGGGTAGGATAGATATAAGTCTGTAGCAGTTTGGGTCTAGAGTGTCACCCCCTTTGAAGAGGGGGATGACCCCGGCAGCTTTCCAATCTTTGGGGATCTCAAACGATACGAAAGAGAGGTTGAACAGGCTAGTAATAGGGGTTTCAACAATTGCGGCGGATAATTTTTAGAAAGAGAGAGTCAAGATTGTCTAGCCCAGCTGATTTGAAGTGGTCCATATTTTGCAGCTCTTTCAAAACATCAGCTATCTGGATTTGGGTGAAGGATAAATGGGAGAGCTTGGGCAAGTTGCAGTGGGGGGTACAGAGCTGTTGAATGGGATAGGGGTAGCCAGGAGGAAAGCATGGCCAGCCGTAGAAAAATTATTATAGAAATTCTCAATTATCGTGGATTTATCGGTGGTGACAGTGTTTCCGAGCCTCAGTGCAGTGGGCAGCTGGGAGGAGGTGCTCTTATTCTCCATGGACTTTACAGTGTCTCAGAACTTTTTGGAGTTTTGCAACAGGTTGCAAATTTCTGTTTGAAAAAGCTAGCCTTTGCTCCCCTAACTGTCTGTGTATATTGGTTCCTAACTTCCATAACAAGTTGCATGTCGAAAAAAACACTAGCAATGCAAACACCCAGAACAAAGAGAGCAGCAGTGGCTGGACTCTCCCTTCTGAGACTGACTTCTTGTTGAGAACAACAGGCTGAACCTCCCAACCACACGTACCTTTTTATTCCACACACCAGAATAAAGTACTTCAGCGTCAAGAAAATAATAATAATAATCTAAATAAATGACATCTGTACCAAAAACAATCAGTATTCTGATCTTAAACACTATCATGTTGGTTTTCACAGCTGTTTCATAAGGTGTCCATTGTTCTAAGGTGTCCTTTGATGGAATGTATTTGTTCCACGTTATTCATTGTTGTATCCAACAATAGATGTGTATATATTCAACCACAAGGGAGTACTAATGAGCTATGCAAGATATATATATATATATATATATTTTTTGCATAACAGAACTACTGAAATTATATTCTTTCAGTGTAGATCAGGACAGGTTGAAATAAAGACATGACAGCCAGAGAAACCAGTGTATGAATCAACTGATTTACATATGAATGGAGTAAAATTAACAGCAAAATTGTTTGCATAGCGTTGATGAAAAGAAGAAATTAGGCTGTAATGATCTCAATTTCTAATCATTAGGTCATCACACCATTGATATGGCAACGGATGCTAATAGTTTATTGAATCCCATTGTGACGTAAAGGGGGACACTATTTTGCACGACGGGCCCCAATAAATCAAGGTCTCAACTTACTGTTGCTAGGTAGAATACACAAGGTGCAATTTCTAAATATGATTGTACAACAGCAGTTCTTCTCTTTGGTCACTCAATTAGCGAGGTCAGCTAATCATTTTTTGATTGGTAAATTAGTCTAGTCAGCTATCTAAACTCGTATGACCGAATACCGCCCGGGAACGCAGGACATGCGCCCAGGGGATTAACGTCTTGGAAAAATGTGTAGAAAAGCAAGAAATTAGCTTTCAAACTTACATTTATCTCTCTGTTGTCAAGAGGGGGGCACTAAAATGTTTTGCCCGCGAGGTGTGGGGGGCTCCCCATCCAAATCTCGCTTAGGGCCCCCAAAAAGATAGGGCCAGCCCTGCCTACTGGGGCACCATCGACAGAAAGCTATATTGCAGGATCACCGCCAACCACCCAGCTATTCTGTGTACCCTCTGTAACATTTCCCACCACAGCACCCCACGCTCCAGATCCTTCCTCTCCACGCCACGCAAGAACCCCCATCCGGGCCCAGCTTGGCCCCCTGATCCACCAGGCCCCCAAGCGTTTTCCTAATGCAGATGGTTCTCCAACTAAATATTGTTCTCCTACTGCAGATGGTTCTCCTGCTGCAGATGGTTCTCCTACTGCAGATGGTTGTCCTACTACAGATGGTTGTCCTCCTACAGATGGCTGTCCTACTGCAGATGGCTCTCCTAATACAGATGGTTCTCCGAATACAAATACACTCAACCAACTATACCTTTCCTCCCTGTGGAGAAACCAAGTGTACTCATCCACACAGACAATCTTGACGTAGTCCACTCCCTCTTCATCATGCCATTCCTTCGCAGACTCACCTGGATTTCTGTCAAACATCAGTTCATTATCCACTCACATTCACCACAACTGTACAGAAATCACGGACACCACAATTTTTCCAGAAATTCAAGGACTTTGGCTCCAGACTCCGACTCCATTTTCGGAAGCTATCTTAACCTGAACCCTTCCGTCCTCCACCTGATCGCCCAATGAACTATCCTCCTCAGCTCTCCAGACCTTCATTTCTTATTGGACATCCTGGAAATGCTTCCGCTCTTTCCACAACAACTACAACATCCCCTTCCACTCCTTCGACCTCATCATCATCATCACCATCATCCATGACCATTCCTCTCTCTCCATCCGCACGTCCAACATCCAAGTTTACCTCACGCCATCAATTTCTTTGTGAAACTCCTTACTGGTGCGTCCTGCCCTGCCATCTCCAGCCCACAAACAACTCAACTCATTAAAGATCTTCAAAGAATAGAACCGGTCCTTTCTTCACTCTGCCTTCCTCCTCACCTCCTGCATCCATACCCTCAGATCCAGATATCTCTCCCTTTCAGTCGATGCTGTCCTTGAATCCATGTTCCTCCTCACCTCCTGCAGATCCAGATATCTCTCCCTTTCAGTCGATGCTGTCCTTGAATCCATGTTCCTCCTCACCTCCTGCATCCATACCCTCAGATCCAGATATCTCTCCCTTTCAGTCGATGCTGTCCTTGAATCCATGTTCCTCCTCACCTTCTTCCGATTCCTGAGATGCTATGAATTTACCTCTGCTTCCAACTCCTTCCATCCTGCCCATCACCCCTACATCTCAGAAATCAACTTCCAATCTCAAGACTCCCTCATCTTCACTATCAAAAGAAGCAAGACAGATCAGCCTGTCAAACCCATTACAGTCTTCCTGTTCCACCTCCCATCCTTCATCAGCCCTTATGAACTTCTAACCTTCCTCATCCACCTCCGGTCATCCCTCACGACCCCCTCTTCATCACAGAAACCATCGATGTCACCTCCTGCCATTGGTTCCATCTCATCTCCAAGTCCGTTTTTCGACCTATCACTTCTCCGGACACTCCTTCCAGATCAGTGCCTGCCGCCTCTGCTTCTCACCAAGGGCAGCCAGACCACACAGTTCAACTTCTAGGCCACTGGTCCTCCCAAGCCTAGCACAGCCACATCCGATCCAACCCACAAGATCTCCTCTGAGCCCACAATACCCTCTGTGTACTTGAACAATTATCCTTCAGTCCTGACTTTTTGTGGTTTGCACTGCACAAGCCACCTGCTCCGAACAGGACACCTTCCCCAAACACCTAGAGTCCCGATCCCCACCAATCACTCCTTTACGACTCCAACTTCAAGAGCAAACCTCTCCTCCAGCACCTACAGTCCCTTCACCAAGAGCACTCGTTCTTCAATGTCCTACGGACAACCACACCTCTACCTACTGAGCATTATGCTCCCCGCATCACCAAACCACCTCACCCCCCCCCCCCCCCCCCCCAATTCCCTTTCAATAAAATCATAAACTTACTATGTTGGAGGTGTGATCTGTATTTTGTGAAGAATGCCACTCTGAACGTTTTCAACTTAAAAGTAGACCGCGATACAGTGCAGTGTATTTATGTGCTGCTAGTTATACGCCATGTTGCAGAACCCACCCCTACACAACAAAAACCATCTCAGTAGATTATAAAATAAAATGAAAGATCTTCCTCGCACCTGTATTTTAGGTCTGAATTTGATTGTGCCAATTTAACAGGGGTTTGTCATTTTTATTTATTTATTTATTTCACCTTTATTTAACCAGGTAGGCAAGTTGAGAACAAGTTCTCATTTACAATTGCGACCTGGCAATTGCATCATTACATCTCTGATGATGTCACTTCCTGTTCCTCCTCCTCTCCTGCCAGTTGAGATGGTTTGTTGGTTGATTCAGATTAGTTGGTTGTTGATAATCATCTCTGATGATGTCACTTCCTGTTCCTCCTCCTCTCCTGCCAGTTGAGATGGTTTGTTGGTTGATTCAGATTAGTTGGTTGTTGATAATCATCTCTGATGATGTCACTTCCTGTTCCTCCTCCTCTCCTGCCAGTTGAGATGGTTTGTTGGTTGATTCAGATTAGTTGGTTGTTGATAATCATCTCTGATGATGTCACTTCCTGTTCCTCCTCCTCTCCTGCCAGTTGAGATGGTTTGTTGGTTGATTCAGATTAGTTGGTTGTTGATAATCATCTCTGATGATGTCACTTCCTGTTCCTCCTCCTCTCCTGCCAGTTGAGATGGTTTGTTGGTTGATTCAGATTAGTTGGTTGTTGATAATCATCTCTGACAGTCAACATGTACAAAACTCTCATCATCTACACACTCTTTTGGCTCACAGGTAGTGATCTAGGAAATTAACATTTGTTTTAGATTCATAGTATGGTATGATGGATATTCCTTTATGTTTGCGTCTGCTAGTGAATGTCTTCTCTCCATCTCTCCTCAGGTCTCTGTCTCAGTGTTGAGGTTCACCAGACGCCCTCTGCAGTCTTCAGCAGACCTGGAGAGAATGTTCAACTCTTCTGCCAACATCAGAAAACAGACTATAGAGTGATGTTGTGGTACCAGAAACCACGAGGAGAAACAGCTCTGAAACTCATTGGATATTTGAATTTTAATTCTCAAACCATTGAGAGTTGATATGAAAAGCATTTTAATATGAGTGGGGATTTGGGTGGAGGTGGCCCAAAGAATGCCTCTCTGAACATGTTCAACTTGAGACGACCCCAACACAGTGCTGTGTATTTCTGTGCTGCTAGTTATGCACAGTGTTGCAGATTCCCCTGTCTACGCTACAAAAACCTTCTCTCATTCACCGTCTCACTAGATTATACTGAAGCATCACCTCCCTCACACCTGCACTGAGGTCTGGACTTGATTCAGTGCCAATATAATATAACAGTTGTGGTCCTTCTGTAGCTCAGTTGGTAGAGCATGGCGCTTGTAACGCCAGGGTAGTGGGTTCGATCCCCGGGACCACCCATACGTAGAATGTATGCACACATGACTGTAAGTCGCTTTGGATAAAAGCGTCTGCTAAATGGCATATATTATTATATTATTATTATATTCAGTACAGCTGTCTGATGCCACGCCGCATTCTGTCATTACATCATTGATGAGGTCACTTCCTGTTCCTCCTCTCCAGTCAGTTCAGATGAGATGAGATGAGATGTCAGTTGGTTGTCAATGATCACTAAGTCAACATGATCACAACTCTTATCATTATCACTGTCCCACTATTCTGGATTACAGGTAATTTAAACTTCAGATATTTAGTAGTTCCCTACATTACTTATTAAACATGAAAATGTAACAATTTGCCTAAATGTGTACAAGTAATTACTAATTATATGTTTTATTCAAACTTAAGAAATGGTGGTACAATCCTTTGTTATGTCCTCTGTCTCCGCCCAGGTGTCTCTCTCAGTAAATCAGTGTACCAGTCTCCCTCTACTTCGCTGGTGATGCCTAATGCCTCTGCCACACTCAACTGCAGTCATAAAATCCCCAGCTATGACACAGTCCTCTGGTACAAGCGTTCTGTGGAAGACACGGCTCTAAACCTCATAGCTTATATATACTATAAAACCCCAACAGTTGAACCCTCATATAAAGGTTACTTTGATGTGAAAGGAGATGGAGAGAACGATGCCTTCCTTCATATCCTCAAACCGAGACAAGCTGAAGACAGTGGGGAGTATTTCTGTGCTGTCAGTCTACACAGTGGTACAGAGACCTAGTCCACTCTACAAAAACCTCCATCTGACACGACATCAAAACACCTGCATTAAACCACATGAAGGAGCAGACTTCTGTTCAGAGAGAGAGAGTGGGGGAGAGGAGACAGAATGAGAGAGAGAGAGAGAGAGAGAGAGAGAGAGAGAGAGAGAGAGAGAGAGAGAGAGAGAGAGAGAGAGAGAGAGAGAGAGAGAGACAGAGATTGGGGGGGAGACAGAGAAAGAGAGATTAGAGAGAGACAAAGAGAGTGAGATCAGAGCATATGCATGAAGAAAGAGACAGAGAGAATCTAGTTTCAAGGACCAAGTTAAATTGAGAGGAAACGCAGAACAGTATTGTGATTTGAGGGTTTCCAACCTGACACGAGGACAGTGCAGTGTATTTCTGTGCTGCCAGAGAGCACAGTGCAGCAGATCCTGTCTCAGCCCTACAAAAACCACATCTCAAATACAGTCACACCTCCACTACAGTGTTCTGAACCATATAAACATCCTCAATACTAAACATCCTCAACACTAAACATCCTCAATACCAAACATCCTCAATACTAAACATCCTCAATACTAAACATCCTCATTACTAAGCATCCTCATTACTAAACATCCTCATTACTAAACATCCTCATTACTAAACATCCTCATTACTAAACATCCTCATTACTAAACATCCTCATTACTAAACATCCTCATTACTAAACATCCTCAATACTAAACATCCTCAATACTAAACATCCTCATTACTAAACATCCTCATTACTAAACATCCTCAATACTAAACATCCTCAATACTAAACATCCTCATTACTAAACATCCTCAATACTAAACATCCTCATTACTAAACATCCTCATTACTAAACATCCTCAATACTAAACATCCTCAATACTAAACATCCTCATTACTAAACATCCTCAATACTAAACATTTACATTACATTTACATTTAAGTCATTTAGCAGACACTCTTATCCAGAGCGACTTACAAATTAACATCCTCAATACTAAACATCCTCAATACTAAACATCCTCATTACTAAACATCCACCATACAAAACTCCTAAAGAACTGCAACATTTAGGATTTATTTTCTTCAAAATCAAGTGGCCTTTCTTTTTTGCAAATTCTGTTTTGTTTCATGTTATTGTACCACTACCTTCCAGCTGAACCAGCAGAGGGCAGTAATGTTCCACTGTACTGTAAGCCGATAGGTCAGCTATAAGCTCCTCCCATCTCAGAACAAAGACATACTGTAGATCATAGAACTTTACAGCTCAGACAGACAAACAGACGGACAAGCCGACAGACAGCATGATCAGAGTTCTCCTCAGAGCCACTGTCTCACTCCTCTGGCTCACAGGTGAATATAAGGTTCAGTATATCAGGTGAAGGTAAGGTTCAGTATATCAGGTGAAGGTAAGGTTCAGTATATCAGGTGAAGGTAAGGTTCAGGTGAAGGTAAGGTTCAGTATATCAGGTGAAGATAAGGTTCAGTATATCAGGTGAAGGTAAGGTTCAGGTGAAGGTAAGGTTCAGTATATCAGGTGATTATAAGGTTCAGTATATCAGGTGAAGGTAAGGTTCAGGTGAAGGTAAGGTTCAGTATATCAGGTGAAGATAAGGTTCAGTATATCAGGTGAAGGTAAGGTTCAGGTGAAGGTAAGGTTCAGTATATCAGGTGAAGGTAATGTTCAGTATATCAGGTGAATATAAGGTTCAGTATATCAGGTGAAGATAAGGTTCAGTATATCAAATAAGGTTCAGTATATCAGGTGAAGGTAAGGTTCAGGTGAATATAAGGTTCAGTATATCAGGTGAATATAAGGTTCAGTATATCAGGTGAAGGTAAGGTTCAGTATATCAGGTGAAGGTAAGGTTCAGTATATCAGGTGAAGGTAAGGTTCAGTATATCAGGTGAAGCTAAGGTTCCCTTTGAGCATGGTGATGTTTTCAATTACACTTTGAATGGTGTAACAATACACCGTGTCACTACAAAGATACAGGTGTCCTTCCTAACTCAGTTGCCAGAGAGGAAGGAAACCGCTCAGGGATTTCACCATGAGGCCAATGGTGACTTAAAAACAGTTACAGAGTTTAATGGCTGTGAGAGGGAAACACTGAGGATGGATCCACAACATTGTAGTTACTCCACAATACTGACCTAAAATAACAGAGTGAAAAGAAGGAAGCCTGTACAGAAAAAAATATCCCAAAACATGCATCCTGTTTGCAATAAGGCACTAAAGTAAAACAGCACAAAATTGGGCAAATAAATTAATTAGTTATGTTGGACCAAATCCAACACAACACATCACATCACTGAGTACCACTCCTCATATTTTCAAGCATGGTGGTGGCTGCATCATGTTATGGGTATGCTTGTCATCGGCAAAGACTGGGAGTTTTTTAGGATAAAAATAAATGGAATAGAGCTAAGCACAGGTAAAATCCTAGAGGAAAACCTGCTTGAAAATCCAGGACACGAATTGAAAATGGCTGTCTAGCAATGATCAACAACCAACTTGACAGAGATTGAAGAATAAAAAAGAAAAAAAAATACAAATTTGTACAGAGACTTACCCAGAAATGCTGTAATCACTGTCAAAGGCGATTCTAAAATGCATTGACTCGGGTGTGAATACTTATGTAAATGAGATATTTCTGTAAAAAATATCTGCATATAAACATTTCTAAAAACATGTTTTCACTTTGTCATTGTGGGGTATTGTGATGTCATTATCGGGTATTGTGGTGTCATCGTGGGGTATTGTGATGTCATTATGGGGTATTGTGGTGTCATCGTGGGGTATTGTGATGTCATTATGGGGTATTGTGATGTCATCGTGGGGTATTGTGATGTCATTATGGGGTATTGTGGTGTCATCGTGGGGTATTGTGATGTCATTATGGGGTATTGTGGTGTCATCGTGGGGTATTGTAATGTCATTATGGGGTATTGTGGTGTCATCGTGGGGTATTGTGATGTCATTATGGGGTATTGTGATGTCATCGTGGGGTATTGTGTGTAGATGAGTGAGACAATATATTTAATCCATTTTGAATTCAGCCTGTAAACACAACTAATTGTGGAATAAGTCAAGGGGTATGAATACTTTCTGAAGGCTATGTATTTGAGTAGAAGATTACAACAGGAGCCACATATTGCTTTTGAAAAGCCATCCCTCAGCGTGACAGGTCCCCTTATCTCTTCTAAACCCATCCCTCAGCATGACAGGTCCCGTTATCTCTTCAGAACCCATCAGTCAGTGTGACAGGTCCCCTTATCTCTTCAGAACCCATCCCTCAGCATGACAGGTCCCGTTATCTCTTCAGAACCCATCACTCAGTGTGACAGGTCCCCTTATCTCTTCAGAACCCATCAGTCAGTGTGACAGGTCCCCTTATCTCTTCAGAACCCATCACTCAGTGTGACAGGTCCCGTTATCTCTTCAGAACCCATCACTCAGTGTGACAGGTCCCGTTATCTCTTCAGAACCCATCAGTCAGTGTGACAGGTCCCCTTATCTCTTCAGAACCCATCACTCAGTGTGACAGGTCCCGTTATCTCTTCAGAACCCATCAGTCTGCGTGACAGGTCCCCTTATCTCTTCAGAACCCATCAGTCAGTGTGACAGGTCCCCTTATCTCTTCAGAACCCATCACTCAGTGTGACAGGTCCCGTTATCTCTTCAGAACCCATCACTCAGTGTGACAGGTCCCGTTATCTCTTCAGAACCCATCAGTCAGTGTGACAGGTCCCCTTATCTCTTCAGAACCCATCACTCAGCGTGACAGGTCCCCTTATCTCTTCTAAACCCGTCAGTCTGCGTGATTCAGACAGTGGTGATTCAGAGAGTGGTGATTCAGAGAGTGGTGATTCAGAGAGTGGTGATTCAGACAGTGGTGATTCAGACAGTGGTGATGAGACAGTGGTGATTCAGACAGTGGTGATGAGACAGTGGTGATTCAGACAGTGGTGATTCAGAGAGTGGTGATTCAGACAGTGGTGATTCAGACAGTGGTGATTCAGACAGTGGTGATTCAGACAGTGGTGATCAGACAGTGGTGATTCAGACAGTGGTGATTCAGACCGTGGTGATTCAGACAGTGGTGATCAGACAGTGGTGATTCAGACAGTGGTGATCAGACAGTGGTGATTCAGACAGTGGTGATTCAGACCGTGGTGATTCAGACAGTGGTGATTCAGACAGTGGTGATCAGACAGTGGTGATTCAGACAGTGGTGATCAGACAGTGATGATTCAGACAGTGGTGATCATCGGTCCTTCTGTAGCTCAGTTGGTAGAGCATGGCGCTTGTAACGCCAGGGTAGTGGGTTCGATTCCCGGGACCACCCATATGTAGAATGTATGCACACATGACTGTAAGTCGCTTTGGATAAAAGCGTCTGCTAAATGGCATATATTATTATTATTATTTTTATTTATTTTTTTGATCAGACAGTGATGATTCAGAGAGTGGTGATCAGACAGTGGCCCAGGTCCATATGTAACCAACCCAACACCTCCGTGGCTACGCACTGTTACCCGACTAACACTGACTATGACTACATATACTGGGACAGGCATTTCCAGGGACAGGGCTCTAAACTACTAGCCAGGTTATGAGGCAGAGTTCTTAGCTGGATTAGTGAGCTATGAGACAGAGTTCTTAGCTGGATCACTGAGCTATGAGACAGAGTTCCCAGCTGGATTAGTGAGTTATGAGACAGTTCCCAGCTGGATTAGTGAGCTATGAGACAGAGTTCCCAGCTGGATCACTGAGCTATGAGACAGAGTTCCCAGCTGGATCACTGAGCTATGAGACAGAGTTCCCAGCTGGATTAGTGAGCTATGAGACAGTTCCCAGCTGAATTAGTGAGCTATGAGACAGAGTTCCCAGCTGGATCACTGAGCTATGAGACAGAGTTTAAGTCTGTATTCAAGGTGTGGAGCCCAGAGAGCCAGGAGTGCAGTAGGATCTCAGTAAAGCAGTGGTCTCTGACAGTACAGGGACCAGGCAGTGTATCTGTTTGCTGCCAGTCAACCAGTGAAGCAGGGGTACTGCAACTCTGTGACAAAATCACATTTTGGGAGGCTGCCAAGGAGGCACTATCTGGCACCTGACTGACCTGGCCCTCTATGTGAAGATACTGTAGGCAAGATGTCTATCTGACAGGGGGAGGAACATCCTAGCAAGATGTCTATCTGACAGGGGGAGGAACAGCCTGGCAGGATGTCTATCTGACAGGGGGAGGAACAGCCTAGCAAGATGTCTATCTGACAGGGGGAGGAACAGCCTAGCAAGATGTCTATCTGACAGGGGGAGGAACAGCCTAGCAAGATGTCTATCTGACAGGGGGAGGAACAGCCTGGCAGGATGTCTATCTGACAGGGGGAGGAACAGCCTAGCAAGATGTCTATCTGACAGGGGGAGGAACAGCCTGGCAGGATGTCTATCTCACAGGGGGAGGAAGAGCCTAGCAGGATGTCTATCTGACAGGGGGAGGAACAGCCTGGCAGGATGTCTATCTGACAGGGGGAGGAACAGCCCAGCAGGATGTCTATCTGACAGGATGAGGAACAGCCTGGCAGGATGTCTATCTGACAGGGGGAGGAACAGCCTAGCAAGATGTCTATCCGACAGGGGGAGGAACAGCCTGGCAGGATGTCTATCCGACAGGGGGAGGCACAGCCCAGACATTATAGCAGTTTTCAAGAGGATGTGGTGATGAATTCATTTCTCTCTCTCTACCCTGCTGTAGAAGGCAGCTGGTACTTTCAGTACAGTGTAGAAAGATGTCTCCGACAACATGTTGTCTAGGCCTTTTCTTCATCTTATTTCCATGTGAGGTTTCCTCAATCTAAATATAAATGAATATTATAGCTAACTGTATCTTACTGTATATATCTTAATATGCTTTTTTGGTGAATTCTGTATCGTCCAACTATCCGATTGCCTGCTTTGATGAATTCTGACTTCATAATCACTCTCTAAACTGGCTTTTCAACAGGTCATGTAAAGTGTGTTGCGTTTCGTCAGTCTCCGTCCCTGACAGTGAAGGACGGGCGCGGGGCGGAGATCCACTGTAGCCATGATGACAATAACCTGTTGGTGATGTTGTGGTACCGACAGAGACAGGCCAGTATGACTCTGATCGGGTACAGTTACGGCACCACTGAGCCTAACTACGAGGGTTTGTTTGAGGAGAGGTTCAGGCAGAAGAGAGAGGGAAACCTGAAGGGAACTCTCGTCATCTCCAAACTAACGTTAGCAGACTCTGCTGTGTACTTCTGCGCAGCCAGTCGCACAGTGCTGTGGCTTTACGTCAGCCTCTCACCAAAAACCTGACACACACACACAGGAAATCCAACGCAGGCTGCCGCTCCGGCTTTTCAAACGGTCTTATATGACATCTGGTGGTTTTATGTTAAGGAGTCCGCTTGTTTCAGTTCAGAAGAGTTTGTTTGTATTACGATGACATTTTGTGAAGTTTTTGTTCATGTTATTTTCGGCTGATCGGGCACAAAATGTCAGGAGCCGAAGTCTATGCCCTTTTTTCGGTGATTGGTCAAAAGTCGAGATTCTTCATCAAAGATTTTGTTTTCAATGAGAGATAACTCGTCGTCGTTTAGAAATACAGCACCACACATCTTAGTTAAATGTAAAATTGCGAGACTAAAATCTCCTCTGTACAAATGTCAAAATAAATGACAGATGTATTGAGTTGTCTTAGATTAATTCTGACTATTTTGAGGAAGTGTATACTGGCTACGGCGTATCAAGATGGACCAACAGTACTATTTGTCACTTTTTTCTCGTTTTTTCAAGTGAAGGTCTTCACAGAGTATGCGAGCAAACTGAAGCATGCTGACACAATTAGTGACCTTGAGGGAGGGGATTCAGCGACCTTGGGGGAGGGGCTTCAGTGACTCAGGGGGATGGGCTTCAGTGACCCTAGGGAGGGGTTTCAGTGACCCAGGGGGAGGGGCTTCAGCGATCTTGGGGGAGGGGCTTCAGTGACCCAGGGGGAGGGGTTTCAGTGACCTTGTGGGAGAGGCCTCAGTGACCCTGGGGGGGGCATCAGTGACGCTGGGGGAGGGGCCTCAGTGACCCTGGGGGAAGGGCCTCAGTGAGAGCCGTACTCTGTGTACATTGAGGTTGAATGTCATTCACAGAGATGATGAGTGACATGACGCATCCTATAGTCCTCTTGAGTTGGCTGTTTCTCCTGTCCCCAAGTGAGTGTCTGAGGTTCGCTTTGTAGCTGGGATTCTTGGAGTAATTAGAGTTGTACCAACTCTTAAAAGACACAGTGATGGCTTGTCTCTCTTCTTCCTCCTCTCTTCTCCTCTCTTCCTCTCCTGTCCCCTGATCCTCTTCCCTGCCCTCCTCTCCTCTCTTCTCAACAGGTCAGTGTGGAGCAGCAGGCCCCATAGTGCTTCAGCCCAGACAGTTCCTCACCCTTCCTGGTAACACCACCACCTCCAGTCCAGTCACCCTGCAGTGCTCCCTGGGTCCAGGCTTCAGCATGCCCAGCTACACCATGATGTGGTACCGACAGGTCAGAGAAGTTACCAGGGCATTACACCCTGATGTGGTACTGATAGGTTAGAGAAGTTATCAGGGCATTACACCCTGATGTGGTACTGATAGGTTAGAGAAGTTACCAGGGCATTACACCATGATGTGGTACTGATAGGTTAGAGAAGTTATCAGGGCATTACACCCTGATGTGGTACTGATAGGTCAGAAGTTATCAGGGCATTACATCATGATGTGGTACTGATAGGTTAGAGAAGTTACCAGGGCATTACACCCTGATGTGGTACTGATAGGTTAGAGAAGTTATCAGGGCATTACACCCTGATGTGGTACTGATAGGTTAGAGAAGTTACCAGGGCATTACACCCTGATGTGGTACTGATAGGTTAGAGAAGTTACCAGGGCATTACACCCTGATGTGGTACTGATAGGTTAGAGAAGTTACCAGGGCATTACACCATGATGTGGTACTGATAGGTTAGAGAAGTTACCAGGGCATTACACCCTGATGTGGTACTGATAGGTTAGAGAAGTTACCAGGGCATTACACCCTGATGTGGTACTGATAGGTTAGAGAAGTTACCAGGGCATTACACCCTGATGTGGTACTGATAGGTTAGAGAAGTTACCAGGGCATTACACCCTGATGTGGTACTGATAGGTTAGAGAAGTTACCAGGGCATTACACCATGATGTGGTACTGATAGGTTAGAGAAGTTACCAGGGCATTACACCATGATGTGGTACTGATAGGTTAGAGAAGTTACCAGGGCATTACACCCTGATGTGGTACTGATAGGTTAGAGAAGTTACCAGGGCATTACACCCTGATGTGGTACTGATAGGTTAGAGAAGTTACCAGGGCATTACACCCTGATGTGGTACTGATAGGTTAGAGAAGTTACCAGGGCATTACACCCTGATGTGGTACTGATAGGTTAGAGAAGTTACCAGGGCATTACACCCTGATGTGGTACTGATAGGTTAGAGAAGTTACCAGGGCATTACACCATGATGTGGTACTGATAGGTTAGAGAAGTTACCAGGGCATTACACCCTGATGTGGTACTGATAGGTTAGAGAAGTTATCAGGGCATTACACCCTGATGTGGTGCTGATAGGTTAGAGAAGTTATCAGGGCATTACACCCTGATGTGGTGCTGATAGGTTAGAGAAGTTATCAGGGCATTACACCCTGATGTGGTACTGATAGGTCAGAAGTTACCAGGGCATTACACCATGATGTGGTACTGATAGGTCAGAAGTTACCAGGGCATTACACCATGATGTGGTACTGATAGGTCAGAAGTTACCAGGGCATTACACCATGATGTGGTACTGATAGGTCAGAAGTTACCAGGGCATTACACCATGATGTGGTACTGATAGGTCAGAAGTTACCAGGGCATTACACCCTGATGTGGTACTGATAGGTTAGAGAAGTTACCAGGGCATTACATCATGATGTGGTACTGATAGGTTAGAGAAGTTATCAGGGCATTACACCCTGATGTGGTGCTGATAGGTTAGAGAAGTTATCAGGGCATTACACCCTGATGTGGTGCTGATAGGTTAGAGAAGTTATCAGGGCATTACACCCTGATGTGGTACTGATAGGTTAGAGAAGTTACCAGGGCATTACACATGTCGGTACTCTCTTCTGTTGTCGGATCAGTGTTGGGCGACAGTGAACTGGGTTTACTGCAACTAGTCATTTAATTACATTTTGCAGTAGCTTGGTGGTAGTTGAACTAAATTAAAATCTTGGTAGTGTTTTCAGTAGTTAATTACTGTTTTACCATGTAGCTAACTACTGGAACTACACACTACTGTTTTACCATGTAGCAGTGTAGCTAACTACTGGAACTACACACTACTGTTTTACCATGTAGAGGTGTAGCTAACTACTGGAACTACGCGTCCGCTAAATGGCATATATTCTACGTATGGGTGGTCCCGGGAATCGAACCCACTACCCTGGCGTTACAAGCGCCATGCTCTACCAACTGAGCGGTGTAGCTAACTACTGGAACTACACACTACTGTTTTACCATGTAGCGGTGTAGCTAACTACTGGGACTATACACTACTGTTTTACCATGTAGCGGTGTAGCTAACTACTGGAACTACACACTACTGTTTTACCATGTAACAGTGTAGCTAACTACTGGAACTACACACTACTGTTTTTAGAGGTGTAGCTAACTACTGGAAATACACACTACTGTTTTACCATGTAGCGGTGTAGCTAACTACTGGAACTGCACACTACTGTTTTACCATGTAGCGGTGTAGCTAACTACTGGAACTACACACTACTGCAGGTTGGTTGGTGGAGTGGGGTGGCCAGCAGGTTGGTAGGTGAGGGGGGGTGGAGTTTCCAGCAGGTTGGTAGGTGGGGTGGGGTGGCCAGCAGGTTGGTAGGTGAGGTGGGGTGGAGTGGGGTGGGGTGGGGTGGCCAGCAGGTCTATAGGTGGGGTGGGGTGGAGAGGCCAGCAGGTTGGTAGGTGGGGTGGGGTGGCCAGCAGGTTGGTAGGTGAGGTGGGGTGGAGTGGGGTGGGGTGGAGTGGCCAGCAGATTGGTAGGTGGGGTGGGGTGGAGAGGCCAGCAGGTTGGTAGGTGGGGTGGGGTGGCCAGCAGGTTGGTAGGTGAGGTGGGGTGGAGTGGGGTGGGGTGGAGTGGCCAGCAGATTGGTAGGTGGGGTGGGGTGGAGAGGCCAGCAGATTGGTAGGTGGGGTGGGGTGGAGAGGCCAGCAGGTTGGTAGTTGGGGTGGGGTGGGGTAGAGTGGCCAGCAGGTTGGTAGGTGAGGTGGGGTGGGGTGGCCAGCAGGTTAGAAGGTGTGGTGGGGTGTCCAGCAGGTTAGAAGGTGTGGTGGGGTGGCCAGCAGGTTGGTAGGTGAGGTGGGGTGTCCAGCAGGTTATAAGGTGTGGTGGGGTGTCCAGCAGGTTAGAAGGTGTGGTGGGGTGTCCAGCAGGTTAGAAGGTGTGGTGGGGTGGCCAGCAGGTTGGTAGGTGAGGTGGGGTGGCCAGCAGGTTGGCCAGCAGGTTGGTAGGTGGTCCTTCTGTAGCTCAGTTGGTAGAGCATGGCCCTTGTAACGCCAGGGTAGTGGGTTCGATTCCCGGGATCACCCATACGTAGAATGTATGCACACATGACTGTAAGTCGCTTTGGATAAAAGCGTCTGCTAAATGGCATATATTATTATTATATATTAGGTTGGCAGGTGAGGTGGGGTGGCCAGCAGGTTATAAGGTGAGGTGGGGTGTCCAGCAGGTTGGAAGGTGAGGTGGGGTGGCCAGCAGGTTGGAAGGTGAGGTGGGGTGTCCAGCAGGTTAGAAGGTGAGGTGGGGTGGCCAGCAGGTTAGAAGGTGAGGTACAATAACAAGCTTTGGTACCAACAGGTCCGCTATGGAGGCCCAGTGGAGTTCCTCATTAAGGAGTACGAGAAAACCCGGGGGCGATACAAAGAGGACCTGGACACATCGGGGAACAGGTTCATCCTGCAGGTGATGGAGAGCATCTGAGCCGGGTTCCTCTTGACGTTTCTTCTCTCTGTGTAGAGGAGAGGAGAGGAGAGGAGAGGAGAGGGAGAGGAGAGGAGAGGAGAGGAGAGGGAGAGGAGAGGAGAGGAGAGGAGGAGAGGAGAGGAGAGGAGAGGAGAGGAGAGGAGAGGAGAGGAGAGGAGAGGAGAGGAGAGGAGAGGAGAGGAGAGGAGAGGTTTCTTCTCTCTGGGTCTCGGCTGAGTTTATTTACCAGCACATGCCGAATAAAAAGGCCTTTTTCTAAATGTGTTTTGATTGGTTGCAGATGTCTGAGCTGGTTGTGGAGGACAGTGGTGTCTACTACTGCGCTGCTAGTCACGGTGAAACAACAGCCTGAAGAGCAGTACAAATACAACACTCCTCTGTTTACTATACATGACGTGGGTCTGAGTCCCAAACGGTGCCCTGTTCCCTATATAGTGCACTACATTTGATCAGGATCCTATGGGCTCTGGTCTAAAGTAGTGCACTACATTTGATCAGGATCCTATGGGCTCTGGTCTAAAGTAGTGCACTACATTTGATCAGGATCCTATGGGCTCTGGTCTAAAGTAGTGCACTACATTTGATCAGGATCCTATGGCCTCTGGTCTAAAGTAGTGCACTACATTTGATCAGGATCCTATGGGCTCTGGTCTAAAGTAGTGCACTACATTTGATCAAATCAAATCAAATCAAATCAAATGTATTTATATAGCCCTTCGTACATCAGCTGATATCTCAAAGTGCTGTACAGAAACCCAGCCTAAAACCCCAAACAGCAAACAATGCAGGTGTAAAAGCACGGTGGCTAGGAAAAACTCCCTAGAAAGGCCAAAACCTAGGAAGAAACCTAGAGAGGAACCGGGCTATGTGGGGTGGCCAGTCCTCTTCTGGCTGTGCCGGGTAGAGATTATAACAGAACATGACCAAGATGTTCAAATGTTCATAAATGACCAGCATGGTCAAATAATAATAAGGCAGAACAGTTGAAACTGGAGCAGCAGCACAGTCAGATGGACTGGGGACAGCAAGGAGCCATCATGTCAGGTAGTCCTGGGGCACGGTCCTAGGGCTCAGGTCCTCCGAGAGAGAGAAAGAAAGAGAGAATTAGAGAGAGCATATGTGGGGTGGCCAGTCCTCTTCTGGCTGTGCCAGGTGGAGATTATAACAGAACGTGGCCAAGATGTTCAAATGTTCATAAATGACCAGCATGGTTGAATAATAGTAAGGCAGAACAGTTGAAACTGGAGCAGGAGCATGGCCAGGTGGACTGGGGACAGCAAGGAGTCCTCATGTCAGGTAGTCCTGGGACATGGTCCTAGGGCCCAGGCCAGTTGAAACTGGAGCAGCAGCATGGCCAGGTGGACTGGGGACAGCAAGGAGTCATCATGTCAGGTAGTCCTGGGGCATGGTTCTAGGGCTCAGGTCCTCCGAGAGAGAGAAAGAGAGAAGGAGAGAATTAGAGAACGCACACTTAGATTTACACAGGACACCGAATAGGACAGGAGAAGTACTCCAGATAAACAAACTGACCCCAGCCCCCCGACACATAAACTACTGCAGCATAAATACTGGAGGCTGAGACAGGAGGGGTCAGGAGACACTGTGGCCCCATCCGAGGACACCCCCGGACAGGGCCAAACAGGAAGGATATAACCCCACCCACTTTGCCAAAGCACAGCCCCCACACCACTAGAGGGAAATCTTCAACCACCAACTTACCATCCTGAGACAAGGCCGAGTATAGCCCACAAAGATCTCCGACACGGTACAACCCAAGGGGTGGGGGAACCCAGACAGGCCGACCACAACAGTGAATCAACCCACCCAGGTGACGCATCCCCCCCAGGGACGGCACGAGAGAGCCCCAGCAAGCCAGTGACTCAGCCCCCGTAACAGGGTTAGAGGCAGAGAATCCCAGTGGAAAAAGGGGAACCGGCCAGGCAGAGACAGCAAGGGCGGTTCGTTGCTCCAGAGCCTTTCCGTTCACCTTCCCACTCCTGGGCCAGACTACACTCAATCATATGACCCACTGAAGAGATGAGTCTTCAGTAAAGACTTAAAGGTTGAGACCGAGTTTGCGTCTCTGACATGGGTAGGCAGACCGTTCCATAAAAATGGAGCTCTATAGGAGAAAGCCCTGCCTCCAGCTGTTTGCTTAGAAATTCTAGGGACAATTAGGAGGCCTGCGTCTTGTGACCGTAGCGTACGTATAGGTATGTACGGCAGGACCAAATCAGAGAGGTAGGTAGGAGCAAGCCCATGTAATGCTTTGTAGGTTAGCAGTAAAACCTTGAAATCAGCCCTTGCTTTGACAGGAAGCCAGTGTAGAGAGGCTAGCACTGGAGTAATATGATCAAATTTTTTGGTTCTAGTCAGGATTCTAGCAGCCGTATTTAGCACTAACTGAAGTTTATTTAGTGCTTTATCCGGGTAGCGGGAAAATAGAGCATTGCAGTAGTCTAACCTAGAAGTGACAAAAGCATGGATTAATTTTTCTGCATCATTTTTGGACAGAAAGTTTCTGATTTTTGCAATGTTACGTAGATGGAAAAAAGCTGTCCTCGAAATGGTCTTGATATGTTCTTCAAAAGAGAGATCAGGGTCCAGAGTAACGCCGAGGTCCTTCACAGTTTTATTTGAGACGACTGTACAACCATTAAGATTAATTGTCAGATTCAACAGAAGATCTCTTTGTTTCTTGGGACCTAGAACAAGCATCTCTGTTTTGTCCGAGTTTAATAGTAGAAAGTTTGCAGCCATCCACTTCCTTATGTCTGAAACACATGCTTCTAGCGAGGGCAATTTTGGTGCTTCACCATGTTTCATTGAAATGTACAGCTGTGTGTCATCCGCATAGCAGTGAAAGTTTACATTATGTTTTCGAATAACATCCCCAAGAGGTAAAATATATAGTGAAAACAATAGTGGTCCTAAAACAGAACCTTGAGGAACACCGAAATGTACAGGATCCTATGGCCTCTGGTCTAAAGTAGTGCACTACATTTGATCAGGATCCTATGGGCTCTGGTCTAAAGTAGTGCACTACATTTGATCAGGATCCTATGGGCTCTGGTCTAAAGTAGTGCACTACATTTGATCAGGATCCTATGGCCTCTGGTCTAAAGTAGTGCACTACATTTGATCAGGATCCTATGGGCTCTGGTCTAAAGTAGTGCACTACATTTGATCAGGATCCTATGGGCTCTGGTCTAAAGTAGTGCACTACATTTGATCAGGATACTATGGCCTCTGGTCTAAAGTAGTGCACTACATTTGATCAGGATCCTATGGCCTCTGGTCTAAAGTAGTGCACTACATTTGATCAGGATCCTATGGCCTCTGGTCTAAAGTAGTGCAGTGCACTACATTTGATCAGGATCCTATGGCCTCTGGTCTAAAGTAGTGCAGTGCACTACATTTGATCAGGATCCTATGGGCTCTGGTCTAAAGTAGTGCACTACATTTGATCAGGATCCTATGGCCTCTGGTCTAAAGTAGTGCACTACATTTGATCAGGATCCTATGGGCTCTGGTCTAAAGTAGTGCACTATATAGGGAACAGGGTGCCGTTTGGGACTTAGCCTAGTCTCTCTGTCTGTTTGTCTGTCTCCGTCTGTCTGTCACACAGATGGCTCAGAGCAGGAAGACATTGTCGGCTGTGGCTCTTCTGGTAATGATAATAAACCGTCTGTCTAACCAAAGACATTTGCAAATCCTTATAGATATATTCATGCATAAAGCACAGGAGGTTGGTGGGTCCTTAAATGGGGAGGACGGGGTTGTGGTAATAACTGGAGCGGAATGAGTGGAATGGTATCAAACACATCAAACATGTGGTTTCCATGGTTTCCCTGTGTTTGATGCCATTCCATTTGCTCCGGTCCAGACATTATTATGAGCCGTCCTCGACCTCAGCAGCCTCCACTGGTGCACACTGACTGCAGTAGTATAAACAGTAGGCCAAGTGGGTAATGTAGTTCATACATTGTAGTTCAGAGTTCATCCTATGGAGGGCACTGTTACAATATGAGAGCAAGAGAGAGAGAGAGAGAGAGAGCAGGGGTGAGAGAGAGAAAGAGCGGGAGTGAGAGAGAGGGGGGTGAGAGAGAGAGAGAGAGGGGGGTGAGAGAGAGCGAGAGAGAGAGAGAGTGGGGGTGAGAGAGAGAGCGGGGGTGAGAGAGAGCGAGAGAGAGAGGGAGTGAGAGAGAGAGAGAGAGAGAGGGAGAGAGAGAGAGAGAGAGAGAGAGAGAGAGGGAGAGAGAGAGAGAGAGAGAGAGAGAGAGAGAGAGAGAGAGAGAGAGAGAGAGAGAGAGAGAGAGAGAGAGAGAGAGAGAGAGAGAGAGTAAGAGAGAGGAGAGAAAGAGAGAGTGGGGTGAGAGAGAGAGACAGAGGAGAAAGAGAGAGGGAGAGAGAGAGAGAGAGAGAGAGAGAGAGAGAGAGAGAGAGAGAGAGAGAGAGAGAGAGAGAGAGAGAGAGAGAGAGAGAGAGAGAGAGAGAGAGAGAGAGAGAGAGAGAGAGAGAGAGAGAGAGAGAGAGGGGTGAGAGAGAGAGAGAGAGAGAGAGAGAGAGAGAGAGAGAGAGAGAGAGAGAGAGAGAGAGAGGGGTGAGAGAGAGAGAGAGAGAGAGAGAGAGAGAGAGAGAGAGAGAGAGAGAGAGAGAGAGAGAGAGAGAGAGAGAGAGAGAGAGAGAGAGAGAGAGAGAGAGAGAGAGAGAGAGAGAGAGAGAGAGAGAGAGAGAGAGAGAGAGAGAGAGGTGAGAGAGAGAGAGAGAGAGAGAGAGAGAGAGAGAGAGAGAGAGAGAGAGAGAGAGAGAGAGAGAGAGAGAGAGAGAGGGAGAGAGAGAGAGAGAGAGAGAGAGAGAGAGAGAGAGAGAGAGAGAGAGAGAGAGAGAGAGAGAGAGAGAGAGAGAGAGAGAGTGTGAGAGAGAGAGAGAGAGAGAGAGAGAGAGAGAGAGAGAGAGAGAGAGAGAGAGAGAGAGAGAGAGAGAGAGAGAGAGAGAGAGAGAGAGAGAGAGAGAGAGAGAGAGAGAGAGAGAGAGAGAGAGAGAGAGAGAGAGAGAGAGAGAGAGAGAGAGAGAGAGAGAGAGAGAGAGAGAGAGAGAGAGAGAGAGAGAGAGAGAGAGAGAGAGAGAGAGAGAGAGAGAGAGAGAGAGAGAGAGAGAGAGAGAGGGAGAGAGAGAGAGAGAGAGAGAGAGAGAGAGAGAGAGAGAGAGAGAGAGAGAGAGAGAGAGAGAGAGAGAGAGAGAGAGAGAGAGAGAGAGAGAGAGAGAGAGAGAGAGAGAGAGAGAGAGAGAGAGAGAGAGAGAGAGAGAGAGAGAGAGAGAGAGAGAGAGAGAGAGAGAGAGAGAGAGAGAGAGAGAGAGAGAGAGAGGGAGAGAGAGAGAGAGAGAGAGAGAGAGAGAGAGAGAGAGAGAGAGAGAGAGAGAGAGAGAGAGGAGAGAGAGAGAGAGAGAGAGAGAGAGAGAGAGAGAGAGAGAGAGAGAGAGAGAGAGAGAGAGAGAGAGAGAGAGAGAGAGAGAGAGAGAGAGAGAGAGAGAGAGAGAGAGAGAGAGAGAGAGAGAGAGAGAGAGAGAGAGAGAGAGAGTGAGAGAGAGAGAGAGAGAGAGAGAGAGAGAGAGAGAGAGAGAGAGAGAGAGAGAGGAGAGGGAGTGAGAGAGAGAGAGAGAGAGTGAGAGAGAGAGAGAGAGAGAGAGAGAGAGAGAGAGAGAGAGAGAGAGAGAGAGAGAGAGAGAGAGAGAGAGAGAGAGAGAGAGAGAGAGAGAGAGAGAGAGAGAGAGGGAGAGAGAGAGAGAGAGAGAGAGAGAGAGAGAGAGAGAGAGAGAGAGAGAGAGAGAGAATTGTCTGCATGTTCATTCACAAGCCTCTCATCACTGTCAACATGAAGTTGTATTGTGTGTTAGTGTCGTTTCTCCTGACCACCAGTAAGTACTTTATTCCACCTATAAGACATGCAGTCATCATCAGTACTATAAAACATAACTGACTCATTCATTATGATGTTTTTCTACCTACAGAATCAACATTTGGAGTAAACATCCTACAACATCCTCCAAATCTTCTTTCAAAAGAGGGAGAATCGGGGACTCTAGAATGTGCACACGATGACGCAGAGTTCTATAGAATGTTCTGGTACAAACAGAACACCAACGGAAACATGGAGCTGGTGGCTTATTCTATGGGGAAGAGTGTGGCGGACGTAGAGCCCATCTTTGACAAGGCAAATTACATCATGATCCGCGACGAGCAGTTAAAGTCCTCTCTGCAGATTAGGAATGTGAAGTCTGGAGACTCTGCTGTGTATTATTGCGCGGCCAGCACAGCACACTGACTCAGCTAGCTTCGCTGCTCTACAACAACCTATACCAGCCAGGGAGGATAGGAGGATAGGAGAGGAGAGAGAGAGAGAGAGAGAGAGAGAGAGAGAGAGAGAGAGAGAGAGAGAGAGAGAGAGAGAGAGAGAGAGAGAGAGAGAGAGAGAGAGGAGGAGGGATAGAGGAGAGGAGAGGAGAGGAGAGGAGAGGAGAGGAGAGGAGAGAGAGAGAGAGAGAGAGAGAGAGAGAGAGAGAGAGAGAGAGAGAGAGAGAGAGAGAGAGAGAGAGAGAGAGAGAGAGAGAGAGAGAGAGAGAGAGAGAGAGAGAGAGAGAGAGAGAGGAGAGGAGAGGGAGAGAGGAGAGGAGAGGAGAGGAGAGGAGAGGAGAGGAGAGGAGAGGAGAGGAGAGGGAGAGGAGAGGAGAGGAGAGGAGAGGAGAGGAGAGGAGGAGGGGTCGAGGAGAGGAGAGGAGACGGGACGGGAAGGGAAGGGAAGGGAATGAGGAGAGAAGAGAGGAGGAGAGGAGAGGAGAGGAGAGGGAGAGGAGAGGGAGAGGAGAGGAGAGGAGAGGAGAGGAGAGGAGAGGAGAGGAGAGGAGAGGAGAGGAGAGGAGAGGAGAGGAGAGGAGAGGAGAGGAGAGGAGAGGAGAGGAGAGGAGAGGAGAGGAGAGGAGAGGAGAGGAGAGGAGAGGAGGGGGAAGGAGAAAAGGGGCTATAGAGAGAGACATTGTTACAACACTGTATATAGACATAATATGACATTTGAAATGTCTCTCTTCCTTTGAAACTTTTGTGAGTAATGTTTACTGTTCATTTTTTATTGTTTATTTCACTTTTGTTTATTATCTATTTCACTTGCTTTGACAATGTTAACATATGTTTCCCATGCCAATAAAGACCTTTGAATTGAATTGAGAGGAGAAGAAGCTGTTGAATGGTCACATGTTCTGTTTTGACAGCATCACTTCCTGGTGTCCTGGTCTGGTGAACAGGTGAGAGGTCTGAGGAACAACGATACGATACGACAGAGAAGACAGAAAGAAGTTTAGGCTGTCCTCTTTCTCTGTCAGTCCGCTGATCTTCTTCTTCTATGGTATTAAATGGTGGTCCAACAAACAAACGTTAGAGGTGCATGCCGCCGTCTACTGTGCAGAATGTAAACAAAAAGATCCCACGAAACAGGAACATTGTGGGGGAAAATCCACACAAAAACATCCTATTGACATTTTAGTCATTTAGCAGATGCTGTTATCCAGAGCAACATACATTTTAATACTTTTTCGTACTTCTCGTATTTCTTCTGTCAATTAAAAAAACTAATCCAAACCTGAGGGTGGGGTATCTTACCGATGCCAGTAACCCTTGCAGGTCTTTCGCTGTGAACTCTTGCAGGTCCAGAATCTTCTCTGCCACATTCACAGTTAATAACCGGCAATGAATGCCACAAAATCCAAGTGCTTCACTCACTTCGCCTCCGGTTCTCTCGACTGGCATCATTCTCAATGGGCTGTGGGTCCCCCACTACCATATATTCTACTACATCATTCTCAATGGGCTGTGGGTCCCCCACTACCATATATTCTACTACATCATTCTCAATGGGCTGTGGGTCCCCCACTACCATATATTCTACTACATCATTCTCAATGGGCTGTGGGTCCCCCACTACCATATATTCTACTACCATCATTCTCAATGGGCTGTGGGTCCCCCACTAGACCAGTTATGGGGAGGCAGGGTCAGCCCAGTGGCTTAGAGCAGTTAACCCCTGTTCCTAGTAACCCACTGTTCCAAGAACAGTTAACCCACAGACCAGTTCAACCCATTCCCAGCTGGACAATGTACAAATATGTCGTTCTGTCCCTGAACAACCAGTATAACCCACATCATTCTCAATGGGCCAGGGTAACCCACTGTTCCAAGATTCCAGCAACCTCAATGGGCTGTTCCCCCACTACCATATATTCTACTGCATCATTCTCAATGGGCTGTGGGTCCCAGACCACTTAACCATATATTCTACTGCATCATTCTCAATGGGCTGTTCCTAGACCAGTTAATGGGCTGTGGGTCCCCTGTTCCATATATTCTACTACATCATTCTCAATGGGCTGTGGGTCCCCCACTACCATATATTCTACTACATCATTCTCAATGGGCTGTGGGTCCCCCACTACCATATATTCTACTGCATCATTCTAATGGGCTGTGGGTCCCCCATATACTACCATCATCAATTCTAACCACTCATTCTCAATGGGCTGTGGGTCCCCACTGTTCCTACCAGTATAACCCACTGTTCATTCTCAATGGGCTGTGGGTCCCCCACTACCATATATTCTACTACATCATTTCAATGGGCTGTGGGTCCCCCATATAAAATGGGCCATATATTCTACTACATCATTCTCAATGGGCTGAGGGTCCCCCACTACCATATATTCTACTACATCATTCTCAATGGGCTGAGGGTCCCCCACTACCATATATTCTACTACATCATTCTCAATGGGCTGTGGGTCCCCCACTACCATATATTCTACTACATCATTCTCAATGGGCTGTGGGTCCCCCACTACCATATATTCTACTACATCATTCTCAATGGGCTGTGGGTCCCCCACTACCATATATTCTACTACATCATTCTCTGAGGGTCCCCACTACCATATATTCTACTACATCAATGGGCTGTGGGTCCCCCACTACCATATATTCTAGTCCCCCACATATATTCTACTCATGGGCTGTGGGTCCCCCACTACCATATATTCTACTACATCATTCTCAATGGGCTGTGGGTCCCCCACTACCATATATTCTACTACATCATTCTCAATGGGCTGTGGGTCCCCCACTACCATATATTCTACTACATCATTCTCAATGGGCTGAGGGTCCCCCACTACCATATATTCTACTGCATCATTCTCAATGGGCTGAGGGTCCCCCACTACCATATATTCTACTAGAGCTCTCACAGGGTATCTCACAGAGCTCTAACAGGGTATCTCATAGAGCTCTCACAGGGTATCTCACAGAGCTCTAACAGGGTATCTTATAGAGACTAGCTTTACATTAGAATGGAGAGACTCAACAGATCCCCCAGGTAACATTGATGAGGCTCCTCCTTCAAACTGATCCCCCAGGTAACATTGATGAGGCTCCTCCTTCAAAACTGATCCCCCATGTAACATTGATGAGGCTCCTCCTTCAAAACTGATCCCCCATGTAACATTGATGAGGCTCCTCCTTCAAACTGATCCCCCAGGTAACATTGATGAGGCTCCTCCTTCAAACTGATCCCCCAGGTAACATTGATGAGGCTCTTCCTTCAAAACGGATCCCCCAGGTAACATTGATCACAACATTACTTCTCCTTTCGTTTGTTTTTCACGACAAGCCCGTTCTCACGCTCTGTACTCTCATCTTCACCCCGACAGCAGTTTCCAACAGAATATACATATAGGTATATATATATATATATATATATACAGAATATACATATAGGTATATATATATATATATACAGAATATACATATTCTACTACATCATTATACATATGGTATATATATATATATATACAGAATATACATGTGGGTATATATATATACAGAATATATATATATATATATATATCAGAATATACATATGCATCATTCTCAATGGGCTGTGAGTCCCCCATACCATATATTCTACTACATCATTCTCAATGGGCTGTGGGTCCCCCACTACCATATATTCTACTACATCATTCTCAATGGGCTGTGGGTCCCCCACTACCATATATTCTACTACATCATTCTCAATGGGCTGTGGGTCCCCCACTACCATATATTCTACTACATCATTCTCAATGGGCTGAGGGTCCCCCACTACCATATATTCTACTGCATCATTCTCAATGGGCTGAGGGTCCCCCACTACCATATATTCTACTAGAGCTCTCACAGGGTATCTCACAGAGCTCTAACATATCTATAGAGCTCTCACAGGGTATCTCACAGAGCTCTAACAGAATATCTTATAGAGACTAGCTTTACATTAGAATGGAGAGATATACAGATAGGTAACATTGATATATATCCCCAGAATAACATTGATGAGGCTCCTATTCAAACTGATCCCCCAGGTAACATTGATGAGGCTCCTCCTTCAAAACTGATCCCCCATGTAACATTGATGAGGCTCCTCCTTCAAAACTGATCCCCCATGTAACATTGATGAGGCTCCTCCTTCAAACTGATCCCCCAGGTAACATTGATGAGGCTCCTCCTTCAAACTGATCCCCCAGGTAACATTGATGAGGCTCTTCCTTCAAAACGGATCCCCCAGGTAACATTGATCACAACATTATATATATATATACAGAATTGTTTTTCACGACAAGCCCGTTCTCACGCTCTGTATATCATCTTCACCCAGCAGTTTCCAACAGAAGCATATTTATACAGAATATATATATACAGAATATATATATAGGTATATATATATATACAGAATATACATATAGGTATATATATATATATATACAGAATATATAGGTATATATATATATATATACAGAATATACATATAGGTATATATATATATATATATATACAGACAGAATATATATATATATACAGAATATATATATATATATATATATACAGAATATACATATAGTATATATATATATATATAC
Source organism: Oncorhynchus gorbuscha (assembly GCF_021184085.1). NCBI lineage: Eukaryota > Metazoa > Chordata > Actinopteri > Salmoniformes > Salmonidae > Oncorhynchus > Oncorhynchus gorbuscha. Next base: position 95,809,223 of record NC_060182.1, on the reverse strand, counting down.
AGAATATACATATAGGTATATATATATATATATATACAGAATATACATATAGGTATATATATATATACAGAATATACATATAGGTATATATATATATACAGAATATACATATAGGTATATATATATATATATACAGAATATACATATAGGTATATATATATATATATAGAATATACATATATATATATATATATATATATACAGAATATACATATAGGTATATATATATATATATACAGAATATACATATAGGTATATATATATATATATACAGAATATACATATAGGTATATATATATATATATACAGAATATACATATAGGTATATATATATATATATACAGAATATACATATAGGTATATATATATATATATACAGAATATACATATAGGTATATATATATATATATATACAGATATATATATATATATATATATATATATATATATATACAGAATATACATATAGGTATATATATATATATATACAGAATATACATATAGGTATATATATATATATATACAGAATATAGATATAGGTATATATATATATATACAGAATATACATATATATATATATATATATATATATATACAGAATATACATATAGGTATATATATATATACAGAATATATATACATATATATATATATATAGAATATACATATAGGTATATATATATATATATATACAGAATATACATATAGGTATATATATATATATACAGAATATACATATAGGTATATATATATATATATATACAGAATATACATTGGGGCAAAAAAGTATTTATTTTTATTATTTTTATTTTCCACCATAATTTGCAAATAAATTAATAAAAAATTCTACAATGTCATTTTCTGGATTTTTTTTCTCATTTTGTCTGTCATAGTTGAAGTGTACCTATGATGAAAATTACAGGCCTCTCTCATCTTTTTAAGTGGGAGAACTTGCACAATTGGTGGCTTGACTAAGTACTTTTTTGCCCCACTGTAAGTCTCCGCCATCTTCCCTACACCCGCTACGTCGCGTCGCATCACACGTCTATGAAGTTGTTTTGGTGGCAGAAGGATATGACGTCACTTCCTGCTCCGATGAACAAGGGTACATTTAGTTTGTCTCAATGTTTTCTACATTGCGTGACGGTTTATACTGAATGACACATTTCCCCAAAACGCTCTGTTCTTCAACTGCCCTTGAGGTACGCTTGCTCCCGTTTTGGTGGGTGTGTCCTGATTAATATGGGTGGGATCACACCATACATTCAGACCATACATTCACACCATACATTCACACCACAACCCTAACCCTCTTGGCCACCATACATTCACACCACAACCCTAACCCTCTTGGCCCACCATTATCACAACCTTTTTCAACCGGTCGTTCAGTACAGTACCGTTTCCCCAGGTGAGCAGTCTGAGGAAGAAGGAGAAAGCTAGAAGGTGACATCATTTCCTGGTCTGATGAACAGGGGAGAGGTCTGAAGAAGAAGGGGAGAGAGAGAGAGAGAGAGAGAGAGAGAGAGAGAGAGAGAGAGAGAGAGAGAGAGAGAGAGAGAGAGAGAGAGAGAGAGAGAGAGAGAGAGAGAGAAAGAGAAAGAGAGAGAGAGAGACAGACAGAGAGACAGAGACAGAGAGAGAGAGAGAGAGAGACAGACAGAGAGAGAGAGAGAGAGAGAGAGAGAGAGAGAGAGAGAGAGAGAGAGAGAGAGAGAGAGAGAGAGAGAGAGAGAGAGAGAGAGAGAGAGAGAGAGAGAAGAGAGAGAGAGAGACAGAGAGAGAGAGAGAGAGAGAGAGAGAGAGAGAGAGAGAGAGAGAGAGAGAGAGAGAGAGAGAAAGAGAAAGAGAGAGAGAGAGACAGAGAGAGAGAGAGAGAGAGAGAGAGAGAGAGAGACAGAGAGAGAGAGACAGACAGAGAGAGAGCGAGAGAGAGACAGAGTGAGAAAGAGAAAGAGAGAGAGAAAGGAGAGCGAACGGAGGAGAGGTTCAGACTGTCCCTCTTTCTCTCAGTCCTCTGATGTCTGTCAGGATGAAGCTGTTGTGTGTGACTCTGGTTCTCCTCCTCACTGCAAGTAAGAACTGTCCTCTTCTTACACACATGACAGGCTTCACAAATCAGCAGTGTGGAAACTGATATTCTGCGTGTTCAAAGTCAACCTGCGATCGTTTGAATGACAGAAATGATTTTAAATTGTAATCACTTTCAGGTTGATGATACTTTATAGATGTTTTAATGTTTTACGTCTGTTTATCTTCACAGATTTCTGTGGCGGTTTAACAGTTAAACAGTCTCCTGTCCTGTCTGTGTGTAGAGAAGGAGATGCGTCAGTCTCTCTACGGTGTTACCACGACGACAGCAGCTACTACTACATGTTCTGGTACCGACAAAGAGACAACAACATGGAGATGCTGACCTATTCTCTGGGTCAAGGCTTGTGGGAAATACAACCTCCCTTTGAGAGGGATGTACATTATACCATGAGCAGGCCGGAGCTGACTAGATCCACTCTGGAGATCAAGAACCTGGAGGATGGGGACGGGGCTGTGTATTACTGTGCTTCCAGTACAGCACCATGACTCAGAACAGATACACTTCCTTACAACAACCTCTAGAAGCCACAGGAGGAGGGGGAGGAGAAACCACACCAGAGAGAAGGGGGAGGGAGGGGTAGTGGGGGTGTCGTTGGTGACATCTCTAATTTCTTGGTATTTTGTTATTAGTCCTCCATTTATAACCTTTTATTTTAATTGTAGACGTTTTTTCCATTAAAACATGACCAATAAACAAGCAGTGAAGAAGAACAATATTCTTATGTTGTGGCTCTCCGTCTTCTTCTGGACTTAGGGCTCTCCGTCTTCTTCTGGACTTAGGGCTCTCCGTCTTCTTCTGGACTTAGGGCTCTCCGTCTTCTTCTGGACTTAGGGCTCTCCATCTTCTTCTGGACTTAGGGCTCTCCGTCTTCTTCTGGACTTAGGGCTCTCCGTCTTCTTCTGGACTTAGGGCTCTCCGTCTTCTTCTGGACTTAGGGCTCTCCGTCTTCTTCTGGACTTAGGGCTTGTTTCGATCCACATTGTAGAAGTTCAGCTTTACAGCGTGACTGAAATTGAAAAGCCATGTTCCCGCTTTATCGGAGACTACATTCAGTGAACCAGTCGGCTCAATCGGATCGGAAAAATACCTTTCAAATTTTGATTGCGGAATCTGTGACGCTTCAGTGTTACGGATTGAATAGAAAAACCATCTTCCTGTTAATGTTTTTGAAATCAGAAAACTGTTCAGTTTTGAGTTTTGTGACCTCTTACTCGCTGGCCTAGTCAGTGATCCTAAGGTCATATGTCATGTCTATATTAGATTTTGATTGGCCAATGCATGTCAGAGAGAGTTTTTCTCCTCCTCTTTTCTCCGCCATTATTCCTGACCGACATTTGTCACCTCAGCTGAGAACTCCTATATGGTCGCCAGATCGCTAGTTTTCTTGGTAAAAGGGAGTTTGAAATATTATAGGCACTTTTTGAAATGACCTCCAAGACATTCCATCAAGTTGTCAACAGAGACACCTGAACCACAGAGAAGTTGTCAACAGAGACACCCGAACCACAGAGAAGTTGTCAACAGAGACACCCGAACCACAGAGAAGTTGTCAACAGAGACACCCGAACCACAGAGAAGTTGTCAACAGAGACAACCGAACCACAGAGAAGTTGTCAACAGAGACACCCGAACCACAGAGAAGTTGTCAACAGAGACACCCGAACCACAGAGAAGTTGTCAACAGAGACAACCGAACCACAGAGAAGTTGTCAACAGAGACAACTGAACCACAGAGAAGTTGTCAACAGAGACACCCAAACCACAGAGAAGTTCAATATTTTTGGTTAAATTCTCAGCAATATTCACAATTGAATTCAGGACAGAATGCTTGAATAGTATTTGTTTATGTTGTAGCTAGGTAACTGTTGTTAGCTAGCGGGTCATAGCTTACTCTCCAACCGGTGACAGAGGAGCAACACCTCTGCTATCAGGAATGTGCACAGGGGCCAGCAAATTGAGGGTACATGACTCCTTGCCCACCCCAGTATTGGCCCCCACACAGACAAAGATATACTTAGGCTAGGTCAACTGTTATTGATACACAACAGAGGTAAACAGGGAATAGTTGACATCTTTAGTTTCAATGACTGAAGGCCCTACTAAAGACACCTACCTGGCTGTAGCTATATCTTATGTTGGGCTAGTAATTCATGTTCCAATGTGAATGTACCTAATGCTATTTTAGAAACATGACCTATGTTCAGTATCTAACGTTGTTAGACACAAACAAAACGATGTCTAGAAATATGGACTGCAGAAAAAGGCACACAACACAAGGAAGCTTTTTACCATAGTCTATTAACTAACTAATGTCAACCCCTTTTCATCTGTGTTAACTAACATTAGCAAGATAATAGCTAGCTTAACCTCCATCATTGCCCGGCAACACAATTTCATGAATATTCATTACTCTCGACATAGAAACCGTCGGGTGATTGGTTGAGACTTTTTGAGTACGTGACGTCACACAGATGTTCTATAGAGCTGTCTGTTTAGCTAGCTCCTGCCGCCAGCACCTACCAAATGACTGAGGAAACCCAGCTTGATCAACAAATGAATTGGGAAATAAATGAAAGTCTCACCAGCTAGCTACCAATCTATTTTAGTTTCACTGTCGGATCCTTAAAAAACGAGCCCACTAATTGTTATGTTTACCTTTCCACAAACGGTCTGGTATGTGTCGCTTGATATGAGCAAGTTAACCCAGATATATCACAGAATAGTTCATGCATCCATGATTAGTTAGTAGCTACTATTAGCTAGTCTCCTGTTTCTGTAAAGACTTTCTCCCATTTCTGTAAAGACTGTCTCCTGTTTTTGTAAAGACTGTCTCCTGTTTGTGTTTCTGTAGACTGTCTCCTGTTTCTGTAAAGACTGTCTCCTGTTTCTGTAAAGACTGTCTCCTCTTTGTGTTTCTGTAAAGAGTGTCTCCTGTTTGTGTTTCTGTAAAGACTGTCTCCTGTTTCTGTAAAGACTGTCTCCTGTTTCTCTAAAGAATGTCTCCTGTTTGTGTTTCTGTAAAGACTGTCTCCTGTTTCTGTAAAGAATGTCTCCTGTTTGTGTTTCTGTAAAGACTGTCTCCTGTTTCTGTAAAGACTGTCTCCTGTTTCTGTAAAGACTGTCTCCTGTTTGTGTTTCTGTAAAGACTGTCTCCTGTTTCTGTAAAGACTGTCTCCTGTTTCTGTAAAGAATGTCTCCTGTTTGTGTTTCTGTAAAGACTGTCTCCTGTTTCAGTAAAGATTGACTCCTGTTTGCGTTTCTGTAAAGACTGTCTCCTATTTGTGTTTCTGTAAAGACTGTCTCCTGTTTCTGACAATCAAATCAAATCAAAGTCAAATCAAAATGTATTTATATAGCCCTTCGTACATCAGCTGATATCTCAAAGTGCTGTACAGAAACCCAGCCTAAAACCACAAACAGCAAGCAATGCAGGTGTAGAAGCACGGTGGCTAGGAAAAACTCCCTAGAAAGGCCAAAACCTAGGATGAAACCTAGAGAGGAACCAGGCTATGTGGGGCGGCCAGTCCTCTTCTGGCTGTGCCGGGTAGAGATTATAACAGAACATGGCCAAGATGTTCAAATGTTCATAAATGACCAGCATGGTCCAATAATGATGAGGCAGAACAGTTGAAACTGGAGCAGCAGCATGGCCAGGTGGACTGGGGACAGCAAGGATTCATCATGTCAGGTAGTCCTGAGGCATGGTCCTAGGGCTCAGGTCCTCCGAGAGAGAGAGAGAAAGAAAGAAAGAAAGAAAGAAAGAAAGAAAGAAAGAAAGAAAGAGAGAATTAGAGAGAGCACACTTAAATTCACACAGGACACCGAATAGGACAGGAAAAGAACTCCAGATATAACAAACTGACCCTAGCCCCCCGACACATAAACTACTGCAGCATAAATACTGGAGGCTGAGACAGGAGGGGTTAGGAGACACTGTGGACCCATCCGAGGACACCCCCGGACAGGGCCAAACAGGAAGGATATAACCCCACCCACTTTGCCAAAGCACAGCCCCCACACCACTAGAGGGATATCTTCAACCACCAACTTACCATCCTGAGACAAGGCTGAGTATAGCCCACAAAGATCTCCGCCACGGCACAACCCAAGAGGGGGGCGCCAACCCAGACAGGAAGATCACATCAGTGACTCAATCCACTCAAGTGACGCACCCCTCCTAGGGACGGTATGAAAGAGCCCCAGTAAGCCAGTGACTCAGCCCCTGTAATAGGGTTAGAGGCAGAGAATCCCAGTAGAAAAAGGGGAACCGGCCAGGCAGAGACAGCAGGGGCGGTTCATTGCTCCAGAGCCTTTCTGTTCACCTTCCCACTCCTGGGCCAGACTACACTCAATCATATGATCTACTGAAGAGGTGAGTCTTCAGTAAAGACTTAAAGGTTGAGACCGAGTCTGCGTCTCTCACATGGGTAGGCAGACCATTCCATAAAAATGGAGCTCTATAGGAGAAAGCCCTGCCTCCAGGTGTTTGCTTAGAAATTCTAGGGACAATTAGGAGGCCTGCGTCTTGTGACCGTAGCGTACGTGTAGGTATGTACGGCAGGACCAAATCAGAGAGATAGGTAGGAGCAAGCCCATGTAATGCTTTGTAGGTTAGCAGTAAAACCTTGAAATCAGCCCTTGCCTTGACAGGAAGCCAGTGTAGGGAGGCTAGCACTGGAGTAATATGATCAAATTTTTTGGTTCTAGTCAGGATTCTAGCAGCCGTATTTAGCACTAACTGAAGTTTATTTAGTGCTTTATCCGGGTAGCTGGAAAGTAGAGCATTGCAGTAGTCTAACCTAGAAGTAACAAAAGCATGGATTAATTTTTCTGCATCATTTTCTCATTTATACTTTTACTTTTGATACTTAAGTATATTTTAAACCAAATACTTTTAGGCTTATACTCAAGTAGTATTTTACTGGGTGACTTTCATTGTTACTTTAATCATTTTCTATTAAGGTGTCTTTACTTTTACTCAAGTATGACAACTGGGTACTTTTTCCACCACTGCTAGTGTATAAGCCTACCCTTGATATCAAATGAAGCTCTTCGATTAAAAAGGAGACATTTCTCAGAGATGATCCTACACTGACCTCTGGAGGATAACTGTGGGATTACATAAAGTCACGGCCAGAATTCTATAGTATCCTATTCAATTCAATTCCACTGTCTTGAGATATAAAACAAAAGAAACACATTTAAGATTAACTCCCTAATTACATATATACCTTTTATACAAACCATTCTACAATATAATGATACTGTCACTAAAGCAGATAGCTCCTACCAGTTAAATAAAGGTTGAATAAAAAAAAAAAAAAAAAAAAAAAAGATATGATCAAATGCAATTAGAATCAAGTTAGAAGGTAGTGCAAGTTTAAGACTGAATCTTGTCAGCCCTGCTCTAGGATAGGCTGTTACTGTCACGTGATGCAGCATGGCAGGGGGATTGGAGAGGGAGAGGGGACAGGCCTGTGCCTTAGACAGCTGTCATTTACATTTTTAGATTTAAAAAAAACATTTGTCCTTGCCTCCTCCTCCCCCTCCTCTCCTTCTCCTCCTCTCCTCCCCCTCCTCCTCTCCATCATCTCCTCCTCCTCTCCTCCTCCTCCCCCTCCTCCACTCCTCCTCTCCTCCTCCTCCTCCTCCTCTCCTCCTCCTCTCCTCATCCCCCTTCTCCTCTCCTCATCCTCTCCTCCCCCTCCTCCTCTCCTCCTCCTCCTCCTCCTCCTCCTCCTCCTCCTCCTCCTCCTCCTCCTCCTCCTCCTCCTCCTCCTGTCCTCATCCCCCCTCCTCCTCTCCTCCCCCCTCCTCCTCTCCTCCTCCTCCCCTCCTCCTCCTCCTCCTCCTCCTCCTCTCCTCATCCCCTCCTCCTCTCCTCCCCCTCCTCCTCCTCCTCCTCCTCTCCTCCTCCTCCCCCTCCTCTCCTCATCCCCTCCTCCTCCCTCTCCTCCTCCTCTCCTCATCCCCCTCTTCTCTCCTCCTCCTCTCCTCCCCCGCCTCCTCTCCTCCTCCTCCTCTCCTCCTCCTCTCCTCCTCTCCTTCTCCCTCTCCTCCTCTCCTCCCCCTCCTCCTCTCCTCCTCCTCCTCTCCTCCTCCTCCTCTCCTCCCCCTCCCTCCTCCTCCTCTCCTCCTCTCCTTCTCCTCTCCTCCTCTCCTTCTCCTCTCCTCCTCTCCTTCTCCTCTCCTCCCTCTCCTCTCCTCCTCCTCTCCTCCTCTCCTTCTCCTTCCCTCCTCTTCTCCTCCTCTCCTTCTCCTCTCCTCTCCTCCTCTCCTCCTCTCCTCCTCCTCCTCCTCCTCTCCTCCTCTCCTTCTCCTCCTCCTCTCCTCCTCTCCTCTCCTCTCCTCTCCTCCTCTCCTCCTCCTCTCCTCCTCCTCCTCCTCCTCCTCTTCCTCTTCCTCTTCCTCCTCCTCCTCCTCCTCCTCCTCCTCCTCCTCCTCCTCCTCCTCCTCCTCTCCTCTCCCTCCTCTCCCCCTCCCTCTCCCTCCCCCCTCCTCTCCTCCTCTCCCTCCTCTCCTCCTCCCCTCCCCTCCTCTCCTCCTCCAACTCTCCTTCTCCTCTCCTCCTCTCCTCCCCCTCCTCCTCTCCTCTCCTCCCCCCTCCTCCTCCTCCTCTCCTCCTCTCCTCCCCCTCCTCCTCCTCCTCCTCTCCTCCCCCTCCTCTCCTCCACCCTCCTCTCCCCCTCCTCTCCTCCTCCCTCCTCCCCCTCCTCTCCTCCCCTCCTCCCCCTCCTCTCCCTCTCCTCCTCTCCTCCTCCTCCTCTCCTCCTCCTCTCCTCCTCCTCCTCCTCCTCCTTTCCTCTCCTCCCCTCCTCCCTCCTCCTCTCCTCCTCCTCTCCTCCTCCTCTCTCCTCCTCCTCCTCCTCTCCTCCTCCTCTCCTCCTCTCCTCCCCCTCCTCTCCTCCTCCTCTCCTCCCCCCCCTCTCCTCTCCTCCTCCTCCTCCTCTCCTCCCCCTCCTCTCCTCCTCCTCCTCTCCTCCTCCTCTCCTCTCCCTCCCTCTCCTCCTCCTCCTCCTCCTCCTCCTCCTCTCCCCCTCTCTCCTCCTCCCCCTCCTCTCCTCCCCCCTCTCCTCCTCCTCCTCTCCTCCCCCTCTCCTCCCCCTCCTCTCCTCCTCTCCTCCCCCTCCTCTCCTCCCCTCCTCCTCCTCTCCCCTCTCCTCTCCTCCTCCTCCCTCTCTCCTCCTCCTCTCCTCCTCCTCTCCTCCCCCTCCTCTCCTCTCCTCCTCCTCTCCTTCTCCTCCTCTCCTCTCCTCTCCTCCTCCTCTCCCCCTCCTCTCCTCCCTGCTGCTTTTCTTAGTACTGCTGACGGAAATAGAAGCTTTCAGTTTGGACCAGGATCCCACTCCAGTAACAACAGTAGAATGCCATAATATTAATGATAAACATTACATTTGGATATTGTTTTTTCACATTGTCTTTTTTATTGATGTTATTCATTACATCAATAGAGAGAAAAAAGTAAATATCCAAATGTAAATGTTTATTATTAAAATCATGAATTTGATGTTCTATTTATAGGGTCAGGATCCAACTGCAGTAACCCTCCATGCCGACGCACCTGCTGCTTCAGACAGATACTGAGAGACTGAGATGGTGAGAGAGATACAGAGAGAGAACAGGGGAGGGGAAATAAACAACAGAAAGAACAGAACGAGTGTTTTTGTGTGATGCTTTCACACTGTGGGGACAGGGGGCCACGGTGATATATTTACATAGAGACGCCGTACAAAAACCTCCTACCATTCACTTCCATACAGGAGAGGTCTGGGGCCTATTCACACACTACTACAGACTGACGAGGGGTCTGGAGATATGTTTTGATAATGCTGAAGGATAAGACAAGATTTCAACCAGTCTTCAGGATTATAAAATCTACTTTATTGGGAGCATTTTCCTGGACAAGACAACAAACTTATGAAGTCAGATTTAGTTTCATAAGGGAGTTGGTTTGATTCATGTTTGACCATAAAATCTCCTCAAATGTTTTGCTGAACTTGGTAGTTATTTTTAGAGCATCTCTGAGTATCTCTGAGTATCTCTGTTCATATTCCCTTGAGGCTGAATAACAAAGAGATCTGAGGTATTTTTGGAAGAGGAGGAAAACGATGTGACACTGGAAGAGAGGCCTACTTTGGGAATGGAACCAAACTCACAGTTTTAGGTAAGTTCACTTCAGATGAATGACATTGATATAGATCTGTAACCATGGAGATGTGTGATTAGTGTCTATGATTCAACTGAACTAAATGATTGATGTGAAAACACTGTGACTTCAAACCAACCAGCCTTCTTTGGCAATGGAACCAAACTCACTGTTTTAGGTAAATACTTCCTCATTGATATTCCTACTGTACCTGACAATGTTATGTTTATGGATCTAATAGTTCCTTTGAACAACTGACTAGTCGTAAAAAACGGTTATTATGTTAGATGTCAAATGCGTAGACAAGTTCAGTAGCTAGTGGTTGGCACATTTACTGCTCAGTGTGTCCGCACTGTGACAACTATAATCCTGCATTGTTTGGAGCAGGAACCAAACTGACTGTTCTGGGTAAGAGAATATTCACCATGATGGAACTAATGGGTCTCTATGTGTGGTTTAGGGGTTTGGTGATGTGAGGAGTTAGTTGATTCTAGATTCAGTACATTAGATTAGTTCATACTAGTGTTACTCCACTCAATGCTTTTTGATGTTAAGCCTGTACACTGTGCCAACTATGAGGCCTATTTTGGACAAGGCACCAAACTAACAGTTCTCGGTAAGTCATCCCGTACACTATGTTTGGCGTACGGACAATGAATGTGAGTGAGACAACGTACTGGTGAGAAGAGATTTGATATCGTAGTATTACAGTATGTTTGAGTCATCTGTGTCGGTCTTGTTTGACTGGTTAAAACACGGTGTTGATCGGTAGGACGTCTTGACCAATACAGTTATCGGAGGCCATGTAGGATTTAAAGTTGACGAGAAAAGGACTTGCTTGACAGGGTTCCACTGTACTGTGTTAATGGTGCCAGGCTCAGCACGTCTATATATCTATATTAGAGCAGTGTTGCTCAGCACGTCTATATATCTATATTAGAGCAGTGTTGCCCAGCACGTCTATATATCTATATTAGAGCAGTGTTGCTCAGTACGTCTATATATCTATATTAGAGCAGTGTTGCTCAGCACCTCTATATATCTATATTAGAGCAGTGTTCCAAGGTACTGTGTTAATGGTGCCAGGCTCAGTACGTCTATATATCTATATTAGAGCAGTGTTCCACTGTACTGTGTTAATGGTGCCAGGCTCAGCACTGTAACAGAATGACTGGGTAGTATCTATGGGTAGTATCTATCGATCGTCCTCCTGACGTGGTTACATACAGGTGGAGTAAATCCACTGTGCTGGTGGTGTCGGCCAGGCTGACTTCGGTGGAGGAACCAGGTTAACTGTTCTAGGTGAGACAACACACCAACATAATATAACGTTGGCACCTGATTGGAATTTTTTTTAACTACAATTTAAACACCTTTATATCTTATGGCCACAGTCTGTAGGTTACAATGTGTGGTTGATATTCATGGAGTGGAATGTGACCTAAAGATTGGTCGAGGTGGAACGCACTTGAATTTCATTAGTAAAATAGTCCCCATAATTGATTTGGTTGTTAAACTATGTCAGATTTAACCCCCTCAGCTGAATGTCTCAGAGGTCCCGTGAAGAGTTTTTAAATAACTTTAACAGAGTAACAAAGATGGAGTCGAAACAAAGTGAGAGAGACAGTAAAGATACTGCTTTGAGTCTCTGTGCTCGTACTCGGAGGCATACTTTGGAGCCGGCACCAAACTCACCGTTTTAGGTAAGAAAATGAACAATGAACTGTTGTGGACTCTATCTGACAAATGTACACGAGGGAATAACAAAGACCAAAACATTTTTACATTTGGCAATATAGACAATATCGTATTTGACTATACGTCTAAATGGTGTTAAAGTAAGAGAGTGTATTTGAATGGATCACAGTAAAGGCATTAGTTATGTGCTCCAATCATCATGGTTATAAAGCTGTCTGGCTCTGTGCCCTTCATTATAAGACACAGTCTTCCTTCATTATAATACCTATCAGCTAGAGGAGAAGAGGTTCCTTCGCAGTGGAACCAGACACAGTCTTCCTTCATTATAATACCTATCAGCTAGAGGAGAAGAGGAGTGGAACCAGACACAGTCTTCCTTCATTATAATACCCAGTGGAACCAGACACAGTCTTCCTTCATTATAATACCTATCAGCTAGAGGAGAAGAGGTTCCTTCGCAGTGGAACCAGACACAGTCTTCCTTCATTATAAGTCTAGAGGATAAGAGGTTTCGCAGTGGAACCAGACACAGTCTTCGGTCAAAACAATGATCATTTCATCTCTACATAATCTGGAAATGATTTTGTGATGTCATAACATTTCATAGAATAACTAAATCCAACAACCAAAGACAGCAGGTTGGGGGTGTAAAGGCTACAGCTAAACTCTGCTACTACTGAGTAGTGAGGAGGGGTTATTTCTGTAGCTGTGTATCAGTGTGAACACCAACCAGGCGTACTTCGGCAATGGCACCAAACTCACAGTTCTGGGTGAGAAAACTGATTCTGTCATCTGTTATCTATGCCGTCATGGGTTTATCTGTTAGTGAAAGAGACGTTGTCTTGTTTTTTTTTATCCGGTGTGTGAACCAGAGATGGAGAGAAAATATCTTTATGGTTTATAAAACAATGTTCCAATTCCTCAGGCGTTTGGTTTGTAATGAATCTATATTGTGGTGTTGTATCAGTTTGAATGGAAGTGCATGACAGTTCAGAACAGGCAAAGTAACAGATCTGTGTCAGATGTCATCCAGTGTCTGTAATGTAGAGCATGGTATGTCTCTGTGGTACACAGATAAGGCAGAGTTTGGTCCAGGTACCAGACTCACTGTTCTAGGTAAGGGATTCAGCTTTTCAACTTTCTTTAAAAATATATTGCAAATACATCATCATGAAATATTTTTTTAATTAAGTTTTTTTTTTGCATTCCTGGCATAGTTGAGCATGAAAATATTCAGGGGGGGGGGACATTTAAGCTGTACAAAGAGCTAATGATAAAGTGAATTATAAAGTGAATGCTCTGTCGACATAGACATGCTTAGAAATACAGTATTACTTCCTTTGCTACAAGCCAAACTACTGCAAATACACCAATGGGTAGCTAGAATCCTCTTGGTTTTCTGTCTGTGAGGATGTGTTGTTCTCTGGTGCTTATGCTGCCTACTTTGGAGAGGGAACTAAGCTAACAGTTCTGGGTAAGAATACTGTAATACTGGTAGAATACTGTAAGAATACTGTTATAATACTGTAGTAATACTGTAAGAATACTATACTACTGTTAGAATACTGTAAGAATACTGTAGTAATACTATTAGAATACTGTTAGAATACTGTAAGAATACTGTTAGAATACTGGTAGTAATACTGTAAGAATACTGTACTACTGGTAGAATACTGTAAGAATACTGTTATAATACTGTAGTAATACTGTAAGAATACTGTTAGAATACTGTAGTAATACTGTAAGAATACTGTAATACTGTAGTAATACTGTAAGAATACTGTTAGAATACTGTAGTAATACTGTAAGAATACTGTAATACTGGTAGAATACTGTAAGAATACTGTTATAATACTGTAGTAATACTGTAAGAATACTGGAATACTGTAGTAATACTGTAAGAATACTGGTATAATACTGTAGTAATACTGTAAGAATACTGTTAGAATACTGTAGTAATACTGTAAGAATACTGTAATACTGGTAGAATACTGTAAGAATACTGTTATAATACTGTAGTAATACTGTAAGAATACTGTTAGAATACTGTAGTAATACTGTAAGAATACTGGTATAATACTGTAGTAATACTGTAAGAATACTGTAATACTGTTAGAATACTGTAAGAATACTGTTATAATACTGTAGTAATACTGTAAGAATACTGTTAGAATACTGTAGTAATACTGTAAGAATACTGTAATACTGTTAGAATACTGTAAGAATACTGTAGTAATAATGTTAGAATACTGTAGTAATACTGTTATAATACTGTAGTAATACTGTAAGAATACTGGAATACTGTTAGAATACTGTAAGAATACTGTAGTAATACTGTTAGAATACTGTAATACTGGTAGAATACTGTAATACTGTTAGAATACTGTAGTAATACTGGTAGAATACTGTAAGAATACTGTAAGAATCCTGTTAAAATATTGTAATACTGGTAGAATACAGTAATACTGTTAGAATACTGTAGTAATACTGGTAGAATACTGTAATACTGGTAGAACCTGTAGTAACACTGTAAGAATACTGTAGTAATACTGTTAGAATACTGTAGTAATACTGTAAGAATACTGTTAGAATACTGTAGTAATACTGTTACAATACTGTAAGAATACTGTTATAATACTGTAAGAATACTGTTATAATAGTGTAAGAATATTGTAATAGGAATACTGTAATAATACTGTAGTAATAATGATACTATAAGAATACTGTAAGAATACTGTAATAATACTGTAGTAATAATGATACTATAAGAATACTGTAATACTACTGTAGTAATAATGATACTATAAGAATACTGTAATAATACTGTAGTAATAATGATACTATAAGAATACTGTAAGAATACTGTAATACTACTGTAGTAATAATGATACTATAAGAATACTGTAATAATACTGTAGTAATAATGATACTATAAGAATACTGTAAGAATACTGTAATACTACTGTAGTAATAATGATACTATAGGAATACTGTAATAATACTGTAATACTACTGTAGTAATAATGATACTATAAGAATACTGTAATAATACTGTAGTAATAATGATACTATAAGAATACTGTAATAATACTGTAATACTACTGTAGTAATAATGATACTATAAGAATACTGTAAGAATACTGTAATAATACTGTAGTAATAATAATTCTGTAATAATACTATAATAATACTGTGATAATACTACTGTGATACTGTTATAATACTACTGTAATACTACTGTAATAATAATACTGTAATACTACTGTAATACTACTGTAATAATACTACTGTAATATTATATTAATACTATGATAATACTGTAATTACATTATATATAGGGGTGGTACAGTACAGTAACAAAGTGGTTCATTCCAAGCTGCTGTCGTACACCCTCTGTTTTTATGTGTTTGACTTGGTATACATTTATTGATTCATGACATTTTCTGATGAACTGTCTCATTGATTCATTTTGTGATGAACTGTCTCATTGATTCATTTTGTGATGAACTGTCTCATTGATTCATTTTGTGATGAACTGTCTCATTGATTCATTTTGTGATGAACTGTCTCATTGATTCAATTTTGTGATGAACTGTCTCATTGATTCATTTTGTGATGAACTGTCTCATTGATTCATTTTGTGATGAACTGTCTCATTGATTCATTTTGTGATGAACTGTCTCATTGATTCATTTTGTGATGAACTGTCTCATTGATTTTGTGATGAACTGTCTCATTGATTCATTTTGTGATGAACTGTCTCATTGATTCATTTTGTGATGAACTGTCTCATTGATTCATTTTGTGATGAACTGTCTCATTGATTCATTTTTGATTCAATTTTGTGATGAACTGTCTCATTGATTCATTTTGTGATGAACTGTCTCATTGATTCATTTTGTGATGAACTGTCTCATTGATTCATTTTGTGATGAACTGTCTCATTGATTCATTTTGTGATGAACTGTCTCATCGATTCATTTTGTGATGAACTGTCTCATCGATTCATTTTGTGATGAACTGTCTCATTGATTCATTTTGTGATGAACTGTCTCATTGATTCATTTTGTGATGAACTGATTCATTTTGTGATGAACTGTCTCATTGATTCATTTTGTGATGAACTGTCTCATTGATTCATTTTGTGATGAACTGTCTCATTGATTCATTTTGTGATGAACTGTCTCATTGATTCATTTTGTGATTCATTGATTCATTTTGTGATGAACTGTCTCATTGATTCATTTTTTTGTCTCATTGATTCATTTTGTGATGAACTGTCTCATTGATTCATTTTGTGAACTGTCTCATTGATTCATTTTGTGATGAACTGTCTCATTGATTCATTTTGTGATGAACTGTCTCATTGATTCATTTTTGATGAACTGTCTCATTGATTCATTTTGTGATGAACTGTCTCATTGATTCATTTTGTGATGAACTGTCTCATCGATTCATTTTGTGATGAACTGTCTCATTGATTCATTTTGTGATGAACTGTCTCATCGATTCATTTTGTGATGAACTGTCTCATCGATTCATTTTGTGATGAACTGTCTCATTGATTCATTTTGTGATGAACTGTCTCATCGATTCATTTTGTGATGAACTGTCTCATTGATTCATTTTGTGATGAACTGTCTCATTGATTCATTTTGTGATGAACTGTCTCATTGATTCATTTTGTGATGAACTGTCTCATTGATTCATTTTGTGATGAACTGTCTCATTGATTCATTTTGTGATGAACTGTCTCATTGATTCATTTTGTGATGAACTGTCTCATTGATTCATTTTGTGATGAACTGTCTCATTGATTCATTTTGTGATGAACTGTCTCATTGATTCATTTTGTGATGAACTGTCTCATTGATTCATTTTGTGATGAACTGTCTCATTGATTCATTTTGTGATGAACTGTTTGTGATGAACTGTCTCATTGATTCATTTTGTGATGAACTGTCTCATTGATTCATTTTGTGATGAACTGTCTCATTGATTCATTTTGTGATGAACTGTCTCTCATTCATTTTGTGATGAACTGTTCATTGATTCATTTTGTGATGAACTGTCTCATCGATTCATTTTGTGATGAACTGTCTCATTGATTCATTTTGTGATGAACTGTCTCATCGATTCATTTTGTGATGAACTGTCTCATTGATTCATTTTTGATGAACTGATTCATTTTGTGATGAACTGTCTCATTGATTCATTTTGTGATGAACTGTCTCATTGATTCATTTTGTGATGAACTGTCTCATCGATTCATTTTGTGATGAACTGTCTCATTGATTCATTTTGTGATGAACTGTCTCATTGATTCATTTTGTGATGAACTGTCTCATTGATTCATTTTGTGATGAACTGTCTCATTGATTCATTTTTTTTGATGAACTGTCTCATCGATTCATTTTGTGATGAACTGTCTCATTGATTCATTTTGTGATGAACTGTCTCATTGATTCATTTTGTGATGAACTGTCTCATTGATTCATTTTGTGATGAACTGTCTCATTGATTCATTTTGTGATGAACTGTCTCATTGATTCATTTTGTGATGAACTGTCTCATTGATTCATTTTGTGATGAACTGTGTTTTAAAGCACTCGGGTTCAGGTATTCAGCAAACAGAGCCATTGATTGAGTGTTAAAATACTCCACTGTTTTCTCCATGCAGATCCCAACATCAAAGTCACTGAACCCACAGTGAAAGTCCTAGCACCCTCCGCTAGGGAGTGTGAAGATAGAAACAAGAAGAAGAAGAAGACCCTAGTGTGTGTAGCCACCCGCTTCTACCCCGACCACGTCACGGTCTTCTGGCAAGTCAACAATGTCAACAGAACTGAAGGTGCCGGGACCGACAACAGGGCCTTGTGGGATAATGATGGTTTATACAGTATCACCAGCAGACTGAGAGTCCCAGCCAATGAATGGCACAAACCAGAGAACAGATTCACCTGCATTGTCAGCTTTTACAATGGGACTGGAAATATAGAAGTGAATGACACCATTAGTGGAGATCTCCAAGGTAATAAAACAATGAACACTGTCTGTGTTTCTGAGAAGAAAGATATTTGACTGAACTAGTACACTAGTTTTGAGGCTCTAATGCATTCCCCAATGTCTAAGTGGTACCGTGATGTATAATCTCATCTGAAACTCTCCTTCTTTGTTTCTTTCAGGTCAAAGTGGGGGAGAGATAACGACAGGTAAATGTGCCCATTTTATAACTGCATACTGATGACCTGCATACTGATGACCTGCATACTGATGACCTGCATACTGATGACCTGCATACTGATGACCTGCATACTGTACTGATGACCTGCATACTGATGACCTGCATACTGATGACCAGCATACTGATGACCTGCATACTGATGACCTGCATACTGATGACCAGCATACTGATGACCAGCATACTGATGACCTGCATACTGATGACCTGCATACTGATGACCTGCATACTGTACTGATGACCTGCATACTGATGACCTGCATACTGTACTGATGACCTGCATACTGTACTGATGTCCTGCATACTGTACTGATGACCTGCATACTGATGACCTGCATACTGATGACCTGCATACTGATGACCTGCATACTGTACTGATGACCTGCATACTGTACTGATGTCCTGCATACTGTACTGATGACCTGCATACTGTACTGATGTCCTGCATACTGATGACCTGCATACTGATGACCTGCATACTGTACTGATGACCTGCATACTGTACTGATGTCCTGCATACTGTACTGATGTCCTGCATACTGTACTGATGACCTGCATACTGTACTGATGACCTGCATACTGTACTGATGTCCTGCATACTGATGACCTGCATACTGATGACCTGCATACTGATGACCTGCATACTGTACTGATGACCTGCATACTGTACTGATGACCTGCATACTGATGACCTGCATACTGATGACCTGCATACTGTACTGATGACCTGCATACTGATGTCCTGCATACTGTACTGATGACCTGTATACTGATGACCTGCATACTGTACTGATGACCTACATACTGTACTGATGACCTGCATACTGTACTGATGATCTGCATACTGTACTGATGACCTGTATACTGATGACCTGCATACTGTACTGATGACCTGCATACTGTACTAATGACCTGTATACTGATGACCTGCATACTGATGACCTACATACTGATGACCTGCATACTGATGACCTGCATACTGATGACCTGCATACTGTACTGATGACCTACATACTGATGACCTGCATACTGATGACCTGCATACTGATGACCTGCATACTGATGACCTGCATACTGTACTGATGATCTGCATACTGTACTGATGACCTGCATACTGATGACCTGCATACTGATGACCTGCATACTGATGACCTGCATACTGATGACCTGCATACTGATGACCTGCATACTGATGACCTATATACTGATGACCTGCATACTGATGACCTATATACTGATGACCTGCATACTGATGACCTGCATACTGATGACCTGCATACTGTACTGATGACCTGCATACTGTACTGATGACCTGTATACTGATGACCTGCATACTGATGACCTGCATACTGATGACCTGCATACTGTACTGATGACCTGCATACTGATGACCTGCATACTGATGACCTGCATACTGATGACCTGCATACTGATGACCTGCATACTGATGACCTGCATACTGATGACCTGCATACTGATGACCTGCATACTGATGACCTGTATACTGATGACCTGCATACTGTACTGATGACCTGCATACTGATGACCTGCATACTGATGACCTGTATACTGATGACCTGCATACTGTACTGATGACCTGCATACTGATGACCTGTATACTGATGACCTGTATACTGATGACCTGTATACTGTACTGATGACCTGCATACTGATGTCCTGTATACTGATGACCTGTATACTGATGACCTACATACTGTACTGATGACCTGCATACTGATGTCCTGTATACTGATGACCTGTATACTGATGACCTGCATATACTGATACTGATGACCTGCATACTGATGACCTGTATACTGATGACCTGTAGATACTGATGACCAGGACCATACTGTACTGATGATCTGCATACTGTACTGATGACCAAGAAATACTGATGACCTGATACTGATGACCTACATACAGATGACCTGCATCCCCAAGAAACACTAACCTAGATCACTGATGACCTGCATACTGATGACCTGCATACTGATGACCTGAAACATACTAGATCATTGATGACTGACCAAGAAACACTGGTCTAGATCATTGGTTATATCCCCAGGGCCAAGAAACACTAACCTAGATCATTGGTTATATCCCCAGGACCCAGAAACACTAACCTAGATCATTGGTTGGCTCCCCAGGACCAAGAAACACTAACCTAGATCATTGGTTGGCTCCCCAGGACCAAGAAACACTAGCCTAGATCATTGGTTGGCTCCCCAGGACCAAGAAACACTAGCCTAGATCATTGGTTGGCTCCCCAGGACCAAGAAACACTAACCTAGATCATTGGTTGGCTCCCCAGGACCAAGAAACACTAACCTAGATCATTGGTTGGCTCCCCAGGACCAAGAAACACTAACCTAGATCATTGGTTGGCTCCCCAGGACCAAGAAACACTAGCCTAGATCATTGGTTGGCTCCCCAGGACCAAGAAACACTAGCCTAGATCATTGGTTGGCTCCCCAGGACCAAGAAACACTAGCCTAGATCATTGGTTGGCTCCCCAGGACCAAGAAACACTAACCTAGATCATTGGTTGGCTCCCCAGGACCAAGAAACACTAGCCTAGATCATTGGTTGGCTCCCCAGGACCAAGAAACACTAGCCTAGATCATTGGTTGGCTCCCCAGGACCAAGAAACACTAGCCTAGATCATTAGTTATATCCCCAGGACCAAGAAACACTAACCTAGATCATTGGTTGGCTCCCCAGGACCAAGAAACACTAACCTAGATCATTGGTTGGCTCCCCAGGACCAAGAAACACTAACCTAGATCATTGGTTGGCTCCCCAGGACCAAGAAACACTAACCTAGATCATTGGTTGGCTCCCCAGGACCAAGAAACACTAACCTAGATCATTGGTTGGCTCCCCAGGACCAAGAAACACTAACCTAGATCATTGGTTGGCTCCCCAGGACCAAGAAACACTAACCTAGATCATTGGTTGGCTCCCCAGGACCAAGAAACACTAACCTAGATCATTGGTTGGCTCCCCAGGACCAAGAAACACTAACCTAGATCATTGGTTGGCTCCCCAGGACCAAGAAACACTAACCTAGATCATTGGTTGGCTCCCCAGGCCAAGAAACACTAACCTAGATCATTGGTTGGCTCCCCAGGGCCAAGAAACACTAACCTAGATCATTGGTTGGCTCCCCAGGACCAAGAAACACTAACCTAGATCATTGGTTGGCTCCCCAGGACCAAGAAACACTAACCTAGATCATTGGTTGGCTCCCCAGGGCCAAGAAACACTAACCTAGATCATTGGTTGGCTCCCCAGGGCCAAGAAACACTAACCTAGATCATTGGTTGGGTCCCCAGGACCAAGAAACACTAACCTAGATCATTGGTTGGCTCCCCAGGACCAAGAAACACTAACCTAGATCATTGGTTGGCTCCCCAGGGCCAAGAAACACTAACCTAGATCATTGGTTGGCTCCCCAGGACCAAGAAACACTAACCTAGATCATTGGTTGGCTCCCCAGGACCAAGAAACACTAACCTAGATCATTGGTTGGCTCCCCAGGACCCAGAAACACTAACCTAGATCATTGGTTGGCTCCCCAGGACCCAGAAACACTAACCTAGATCATTGGTTGGCTCCCAGGACCCAGAAACACTAACCTAGATCATTGGTTGGCTTCCCAGGACCCAGAAACACTAACCTAGATCATTGGTTGGCTCCCCAGGACCCAGAAACACTAACCTAGATCATTGGTTGGCTCCCCAGGACCAAGAAACACTAACCTAGATCATTGGTTGGATCCCCAGGACCCAGAAACACTAACCTAGATCATTGGTTGGATCCCCAGGACCCAGAAACACTAACCTAGATCATTGGTTGGCTCCCCAGGGCCAAGAAACACTAACCTAGATCATTGGTTGGCTCCCCAGGACCCAGAAACACTAACCTAGATCATTGGTTGGCTCCCCAGGACCCAGAAACACTAACCTAGATCATTGGTTGGCTCCCCAGGACCCAGAAACACTAACCTAGATCATTGGTTGGCTCCCAGGACCCAGAAACACTAACCTAGATCATTGGTTGGCTCCCAGGACCCAGAAACACTAACCTAGATCATTGGTTGGCTCCCCAGGACCCAGAAACACTAACCTAGATCATTGATTGTGCTGTATATTTCTCAATGGATGATCTGCTAACAATATCATCTGATACCACCTTAATCAAGGTCATTTGAATGTATTATTGTCCTTGCAGATTACTATGTGAAGAGCACCCAGACTGCCAAGCTGGCCTACAGCATCTTCATCGCTAAGAGTACCTTCTATGGCCTGGTCGTCATGGTTATGATTTGGAAGTTCCAGGTGAGTTCGCTGCAAATATGATAAAGGTTCATCACACAGCCTTCTCTCTCCTCTTCTATCTCTGCCTTGTGCTCAAGGAGTCCCAGATCAGTTTTGTACGGTCTTGCCAACTCCTATGGTCAGGTTGACAGTGACCACACAAACAGATCCCACTGGGCACACCATGTCGTTTCAATGAGATTACAATTTATATTCACCCAATCAAAAAGAAAGCCAAGAGTTAGTTGAATTTTCAGTGTGTTTTCCCCGTGATTTCAACCATCTGAAAGCACAAACATGTTCAAATGGAAAACAACAATGTTTGATTTTTGGTTTAGTTGTCAACCAAATGTCTGTCACTGCTCTTTCTACCATCTAAAAGCACAACACAGTTCAAATGGGGATCCACTGTCAGATATTGAATCCTTTATAGAACAGATTAACGTGTTGTCACTGGGCTTCATCTAATAGCACAACCACATGAGCTGGATGGCAGTTGAGAGTTACATTATAGCACACGGTACAAATGATCAATGCCATTTGAGATTCTATTTTGATTTTAAGCGGAGATCTCTCAACAATCCAATCAATCAAAAAAAAATGTAAAGTATTATTCTACGTAGATTCCACGTCACAATACGTTGACAAATAGCGTTGAAACGACGTTGATTCAATCAGTTTGAGCCCAGTGGGATGTCACATGACAGGCAGGCGGGATACGCAGGACAGCAAAAACAGATCTGGGATCAGGCTAGGTAATGACCATAGGAGTTGACAAGACAACACACGCAGATCTGGGACCAGGCTAGGTAATGACCATAGGAGTTGACAAGACAACACACGCAGATCTGGGACCAGGCTAGGTAATGACCATAGGAGTTGACAAGACAACACACACAGATCTGGGATCAGGCTAGTTAACGACCATAGGAGTTGTCAAGACAACACACACAGATCTGGGACCAGGCTAGGTAATGACCATAGGAGTCATTTATCCTGTATCTCTGTGTTTCCATACAGACACCATACTGTCTTTAATCTCTGTGTCTGTGTGTTTCCATACAGACACCATACTGTCTTTATCCTGTATCTCTGTGTTCCCCATACAGACACCATACTGTCTTTATCCTGTATCTCTGTGTTCCCATACAGACACCATACTGTCTTTATCCTGTATCTCTGTGTTCCCATACAGACACCATACTGTCTTTATCCTGTATCTCTGTGTTCCCCATACAGACACCATACTGTCTTTATCCAGACTGTGTTCACCATATGACACCATACTGTCTTTATCCTGTATCTCTGTGTTCCCATACAGACACCATACTGTCTTTATCCTGTATCTCTGTGTTCCCATACAGACACCATACTGTCTTTATCCTGTATCTCTGTGTTCCCATACAGACACCATACTGTCTTTATCCTGTATCTCTGTGTTCCCATACAGACACCATACTGTCTTTAATCTCTGTGTCTGTGTTTCACATGCAGGGCTCCTCAGAGAAACAGATTTAATGGAATACAAGCGGCCCAAGGAGGATGTCCTGCATGGGTGTTGATTCTTCCATGTGATCAAGAACGGACTGGCAAATGGGCAATTCTGGCAAATGCCAGATGGACCGATGCATCTTTAGCCCAGTGGGCCTGTCTAAATGGTATTCTTTTTTTAGCAAAATAATAATAATTTGTCTAGTAAAGAGGGTCTTAAAAAAACATGGGCAGGTGTGTTAGAAATGCCTGGGCCGGTTTCTGGTCCCAGTTTGCCCCTGCATGTGATTGTATTGTCCATTGTGCTTATTGTTGCCAGTATCTCTTTATTGCCCTGTCTATGTGAAGATGTGCTTTTTAGAATCTCCTATGAACATGAACTTGCAATTTAAATGTATATCTGAATAAATTCAGCCAAAACAATCTTTCCATTAACTTACAAAATCAATGTCTGTTTGTTTTTCCTGTAATTACAGTAGAGTATGTATCAATACACTTTGTTTTCCAATTTCTAAATGTTCATTTGTGAATAATAAACTGTATATAATTAGGGACAAATCAAAATGTACCTCTCCACAGTTACAAATATTTTCACAACCCTCCCCCTCATAGAATTAACTCAATATAATGTTTACGACCACAAATAACAAGAACTGTAGCGACCCTGTTTTTATAAACGTGGATATTGACTTTGCCACTTCAGTCTGCTTTTCTGGCACAGTTGATGCCACGCAGGGCTTTGGGCCAGAAGGTTGAGGGTTCACCGACCACCACAGACGAGCTCCCTCTCCCTGCCTGTTTCATCACATTACGATCAGAGACGGAGGCAGACCATGATCAGTGAGGGGGAAATCAGATTTTCAACATTATGATGCAATATTTATATAAAATATATTCAACTAATCTTCCACCGACAGGTTTGACAACCAATAAACAAAACAAACCAACTTCTGGCACTTTAATGTCATGGTTTGTGTTGTGAACAAACAGGAAGTACATCCCTCCCTGTCTTGTAGACTTACCCAGTATTGGTTTGTGTTGTGAACAAACAGGAAGTACATCCCTCCCTGTCTTGTAGACTTACCCAGTATTGGTTTGTGTTGTGAACAAACAGGAAGTACATCCCTCCCTGTCTTTTAGACTTACCCAGTATTGGTTTGTGTTGTGAACAAACAGGAAGTACATTCCTCCCTGTCTTGTAGACTTACCCAGTATTGGTTTATGTTGTGAACAAACAGGAAGTACATCCCTCCCTGTCTTGTAGACTTACCCAGTATTGAAGGCTTGGCTTGACAATCTCCTAGTGTCATTAAACTTTCTAGTGTTTTGGAACTATGTCTCTTTTCATTTATCAATTGCTCATTTGGATTGATTGATTGATTGATTTTATTTATCTGTAAAACAAATACATATATATACATAATTTCTTTAGGGGACTGGGATTGCACAATAAAGTCTTGGACTTATTTCCATTGTGGTCCCTATTTTGTTTTACATAAATACATATACAATTACATAAATAGAGACAGAAACATTCTCAACCTCCAGATGAGTATGAGAGGAAAGACAATTCTGACCAGCTTGTTTGGCCGGTAGCTTGTTCTCTAGACGTCTGGGGATGCTGGGGAACCATGATGTGCAGCATAATCAGACACTAGACTAGATGTTTGGGGCTGCTGGGGAACCATGATGTTCAGACCATGATGTTCAGACACTAGACTAATCAGACACTAGACTAGATGTTTGGGGCTGCTGGGGAACCATGATGTGCAGCATAATCAGACACTAGACTAGATGTTTGGGGCTGCTGGTGAACCAAAAAAAATAAGAAAAGCATATTTTTTGTCCTTTAAAATAACATCAAATTGATCAGAAATACAGTGTAGACATTGTTAATGTTGTAAATGACTATTGTAGCTGGAAACGGCTGAGTTTTAATGGAATATCTACATAGGCGTACAGAGGCCCATTATGAGCAGCCATCACACCTGTGTTCCAATGGCACGTTGTGTAGTACACGCAAAACACCAGTCTCAACGTCAACAGTGAAGAGGCGACTCCGGGATGCTGGCCTTCTCGGCAGAGTTGCAAAGAAAAGCCATCTCAGACTGGCCAGGAAAAAGAAAAGATTAAGATGGGCAAAAGAACACAGACACTGGACAGAGGAACTCTGTCTAGAAGGCCAGCATCCCAGAGTCGCCTCTTCACTCTTGACGTTGAGACTGGACAGAGGAACTCTGCCTAGAAGGCCAGCATCCCGGAGTCGCCAATTCACTGTTGACGTTGAGACTGGACAGAGGAACACTGCCTAGAAGGCCAGCATCCCGGAGTCGCCTCTTCGCTGTTGACGTTGAGACTGGACAGAGGAACTCTGCCTAGAAGGCCAGCATCCCGGAGTCGCCTCTTCGCTGTTGACGTTGAGACTGGACAGAGGAACTCTGCCTAGAAGGCCAGCATCCCGGAGTCGCCTCTTCGCTGTTGACGTTGAGACTGGACAGAGGAACTCTGCCTAGAAGGCCAGCATCCCGGAGTCGCCTCTTCGCTGTTGACGTTGAGACTGGACAGAGGAACTCTGCCTAGAAGGCCAGCATCCCGGAGTCGCCTCTTCGCTGTTGACGTTGAGACTGGACAGAGGAACTCTGCCTAGAAGGCCAGCATCCCGGAGTCGCCTCTTCGCTGTTGACGTTGAGACTGGACAGAGGAACTCTGCCTAGAAGGCCAGCATCCCGGAGTCGCCTCTTCGCTGTTGACATTGAGACTGGACAGAGGAACTCTGCCTAGAAGGCCAGCATCCCGGAGTCGCCTCTTCGCTGTTGACGTTGAGACTGGACAGAGGAACTCTGCCTAGAAGGCCAGCATCCCGGAGTCGCCTCTTCGCTGTTGACGTTGAGACTGGACAGAGGAACTCTGCCTAGAAGGCCAGCATCCCGGAGTCGCCTCTTCACTGTTGACGTTGAGACTGGTGTTTTGCGGGTACTATTTAATGAAGCTGCTAGTTGAGGACTTGTGAGGCATCTGTTTATCAAACTAGACACTCTAAAATATTTATCCTCTTGCTCAGTTGTGCACCAGAGCCTCCCACTCCTCTCTCTATTCTGGTTGGAGACAGTTTGTGCTGTTCTGTGAAGGGAGTAGTACACAGCGTTGTACGAGATCTTCAGTTTCCTGGCAATTACTCACACGGAATAGCCTTCATTTCTCAGAACAAGAATAGACTGACGAGTTTCAGAAGAAAGTTATTTGTTTCTGGCCATTTTGAGCCTGTAATCAAACCCACAAGTGCTGATGCTCCAGATACTCAACCAGTCATAAAGAAGGCCAGTTTTGTTGATTCTTGAACACAGTTTTCAGCTGTGTTAACATAATTGCAAAAGGGTTTTCTTTTGATCAATTAGCCTTTTAAAATGATAAACTTGGATTAACTAACACAACGTGCCATTGGAACACAGGAGTGATGGTGGCTGATAATGGGCCTCTGTATGCCTATGTAGATATTTCATTTCAGCTACAATAGTCATTTACAAAATTAACAAATGTATATAATTTAATCTGACAATAGACACTTTGTCAGATTAACAAGTTTATATTTCATCTGAAAATAGAAACTCTGTCAAATTAACAAATGTATATAATTTAATCTGACAATAATACACACTCTTTATCAAATTAACAAATGTATATAATTGAATCCATCACAAGGTGGTTGATTTACTCAAAGCTCGTTGGAGCAGAAACTCTCTCCACAGTTGTGATTTCAACAGTAGCTTCACCATGAAGGGAGGATGTTTTCTTGCAGTTATTTTCATTCTGTTGTGTGTCTGTATCACACCTGTTTCTGAGAAACTCACCACTTCCTGCCCACAGGACGTTTCCATGATGCTCTGCAGCGCTGCAGTGCATCATGGGTCTCATGGCCTATACACTCAAGTGGAAAGGTTAAATCTGACCCAGATAGGGTTTATCTGGCTCAGATCATATTTCCCCCTGAGTCCAAAGGAAGTTTCAGGCCACATTCACAGCAGTTCAACACTTTCAGTTGACGTCTGCAAGATTAATGGCTGTATATAAGTTATAAATTGTCCTTTTTGCTAAATACATTTATGGTCTGGGGGAGAAACAGTGTGGTGATTATCACATAGCTGTATTTCTACCTTCTAACAGGAAGTTGATGCTCCCATCGCAGAAGAGTGGGGGTGGTGTGTGTTAGTGGTTGTTGTGAAACTGAGCCCTGCAGCTCTGCAGGGGTGGAGGTGGAGAGAGAGAGACAGCCGAGGAGAGGATGTGGTGACAGAGAGAGAACGCGCTGAAGCACAGGCAGGATGCTGAGAAACAGCCTTCCATCTCACCACAACCTTACCCAACCCACACTGTGCAACCCACACTGTGCAACACACACCTGCAGCTTTGCAATCTCCTCTCCTCTCCTCTCCTCTCCTCTCCTCTCCTCTCCTCTCCTCTCCTCTCCTCTCCTCTCCTCTCCTCTCACAACAGCCACAGATGATGTTCCATTTCTATGTCAACTGGCATAACAAGGCCCAGAGACCTTTCTGAGTCACATGTTGTCACCGTCACACACACAGTTGTTTGTTCAACCTGTTGTAACGAAATGACAAGTAGTGTAGTCTCTCTTCTACGGTGTTTAGTTGTTCATTCTACTTTTCCATGTAGTGTTGTGGAAGAAAGAGGTTTCTGAGACTCCTATAGCTCCATCTCTGATGACTGTAATAGAGTCCTATAGCTCCATCTCTGGTGACTGTAATAGAGAGTCCTATAGCTCCATCTCTGATGACTGTAATAGAGTCCTATAGCTCCATCTCTGATGACTGTAATAGAGTCCTATAGCTCCATCTCTGATGACTGTAATAGAGTCCTATAGGTCCTTGATGACTGTGAGTCTTAATGATGGTGTGCTCCATCTCTGGTGACTGTGTGACAATCTGTCTCTTGGTGACTTAATGATGGTGTGGAGCTGTGACTGTAAATCTGTCCATCTCTGGTGTCTGTAATGAGTCTTAATCCATCTCTGTGACTGTGACAAGAGTCCTGCTCCATCTCTGGTGACTTAATGAGTCTTAATGATGGTGACTGGAGCTAGTGACATTCTGTCTCTTGAGTGTCTTAATGACTTAATGATGGTGTGGAGCTGTGACATTCTGGATCTTGGTGTCTTAATGAGTCTTAATGATGGTGTGGAGCTGACTGACAATCTGTCTCTCTGGTGTCTTAATGAGTCTAGTCTTAATGATGGTGTGGAGCTGTGACATTCTGCTCCATCTCTGGTGTCTGTAATGAGTCTTAATGATGGTGTGGAGCTATGACATTCTGTCTCTTGGTCACTGACTAAACAGTCTTAATGAGTCTTAATGATGGTGTGGAGCTGTGACAATCTGTCTCTTGGTGTCTTAATGAGTCTTAATGATGGTGTGGAGCCTGGGTACCAGTGACATTCTGGATCTTGGTGTCTTAGCCTGAGTCTTAATGATGATTGGAGCTGTGACAATCTGTCTCTTGGTGTCTTAATGAGTCTTAATGATGGTGTTAGCTAATGACTCTGTCTCATGTCATTGTATTTTGTCTTAATGAGTCTTAATGGCCCAGAAGGTCATTGACAGTGTGGAGCTGTGACAATCTGTCTCTTGGTGTCTTAATGAGTCTTAATGATGGTGTGGAGCTGTGACAATCTGTCTATTGGTGTCTTAATGAGTCTTAATGATGGTGTGGAGCTGTGACAATCTGTCTGTTGGTGTCTTAATGAGTCTTAATGATGGTGTGGAGCTGTGACAATCTGTCTCTTGGTGTCTTAATGAGTCTTAATGATGGTGTGGAGCTGTGACAATCTGTCTCTTGATGTCTTAATGAGTCTTAATGATGGTGTGGAGCTGTGACAATCTGTCTCTTGGTGCCTTAATGAGTCTTAATGTTTGGTTGTGTTGGTGGGTTTTTGTACAGAACCCTGTCTGATCTGTCATACTGTGGGTTCTGGCAGCACAGTACCACAGACGTGAAAGCAGATTTACTCCAGACCCACTCCATCTGACTCCAGACCCACCTTCTGGTCTATTGACCCTGAACCCATCTACACTGACTGGGTCCACAATCCCTGCTCCTACTGGTGTGAACAACACTCTAAACCCATCTACAGTGGTACCAGTACAGCACTCTAAACCCCTCTATAGTGGTACCAGTACAGCACTCTAAACCCCTCTACAGAGGTACCAGTACAGCACTCTAAACCCCTCTATAGTGGTACCAGTACAGCACTCTAAACCCCTCTATAGCGGTACCAGTACAGCACTCTAAACCCCTCTATAGTGGTACCAGTACAGCACTCTAAACCCCTCTATAGTGGTCCAGTGGTACCAGTACAGCACTCTAAACCCCTCTACAGTGGTACCAGTACAGCACTCTAAACCCCTCTATAGTGGTACCAGTACAGCACTCTAAACCCCTCTATAGTGGTACTAGTACAGCACTCTAAACCCCTCTACAGTGGTACCAGTACAGCACTCTAAACCCCTCTATAGTGGTACCAGTACAGCACTCTAAACCCCTCTACAGTGGTACTAGTACAGCACTCTAAACCCCTCTATAGTGGTACCAGTACAGCACTCTAAACCCCTCTATAGTGGTACCAGTACAGCACTCTAAACCCCTCTACAGAGGTACCAGTACAGCACTCTAAACCCCTCTATAGTGGTACCAGTACAGCACTCTAAACCCCTCTATAGTGGTACTAGTACAGCACTCTAAACCCCTCTACAGTGGTACCAGTACAGCACTCTAAACCCCTCTATAGTGGTCCAGAGGTACCAGTACAGGTTTGCGTTGCTGTTGTAGAGCAGGTGATTTTAAAGGGAGAGGCTGAAGGCAGGACCAGACTACGAGGACTCTGGAACACATTAATCGTCTCTAGGAGAGAGAGAGGTGAGCTTTCCATTGATTAATAAAACACAAATATTTCAACACTTCCCCTTACTAATCATGATCTGTATCATAAAGGACCTGGTCCACTATATTACCTATAGGTCCTGGTCCACTATATTCCCTATAGGACCTGGTCCACTATATTCCCTATAGGTCCTGGTCCACTATATTCCCTATAGGTCCTGGTCCACTATATTCCCTATAGGTCCTGGTCCACTATATTCCCTATAGGTCCTGGTCCACTATATTACCTATAGGTCCTGGTCCACTATATTCCCTATAGGTCCTGGTCCACTATATTCCCTATAGGTCCTGGTCCACTATATTCCCTATAGGTCCTGGTCCACTATATTCCCTATAGGTCCTGGTCCACTATATTACCTATAGGTCCTGGTCCACTATAGGGATAGGTCATTTCCACTATATTCCCTATAGGTCCTGGTCCACTATATTCCCTATAGGTCCTGGTCCACTAATTCCCTATAGGTCCTGGTCTACTATATTCCCTATAGGTCCTGGTCCACTATAAAGGGATATGATGTCATTTGATGTAGGCGAAGGTACAACCAGTGATCTAATGGAGGGTTAAACTAGACTAGTGTTATAGTACGTAGATGTCAGGGGACCCTGAGGAGAGGTTACACCAGTCTCAGGTTTATTATGACATCTAGTGGTTATGAGTGGTACTACACCAGTCTCAGGTTTAGTATGACCTCTAGTGGTTATGAGTGGTAGTACACCAGTCTCAGGTTTAGTATGACCTCTAGTGGTTATGAGTGGTACTACACCAGTCTCAGGTTTAGTATGCCTCTAGTGGTTATGAGTGGTAGTACCACCAGTCTCAGGTTTAGTATGACCTCTCGTGGTTATGAGTGGAAGGACCGATTTGCTTACTGCCAATGTGTCCTAGGAGAATTTCAAAACGATTGTTATGAAAACATGAAATCGGCCTTAATTAATCGGCCATTCTGATTAATCGGTCGACCTCTACTCTCAACCAGCATCTTGAGGTAGTCACCTGGAAAGCATTTCAATAAACAGGCGTGCCTTGTTAAAAGTGAATTTGTGCAATTTCTTTCCACCTTAATGCGTTTGAGCCAATCAGAAGAAGAGACTTGCTCGGGCCAAGAATCACGAGCAATGTACATTAGACCGGTGGAAATCTGTCCTTTGGTCTGGAGTCCAAATTGGAGATTTTTGGTTCCAACCGCCATGTCCTTGTGAGATGCGGTGTGGGTGAACGGATGATCCCACCGTGAAGCATGGAGGAGGAGGTGTCATGGTGCTTTGCTGGTGACACGGTCTGTGATTTATTTAGAAATCAAGGCACACTTATCCAGCATGGCTACCACAGCATTCTGCAACGAAACGCCATCCCATCTGGTTTGCGCTTAGTGGAACTATCATTTGCTTTTCAACAGGACAATGACCCAACACACCTAAGAGCTATTTGACCAAGAAGGAGAGTGATGGAGTGCTGCATCAGATGACCGGTGGACACTGAGCAACAGTGTTGTTGGAAAACAGAAAGCTTTGAGATGGTCACATGGTCACACCCTCTGCTTCCTTTTCCTCTGGACCCTATTCCCTATATAGTGCACTACTCTAGACCCTATTCCCTATATAGTGCACTACTCTAGACCCTATTCCCTATATAGTGCACTACTCTAGACCCTATATAGTGCACTACTCTAGACCCTATTCCCTATATAGTGCACTCCTTTAGACCCTATATAATGCACTCCTTTATACCCTATATAGTGCACTACTCTAGACCCTATATAATGCACTCCTTTATACCCTATATAGTGCACTACTCTAGACCCTATTCCCTATATAGTGCACTACTCTAGACCCTATTCCCTATATAGTGCACTACTCTAGACCCTATTCCCCGTATAGTGCACTACTCTAGACCCTATTCCCTGTATAGTGCACTAATCTAGACCCAAGAAGGAGAATGATGCGGAGTGCTGCATCAGATGACCTGGCCTCCACAATCACCCGACTTCAACCCAGTTGAAATGGTTTGGTATGAGTTGGACCGCAGAGTGAAGGAAAAGCAGCCAACAAGTGCTCAGCATATATGGGAACTGCTTCAAGACCGTTGGAAAAACATTACAGGTGAAGCTGGTTGAGATAATGCCAAGAGTGTGCAAAAATGTCATCAAGGAAAAGGGTGGCTACTTTGAAGAATCTAAAAACATAAAATATATTTGGATTTGTTTAACACTTTTTTGGTTACTACATGATTCCATATGTGTTACTTCATAGTTTTGATGTCTTCACTATTATTCTACAATGTAGAAAATAGTACAAATAAAGAAAAACCCTTTAACCTGTTAAGTCGACCCTCTACTTTTTCGAACATTCTGTTAAAAATCGCGCAACATTTCAGCGCCCTGCTACTCATGCCAGGAATATAGTATATGCATATTATTAGTATGTGTGGATAGCAAACACTCTGACGTTTCTAAAACTGGTTAAATCACGGCTGTGACTTTAACAGAGCGTGAGTTTCATCGAATAGCGCAGGAAAACCTGATCACTGAAAATGGAAATAAAAATCCTTGCGCTTACTTCCAGGAATTGTTCAAAGTGAACCGAATTACATGAGACCGAGGTTTCAGCACCTACACCTACCACACGTTGTCTAGAGTCTTGTCATTTGATTCGCGATTGATTCTTGGTCTAACCGGTTCAAGGGAACTCCTTCCCTCCGTTCTCCGACCGGATGTTTTGGTCGAGCTCTCTCGGCCATGTTTTTTTTCAGACGACACCTATAGAAGTTACATCGCCTCCTGATGAATTTTATCGCTTATTAACGTGTACTAATACCTAAAGTTGCATTACAAAAGTATTTCGAAGTGTTTTGTGAAAGTTTATCGTCGACTTTTTGAATTAAAAAAAATGACGTTACGTTATGAAACGCTCTTTTTTTTCGTTTATCATACAGTCTTCATAGAACGATATCTAGGCTATATATGGACCGATTTAATCGAAAAAAGACCCAATAGTGATTATGGGACATCTAGGAGTGCCAACAAAGAAGATGGTCAAAGGTAATCAACTGTAAATTTTGGTGTTCCTCAAGGTTCTGTTTTAGGACCACTATTGTTTTCACTATATATTTTACCTCTTGGGGATGTTATTCGAAAACATAATGTAAACTTTCACTGCTATGCGGATGACACACAGCTGTACATTTCAATGAAACATGGTGAAGCCCCAAAATTGCCCTCGCTAGAAGCATGTGTTTCAGACATAAGGAAGTGGATGGCTGCAAACTTTCTACTATTACACTCGGACAAAACAGAGATGTTTGTTCTTGGTCCCAAGAAACAAAGAGATCTGTTGAATCTGACAATTAATCTTGATGGTTGTACAGTCGTCTCAAATAAAACTGGACCTGAGCCCTAGGAGCGTGCCACAGGACTAGCTGACATGATGGCTCCTTGCTGTCCCCAGTCCACCTGACTGTGCTGCTGCTCCAGTTTCAACTGTTCTGCCTTATTATTATTCGACCATGCTGGTCATTTATGAACATTTTAACATCTTGGTCATGTTCTGTTATAATCTCTACCCGGCACAGCCAGAAGAGGACTGGCCACCCCACATAGCCTGGTTCCTCTCTAGGTTTCTTCCTAGGTTTTGGCCTTTCTAGGGAGTTTTTCTAGCCACCGTGCTTTTACACCTGCATTGTTTGCTGTTTGGGGTTTTAGGCTGGGTTTCTGTACAGCACTTTGAGATATCAGCCGATGTACGAAGGGCTATATAAATAAATTTGATTTGATTTGATTTAATGAATGTTTTATATTTTATGGTGCGGTTTGTGTAGCGCCGAATATGCTAACTATTTTGTTTACGTCCCCTGCGGGTCTTTTGTGGTGTTACATGCTATCAGATAATAGCTTCTCATTTTAAAAATCCGACTTGTTGCCTGGATTCACAACGAGTGTAGCTTTAATTCAATACCCTGCATGTGTATTTTAAAGAATGTTTGAGTTTTAACTAATACTATTAGCATTTAGCGTAGTGCATTTGCATTTCCAGAGCTCTATAGATGGGACGCCTGCGTGCCAGGTAGGAGCAAGTGGTTAATGAGTAGATGTGTCCAAACTATTGACTGGTACTGTATTCCACGTAAACACATGAAACACGCACTCGGATTCCTTTTCTTCACCGACTTGACTTTTTACATGCAAAAATATATATATATATTTACAAGTATAAAAACATTTCAGCTGATTGTTATAAAGCCAAAATGGTGGTAAATCTTTTCTTGGAATAAATAAACATATTTTCTCTCTCTTCTCTCTCCCTCTCACTTCTGAAACTACCCTCTCCCCCCAAAACGATCCGCTCTCACTCCTGAAACTACCCTCTCCCCCCAAAACGATCCTCTCTCACTCCTGAAACTACCCTCTCCCCCCAAAACGATCCTCTCTCACTCCTGAAACTACCCTCTCCCCCCAAAACGATCCTCTCTCACTCCTGAAACTACCCTCTTCCCCCAAAACGATCCTCTCTCACTCCTGAAACTACCCTCTTCCCCCAAAACGATCTTCTCTCACTCCTACTATCCTCTCCCCCAAAACGATCCTCTCTCACTCCTACTATCCTCTCCCCCAAAACGATCCTCTCTCACTCCTGAAACTACCCTCTCCCCCAAAAACGATCCTCTCTCACTCCTGAAACTACCCTCCCCCAAAAACGATCCTCTCTCACTCCTGAAACTACCCTCCCCCAAAACGATCTTCTCTCACTCCTACTATCCTCTCCCCCAAAACGATCCTCTCTCACTCCTACTATCCTCCCCCCCCCAAAACGATCCTCTCTCACTCCTACTATCCTCTCCCCCAAAACGATCCTCTCTCACTCCTACTATCCCCCCCCCCCCAAAACGATCCTCTCTCACTCCTACTATCCTCTCCCCCCCCAAAACGATCCTCTCTCACTCCTACTATCCTCCTCTCCCCCAAAACGATCCTCTCTCACTCCTACTATCCTCTCCCCCAAAACGATCCTCTCTCACTCCTACTATCCTCTCCCCCCCCAAAACGATCCTCTCTCACTCATACTATCTTTAGCGGAAAACAGAAAAACAAAATAATTGCATCAAGTTGTAACATCACATCTCCACATGTTCAAATATTAAGATATATATATTTTTAAATGTAACGAAAATATATATATATATATATATATATATTTTAAAGCTTCTTTCATTTTTATCATTAGATAGAGGAAATCCTCCAGCAGACAGTAAAGAGCCTTCAGAAAGTATTCACACACCGTGATCCCCCCCCCCCATAATTTGTTGTGTTTACAGCCTTAATTTAAAATGGATTCAACTGAGATTTTGTGCCATTGATCTACATACAATATCCCATCATGTCAAAGTGAATAAAAAAAAATAAAAAAATGTTTTGTTTTTTATTAATGAATTTAAAGTTGTCTTGAATCAACATGTCTTCAACCTCCTTGTTATGGCAAGCCTAAATAAGTACAAAAAAAAACGCATAATAATTTGACTAATTCCGTGTTCAATAAAATTGTTTACATTATTATTATTTTTTTTTAAATGGCTACCTCAACTCTGTATCCCCCACACACAATTATCTGTAAGGTCCCTCAATCGAGTAGTGAATTACAAGCAAAGATTTAACCACAAAGGGAGGTTTTTCAACCGATGTGTAGAAAATAAAAACAGCAGACATTGAAGATCCCTTTGAGCATGGTGAAGTTATTAATTTAGGCTTTGGATGGTGTATCAATACACCCAGTCAATACAAAGATACAGGCGTCCTTCTTAACTCAGTTGCCGGAGAGGAAGGAAACCTGTCAGGGAATTTCACCATGGAGGTCAATGGTGACTTTAAAACAGTTTACAGAGTTTAATGGCTGTTATAGGTGAGAACTGAGGATGGATCAACAACATTGTAGTTATTCCACAATACTAACCTAAATGACAAGAGTGAAAAGAAGGAAGCCTGTACAGAATAAAAAATATTCCTTTACATGCATCCTGTTTGCAACAAGGCACTTAAGTAAGACTGCAAAAAATTTACTTTTTTGTCCTGACTACAAAGTGTTGTGCTTGGGGCAAATCCAACACAGCCTTGCCAATGACAAGCATACCGATAACATGATGCAGGCACTGCCATGCTTGAGAATATGAAGAGTGGTACTCAATGTGGGAGTTTTTTTTAAGGATAAAAAGAAGCGGACTAGAGCTTAGCACAGACAAAATCCTAGAGGAAATCCTGGTTCAGTCTGCTTTCCAACAAACACTGGGAAACAAATTCACCTTTCAGCAAAGACAATAACC
Source organism: Oncorhynchus gorbuscha (assembly GCF_021184085.1). Lineage (NCBI taxonomy): Eukaryota > Metazoa > Chordata > Actinopteri > Salmoniformes > Salmonidae > Oncorhynchus > Oncorhynchus gorbuscha. Next base: position 95,771,975 of record NC_060182.1, on the reverse strand, counting down.
TAAAAACACAAGGCCAAATCTACACTGGAGTTGCTTACCAAGACGACATTGAATGTTCCTGAGTGGCCTAGTTACAGTTTTGACTTCAAATTGGCTTGAACATCTATGGCAAGACTTGAAAATGGTTGTCTAGCAATGATCAACAATAAACTTGACAGAGTTTGAAGATAAAAAAAAAAAAAGAATAAACGGCAAAAATATTGTACAATCGAGGTGTGAAAAGCTCTTATTAAGAGACTTACCTAGAAAGACATAGCTGTATATCACCGCAAAAAGGTGCTTCTAACATGTATTGACTCAGGGAAGTTTATACTCATTTAAAAGAGATCTTTTGGGGGGGGGGGGGGGGGGTGGCGCGGTAGAGGGTGTTGGGGGAGTAGAGGAGGGTTGGGGACTGGTAATAGGCCCATGCTCATAGTCTCAACACCCTAGTGAGTGAGAGGTGTCCGTGTGATCAGTCAAGGGAAATAAAGAGACTTGAAGCCGGAGAAAAAAAGAAAAACTGTCCCTCACAACAGTGATACTGTAGTAGTACTAGAAAGTAGTACTGTAGTAGTACTAGAAAGTAGTACTGTAGTAGTACTAGAAAGTAGTACTAGTCTTCATTTCCCCAGACCAATCTTCTTGGCCTCCGTTTCGTAGATCAACAACCTCCACATTTTAACTATGAACACCTCTGCCTCCTCGTCCAGAACCTGCAGGTACAATACATCAGTCAGTGGGTCTCCTCTCTTAATAAAACATGTTCTAACACCTGTTAGGTCTGTGCCTACTGCACTGTTGACGAGAACAAACTTAGATTTAGAACTAACTCAAATGTTGGCTTACATTTAATAACATATTAAACGGTAAACTGGTTAAGCCGATAAGATTGTTTTTCTATGACCACGTTAAAAAAAAAAATCATGATCTATTATTTAACTCACCATGGCAACATCATCCAAGATGCCCTGTGGTGTGCCGTGAGACATCACCTGAGGAGACAAGAAGCTGGTAAAACACAGTGGAAGACAACAACACTCACAAAGCCTACTGCAGGGAATACGTCACAGCCAGAGACAATGGGTCCCCAATACCTTTTGACTGTTTCTGGGAATATGTTGCACCCAGAGACAATGGGTCCTCAATACCTCCTCTGTGTCCCATCGCTACCCCAGACCGTGTCCCATCGCTACCCCAGACCGTGTCCCATCGCTACCCCAGACCGTGTCCCATCGCTACCCCAGACCGTGTCCCATCGCTACCCCAGACCGTGTCCCATCGCTACCCCCGACCGTGTCCCATCGCTACCCCCGACCGTGTCCCATCGCTACCCCTCCCGTGTCCCATCGCTACCCCCGCCCCGTATCCCATCGCTCCCCCGCCCGTATCCCATCCCTACCCCCCCGTGTCCCATCGCTACCCCCTGCCCGTGTTCCATCGCTACCCCCTCCCGTTCCCATCGCTACCCCCGCCCGTGTCCCATCGCTACCCCCGACCCGTGTCCCATCGCTACCCCCGCCCCCAGATCCCATCGCTACCCCCGCCCGTGTCCCATCGCTACCCCCGACCGTGTCCCATCGCTACCCCCGCCCGTGTCCCATCGCTACCCCGACCGTGTCCCATCGCAACCTCCGACCGTGTCCCATCGCTACCCCAGCCCGTGTCCCATCGCAACCCCGCGTACCCCCGCCCGTGTCCCATCGCTACCCCAGACCGTGTCCCATCGCAACCCCAGACCGTGTCCCATCGCTACCCCAGACCGTGTCCCATCGCAACCCCAGACCGTGTCCCATCGCTACCCCAGACCGTGTCCCATCGCTACCCCAGACCGTGTCCCATCGCAACCCCAGACCGTGTCCCATCGCAACCCCAGACCGTGTCCCATCGCTACCCCAGACCGTGTCCCATCGCTACCCCAGACCGTGTCCCATCGCAACCCCAGACCGTGTCGTGTCCCATCGCAACCCCAGACCGTGTCCCATCGCTACCCCCCGTGTCCCATCGCAACCCCAGACCGTGTCCCATCGCTACCCCGACCGTGTCCCATCGCACCCCCCCGTGTCCCATCGCAACCCCCCCGTGTCCCATCGCAACCCCCCCGTGTCCCATCGCAACCCCCCGTGTCCCATCGCTACCCCCCGTGTCCCATCCCGTGCTACCCCCGTGTCCCATCGCTACCCCCCGTGTCCATCGCTACCCCCCGTGTCCCATCGCTACCCCCGTGTCCCATCGCTACCCCCGTGTCCCATCGCTACCCCCGTGGACAATGTGAAGAATAGAGACTACAGTGGAAACATAGTTACATGACAATTTGATGAAACCCGATTTTAACTTCTGCTGCGCAGCGTGATGTTGAGATGGCGGATCCTGGCTCCGTGTCTCAACCTCAGCTGTGTGTATCAAGAATGATCAACATGGGCCAGCATTTCTGTGGAACGCTTTCGCCACGTTGTAGAGTCCATGCCCCGACGTAAGGTGTTCCTAATGTTTTGTACACTCAGTGGTATAGGTACATTGGATTTCTGCCATAAATGCCCCCCCCCCCCTAAAAAAACACACGTGTTTGAAACAGTGACCAGGTAAACTAAACGAACGCATTGGGTTGCAGTCATACCTTTGTCGATAAAATTCTTACAAAATGTAAGGAAACCAATGTCATCCTTCCTCAGACAAATCATTCTCTCTCCCACTCAAATCAGTTACCGACTCACCTTCGAACAGACAAAGTCCACTAGCCCAGACCGTGTCCCCTCCTCTCCGATGTACTCTATAATCTTCTTGTTGATCCAGGGCCTGATGCGACGCTCCATCAGAGTCTGAGACAGGAAGAACAAGAGGTTTACAGACATCCGGTGATTTACAGAGAATTACTAGTTCTTCCCACATCAGACCGTGTCCCATTTCCAGTTGACCAAATATGTCAAGAATAGATTAGGTTATCCACAGAGGACCAGGACCCTTGGGACTTGTTAGTGTGTACCCCCGTGTCCCAACTACCCCAGACCGTGTCCCATCGCTACCCCCGACCGTGTCCCATCGCTACCCCAGACCGTGTCCCATCGCTACCCCAGACCGTGTCCCATCGCTACCCCAGACCGTGTCCCATCGCTACCCCAGACCGTGTCCCATCGCTACCCCAGACCGTGTCCCATCGCTACCCCCCGTGACCGCTACCCCAGACCGTGTCCCATCGCTACCCCAGACCGTGTCCCATCGCTACCCCAGACCGTGTCCCATCGCTACCCCCGTGACCGTGTCCCATCGCTACCCCAGACCGTGTCCCATCGCTACCCCAGACCGTGTCCCATCGCTACCCCAGACCGTGTGTCCCAGACCGTGTCCCATCGCTACCCCAGACCGTGTCCCATCGCTACCCCAGACCGTGTCCCATCGCTACCCCAGACCGTGTCCCATCGCTACCCCAGACCGTGTCCCATCGCTACCCCCAGACCGTGTCCCATCGCTACCCCAGACCGTGTCCCATCGCTACCCCCAGACCGTGTCCCATCGCTACCCCAGACCGTGTCCCATCGCTACCCCAGACCGTGTCCCATCGCTACCCCCGACCGTGTCCCATCGCTACCCCAGACCGTGTCCCATCGCTACCCCAGACCGTGTCCCATCGCTACCCCAGACCGTGTCCCACCCCAGACCGTGCTACCCCAGACCGTGTCCCATCGCTACCCCAGACCGTGTCCCATCGCTACCCCAGACCGTGTCCCATCGCTACCCCAGACCGTGTCCCATCGCTACCCCAGACCGTGTCCCATCGCTACCCCCGTGTCCCATCGCTACCCCCGTGTCCCATCGCTACCCCAGACCGTGTCCGACGGGATGTTTGAACCACTCCTTAACGCTGCAATCGTCACGTTATTACCAACTGACCAGAGTTCTGGGGCCGACCTGCCTCATCATCATCATCATCATCATCAGGGTAGCCTAGTGGTTAGAGCGTTGGACTAGTAACCGAAAGGCTGCAAGTTCAAATCCCCGAGCTGACAAGGTACAAATCTGTCGTTCTGCTCCTGAACAACGCAGTTAAACCCGCTGTTCTTAGGCCGTCAATGAAAATAAGAACTTGTTCTTTAACTGACTTGTCTAGTTAAATAAAATGTTACATTTTTAAAAATCCTCCTCCTCCTCCTTACCGAGTCCACAGCAGTCCAGTCCAGAGGGTAGTTAAACAGATCCGGTCTGGCCGTAGGGATCTTCTCAATGAGACTCCTGATGTGTTTTCGTTTCTCCTCTGTGTTTTGTCCTCCCTTCCCTCCAGGTACCTCTGCCCCGTCCAGACCCAAGCTCTTATCATCCTCGCCGTAGTCCAGCGGAACCAGCTTACGTTTACGAGGCGCCTCGTCGGCCTCCTCCTCGCCGAACTTGTTGAAGACGCTGTCGACGTTGGCCAGCTTCTTACGTTTACTCCCAGTGTGGACCTGATGGTTGGGGCTGGCGCCTGGAGACGGGGGGAGACGGGTTATAGAGGGGACGGAGAGAGAGACAGGTTATAGAGGGGACGGAGAGAGAGAGACAGGTTATAGAGGGGACGGAGAGAGAGAGACGGGTTATAGAGGGGACGGAGAGAGAGACGGGTTATAGAGGGGACGGAGAGAGAGACGGGTTATAGAGGGGACGGAGAGAGAGACGGGTTATAGAGGGGACGGAGAGAGAGACGGGTTATAGAGGGACGTTGGACGGAGAGAGAGACGGGTTATAGAGGGACGGAGAGAGAGACGGGTTATAGAGGGGACGGAGAGAGAGACGGGTTATAGAGGGGACAGGGAGAGAGACGGGTTATAGAGGGACGGAGAGAGAGAGACGGGTTATAGAGGGGACGGAGAGAGAGAGACGGGTTATAGAGGGGACGGAGAGAGAGACGGGTTATAGAGGGGACGGAGAGAGAGACGGGTTATAGAGGGGACGGAGAGAGAGACGGGTTATAGAGGGGACGAGAGAGAGAGACGGGTTATAGAGGGGACGGAGAGAGAGAGACGGGTTATAGAGGGGACGGAGAGAGAGAGACGGGTTATAGAGGGGACAGGGAGAGAGAGAGACGGGTTATAGAGAGAGACAGGTTATAGAGGAGAGAGAGACGGGTTATAGAGGGGACGGACGGAGAGAGAGACGGGTTATAGAGGGGACGGAGAGAGAGACGGGTTATAGAGGGGACGGAGAGAGAGAGACGGGTTATAGAGGGGACGGAGAGAGAGACGGGTTATAGAGGGGACGGAGAGAGAGAGACGGGTTATAGAGGGGACGGAGAGAGAGACGGGTTATAGAGGGGACGGAGAGAGAGACGGGTTATAGAGGGGACGGAGAGAGAGACGGGTTATAGAGGGGACGGAGAGAGAGACGGGTTATAGAGGGGACGGAGAGAGACGGGTTATAGAGGGGACGGAGAGAGGAGACGGGTTATAGAGGGGACGGAGAGAGAGACGGGTTATAGAGGGGACGGAGAGAGAGACAGGTTATAGAGGGGACAGAGAGAGAGAGACGGGTTATAGAGGGGACGGAGAGAGAGAGACGGGTTATAGAGGGGACGGAGAGAGAGAGAGGGGTTATAGAGGGGACGGAGAGAGAGAGGGGTTATAGAGGGGACGGAGAGAGAGAGGGGTTATAGAGGGGACGGAGAGAGAGAGGGGTTATAGAGGGGACGGAGAGAGAGACGGGTTATAGAGGGGACGGAGAGAGAGGGGGTTATAGAGGGGACGGAGAGAGAGACAGGTTATAGAGGGGACAGAGAGAGAGACGAGTTATAGAGGGGACGGAGAGAGAGACAGGTTATAGAGGGGACGGAGAGAGAGAGACAGGTTATAGAGGGGACGGAGAGAGAGACAGGTTATAGAGGGGACGGAGAGAGAGACAGGTTATAGAGGGGACGGAGAGAGAGACGGGTTATAGAGGGGACGGAGAGAGAGAGAGAGACAGGTTATAGAGGGGACGGAGAGAGAGACAGGTTATAGAGGGGACGGAGAGAGAGACAGGTTATAGAGGGGACGGAGAGAGCGAGAGGTTATAGAGGGGACGGAGAGAGAGACGGGTTATAGAGGGGACGGAGAGAGAGACGGGTTATAGAGGGGACGGAGAGAGAGACGGGTTATAGAGGGGACGGAGAGAGAGAGAGGTTGGTGGGTTATAGAGAATTGAGGGTCAAAGGGTCACACACTGACTAGACCGGGCGTGCGTGTATTCCATCAGACGCATGTTGAAATATCAAAACCAACTCTGAACCAACTATATTAATTTGGGGACAGGTCAAAAAGCATTAAACATCAATGGACAGTTAGTCAGCTAGCTTGCAGTCGCTAGCTAATTTGTCCTATTTAGCTAGCTTGCAGTTGCTAGCTAATTTGTCCTATTTAGCTAGCTTGCAGTCGCTAGCTAATTTGTCCTATTTAGCTAGCTTGCAGTTGCTAGCTAATTTGTCCTATTTAGCTAGCTTGCAGTTGCTAGCTAATTTGTCCTATTTAGCTAGCTTGCAGTTGCTAGCTAATTTGTCCTATTTAGCTAGCTAATTTGTCCTATTTTTTGCTAGCTAATTTGTCCTATGTAGCTAGCTTGCAGTCACTAGCTAATTTGTCCTATTTAGCTAGCTTGCAGTCGCTAGCTAATTTGTCCTATTTAGCTAGCTTGCAGTTTCTAGCTAATTTGTCCTGGGATACAAACGTTGAGTTGTTATTTTACCTGAAATGCACAAGGTCCTATACTCTGACAATTAAGCCACACATAAAAGGGTAAACCGAGTTTGTTTCTAGTAATCTGGCTACTTCTTCTTTGGACTTTATATTGCGGATGGCAACCAACTTTAAGGTGCATTACCACCACCACAACCACCAACTGGAGTGTGGACCTCAGATCATCTTCCAATCATCCACGTGGGTATATGCTCCTAAAAACCAATGAGGAGATGGGAGAGGCGGGACTTGCAGAGTGTCACAAATAGAACCAAGTTCTATTTTAGCGCCTGGCTACGCAGACGCTCGTTGACGTCAGCAGTGCAATGATTGAAATAACACGTATGCGCACACTTATATTTTGTTACGCGAGCGGTGTGGTCAGGTTAACTCACCCAGTTTGCGAGCGGTGTGGTCAGCACGTTAGACTGAGAGACGACGATGATGATTTAACCAGTTTGAGGCTGAGGCCAATCTTGTTTCTAACTAGTTTAACTTACCAGTTTGAGGCTGAGGCCAATCTTGTTCGAACTAGTTTAACCCACCCAGTTTGAGGCTGAGGCCAATCTTCTTCTAACTAGTTTAACTTACCCAGTTTGAGGCTGAGGCCAATCTTCTTCTAACTAGTTCAATCTAGTTTTAACTCACCCAGTTTGAGGCCGAGGCCAATCTTGTTCGAACTTGTTTAACTCACCCAGTTTGAGGCTGAGGCCAATCTTCTTCTAACTTGTTTAACTCACCCAGTTTGAGGCTGAGGCCAATCTTCTTCTAACTTGTTTAACTCACCCAGTTTGAGGCTGAGGCCAATCTTGGGATGCTGTTCTTCAGTGGGCCGTGCTTCAGGAGAATTTTCATGAGGGATGATGATGCCGCAGGGAGACTCGTTGCCGGGGGAGTTGGGTGTGGCGCCGCCGCTGCCCGACGATACCGAAGGGGCCGATGCTATTGGCCGCATCGTGGGCTTCAGGTTTGGGTTTGGCCTGGCATCTGATGAGTCATCCCGGTCACAATCATCAAGCTCCTCCCCTTCCTCCAAGTCATCGTCTGATTGGGGTTGAAGGTGCTGGAGAGGAGGTCTGTCTGCTCCTCTCCTGTCCCTGTGGTGGTCCCTCTCTCGGTGCTCTCTCTCTCGGTGCTCCCTGTCTCGGTGCTCCCTGTCTCGGTGCTCCCTGTCTCGGTTTGGTTTCTCCTGCTGCACCTCCTCCTCCAGCTTCACTGGGGGCTGCCGCCTCCGCTCTGCCTCCTCCTCCATCTTGGATTCAAATCAAATGTATTTAAAGTGCATTTATACAAAACAAAGTCAACACACTAAAATAAAAATATATGAAAGAGATGTGCATTGTTGATTCATGTTGATTCATGTTCATTGTCCCTATTTGACAGGTACAATGCACATTGATCCACATGAACTTGTTTTTAAGACTGGTCTCTTGCTAATTCATGCAAATGATAAACTTACAACTTATCATGAATTAGAAATGAGTGCGAATTGAATTGGTTTTGGCAATAAAACAAAGGAATTTAGAATTCCTCTATCAGCCAGCCAGCCAGACAAACAGCCAGACAGCAATAGAGCCAGCCAGCCAGCCAGACAGCAATAGAGCCAGCCAGCCAGACAGCAATAGAGCCAGCCAGCCAGCCAGACAGCAATAGAGCCAGCCAGCCAGACAGCAATAGAGCCAGCCAGCCAAACAGACAGACAGCAATAGAGCCAGCCAGCCAAACAGACAGACAGCAATAGAGCCAGCCAGCCAGACAAACAGCAATAGAGCCAGCCAGACAAACAGACAGACAGCAATAGAGCCAGCCAGCCAGACGAACAGCCAGACAGCAATAGAGCCAGCCAGCCAGACAGACGAACAGCCAGACAGCAATAGAGCCAGCCAGCCAGCCAGACGAACAGACAGACAGCAATAGAGCCAGCCAGCCAGATGAACAGACAGACAGCAATAGAGCCAGCCAGCCAAACAGGAATAGAGCCAGCCAGCCAAACAGACAGACAGCAATAGAGCCAGCCAGCCAAACAGACAGACAGCAATAGAGCCAGCCAGCCAGACGAACAGCCAGACAGCAATAGAGCCAGCCAGCCAGACAGACGAACAGCCAGACAGCAATAGAGCCAGCCAGCCAGCCAACGAACAGACAGACAGCAATAGAGCCAGCCAGCCAGATGAACAGACAGACAGCAATAGAGCCAGCCCAGCAAGCCAGCCAGCCAAACAGACAGACAGCAATAGAGCCAGCCAGCCAAACAGACAGACATCAATAGAGCCAGCCAGCCAGACAAACAGCAATAGAGCCAGCCAGCCAAACAGACAGACAGCAATAGAGCCAGCCAGCCAAACAGACAGACAGCAATAGAGCCAGCCAGCCAGACAAACAGCAATAGAGCCAGCCAGCCAGACAAACAGCCAGACAGCAATAGAGCCAGCCAGCCAGACAGACGAACAGACAGACAGCAATAGAGCCAGCCAGCCAGACAAACAGCCAGACAACAATAGAGCCAGCCAGCCAGACAGACGAACAGACAGACAGCAATAGAGCCAGCCAGACAGACAGACGAACAGACAGACAGCAATAGAGCCAGCCAGACGAACAGACAGACAGCAATAGAGCCAGTGTTAGAGGAAATTATAGTTGAAATGATTAATTATGTATACATTATTAATTAGAACCATTTATTCTAATACTATTATGTTATGAAAAGTATGAGTTTTTGGTTAAGCTGTTACTGAAAATGTAAGCAGAACAAATTAATTGTCTGTGCCTCTTGGGTAGTTTAAGGGGGAGGGATGAGATAGCTTTTCAGACAGATAAGAATGTTTTGGTTGGATTCCATTAGTGGAGAGAAGTATATCTTTTAGACAGGTTGGAATGTAGTTTTATGAGGGGAGTAAAAAATCTCCAGGACTGAATACTACGCTATTGTGAGGATGGGAGAGGGTGTGAAACTGATGACGTCATTTTATGCTCTCTTTCTTTAAAATGTAATGTTCCTTGTATTTTGGGTCAGTACTCATCAATAATAAATGCTGAACTTGTTTTTAAGACTGGTCTCTTGCTAATTCATGCAAATGATAAACTTACAACTTATCATGAATTAGAAATGAGTGCGAATTGAATTGGTTTTGGCAATAAAACATAAAGGAATTTAGAATTCCTCTATCAGCCAGCCAGCCAGCCAGACAAACAGCCAGACAGCAATAGAGCCAGCCAGCCAGCCAGCCAGACAGCAATAGAGCCAGCCAGCCAGCCAGCCAGACAGCAATAGAGCCAGACGTTCGGCCAGACAGACAGATGGCCAGACAGATGGCCAGACAGATGGCCAGACAGACGGCCAGACAGACGGCCAGACAGACGGCCAGACAGACGGCCAGACAGACCCTCTGCAGCTCGGCCTCAGGGTCTGGGTGTCCCTCAGCTAACAGTCTCTGTCTGATCTGATCATGCTCCTCCTTCTCCCTCTTCCTGTCTCTATCATCCAGCTCCGTCTCCTTCTCACGGTCTCTCAGACGCTTCTGTAAAGCACTACCCCTGGAGGGAGAGAGAGGAAGGTCGGTCAGTCATACAGCATAAAAGGATACTTCAGGATTTAGGCCCTACTTCCCCAGAGAGAGATGAGGCCCTTTATCTACTTCCTCAGAGAGAGATGAGGCCCTTTATCTACTTCCCCAGAGAGAGAGAGGAGGCCCTTTATCTACTTCCCCAGAGAGAGATGAGGCCCTTTATCTACCTCCCCAGAGAGAGAGATGAGGCCCTTTATCTACTTCCCCAGAGAGAGAGATGAGGCCCTTTATCTACTTCCCCAGAGAGAGAGATGAGGCCCTTTATCTACTTCCCCAGAGAGAGATGAGGCCCTTTATCTACTTCCTCAGAGAGAGAGATGAGGCCCTTTATCTACTTCCCCAGAGAGAGATGAGGCCCTTTATCTACTTCCCCAGAGAGAGAGAGATGAGGCCCTTTATCTACTTCCCCAGAGAGAGAGATGAGGCCCTTTATCTACTTCCCCAGAGAGAGAGAGATGAGGCCCTTTATCTACTTCCCCAGAGAGAGAGATGAGGCCCTTTATCTACTTCCCCAGAGAGAGATGAGGCCCTTTATCTACTTCCTCAGAGAGAGAGATGAGGCCCTTTATCTACTTCCTCAGAGAGAGAGATTTGGCCCTTTATCTACTTCCCCAGAGAGAGATGAGGCCCTTTATCTACTTCCTCAGAGAGCGAGATGAGGCCCTTTATCTACTTCCTCAGAGAGCGAGATGAGGCCCTTTATCTACTTCCTCAGAGAGCGAGATGAGGCCCTTTATCTACTTCCTCAGAGAGAGATGAGGCCCTTTATCTACTTCCTCAGAGAGAGATGAGGCCCTTTATCTACTTCCTCAGAGAGATGAGGCCCTTTATCTACTTCCTCAGAGAGAGATGAGGCCCTTTATCTACTTCCTCAGAGAGAGATGAGGCCCTTTATCTACTTCCTCAGAGAGAGATGAGGCCCTTTATCTACTTCCTCAGAGAGATGAGGCCCTTTATCTACTTCCTCAGAGAGATGAGGCCCTTTATCTACTTCCTCAGAGAGAGATGAGGCCCTTTATCTACTTCCTCAGAGAGAGATGAGGCCCTTTATCTACTTCCTCAGAGAGAGATGAGGCCCTTTATCTACTTCCTCAGAGAGAGGAGGCCCTTTATCTCCTTCCTCAGAGAGAGGAGGCCCTTTATCTCCTTCCTCAGAGAGATGAGGCCCTTTATCTCCTTCCTCAGAGAGATGAGGCCCTTTATCTACTTCCTCAGAGAGAGATGAGGCCCTTTATCTACTTCCTCAGAGAGAGATGAGGCCCTTTATCTACTTCCTCAGAGAGAGATGAGGCCCTTTATCTACTTCCTCAGAGAGAGATGAGGCCCTTTATCTACTTCCTCAGAGAGAGATGAGGCCCTTTATCTACTTCCTCAGAGAGAGATGAGGCCCTTTATCTACTTCCTCAGAGAGAGATGAGGCCCTTTATCTACTTCCTCAGAGAGAGGAGGCCCTTTATCTCCTTCCTCAGAGAGATGAGGCCCTTTATCTACTTCCCCAGAGAGAGATGAGGCCCTTTATCTACTTCCCCAGAGAGAGATGAGGCCCTTTATCTACTTCCCCAGAGAGAGATGAGGCCCTTTATCTACTTCCCCAGAGAGAGATGAGGCCCTTTATCTACTTCCTCAGAGAGATGAGGCCCTTTATCTCCTTCCTCAGAGAGATGAGGCCCTTTATCTACTTCCCCAGAGAGAGATGAGGCCCTTTATCTACTTCCTCAGAGAGATGAGGCCCTTTATCTCCTTCCTCAGAGAGAGATGAGGCCCTTTATCTCCTTCCTCAGAGAGAGATGAGGCTCGTTATCTCCTACCCCAGAGAGATGAGGCCCTTTATCTACTTTCTCAGAGAGAGATGAGGCCCTTTATCTCCTTCCTCAGAGAGATGAGGCCCTTTATCTTCTTCCTCAGAGAGAGATGAACTGATGGATACCATTTCTGCATCCAGCATAAAGGAAGTTGGAGTTACTTTCACGAGCCAAATGCCTACCAGCGTTAGCGCAATGACTGGAAGTCTATGGTATCTGCTAGCAGTTAGCTTAGACTCTTCAGTCATTGCGCTTAACACGCTACTTAGCAATTGTGCTAACAATGTAGGGGTTAATGTTAGGTCCCCAACAAGGACAATTGTGTTATAAAAAGGTGTGTCCTCACCTGTAGTATTTCAGGTAATCTCTGTGTTATAAAAGGTGTGTCCTCACCTGTAGTATTTCAGGTAATCTCTGTGTTATAAAAAGGTGTGTCCTCACCTGTAGTATTTCAGGTCATCTCTGTGTTATAAAAGGTGTGTCCTCACCTGTAGTATTTCAGGTCATCTCTGTGTTACAAAGGTGTGACCTCACCTGTAGTATTTCAGGTCATCTCTGTGTTATAAAGGTGTGACCTCACCTGTAGTATTTCAGGTCATCTATGTGTTATAAAGGTGTGACCTCACCTGTAGTATTTCAGGTCATCTATGTGTTATAAAGGTGTGACCTCACCTGTATGTGTTATAAAGGTGTGTCCTCACCTGTAGTATTTCAGGTCATCTCTGTGTTATAAAAGGTGTGTCCTCACCTGTAGTATTTCAGGTCATCTCTGTGTTATAAAGGTGTGTTCATAGTATTTCAGGTCATCTCTGTGTTACAAAGGTGTGACCTCACCTGTAGTATTTCAGGTCATCTCTGTGTTATAAAGGTGTGACCTCACCTGTAGTATTTCAGGTCTTCTATGTGTTATAAAGGTGTGACCTCACCTGTAGTATTTCAGGTCATCTATGTGTTATAAAGGTGTGTCCTCACCTGTTATAGTATATCAGGTCATCTCTGTGTTATATCTCTGTGTTATAAAGGTGTGTCCTCACCTGTAGTATTTCAGGTCATCTCTGTGTTATAAACCTCACCTGTAGTATATCAGGTCATCTCTGTGTTATAAAGGTGTGTCCTCACCTGTAGTATTTCAGGTCATCTCACCTGTAGTATATTTCAGGTCATCTCTGTGTTATAAAGGTGTGTCCTCACCTGTAGTATTTCAGGTCATCTCTGTGTTATAAAGGTGTGTCCAGGTCATCTCTGTGTTATAAAAGGTGTGTCCTCAGTAGTCATCTCTGTGTTATAAAGGTGTGACCTCACCTGTAGTATTTCAGGTCATCTCTGTGTTATAAAGGTGTGTCCTCACCTGTAGTATTTCAGGTCATCTCTGTGTTATAAAGGTGTGTCCTCACCTGTAGTATATCAGGTCATCTCTGTGTTATAAAGGTGTGTCCTCACCTGTAGTATTTCAGGTCATCTCTGTGTTATAAAGGTGTGACCTCACCTGTAGTATTTCAGGTCATCTCTGTGTTATAAAAGGTGTGTCCTCACCTGTAGTATTTCAGGTCATCTCTGTGTTATAAAGGTGTGACCTCACCTGTAGTATTTCAGGTCATCTCTGTGTTATAAAGGTGTGTCCTCACCTGTAGTATTTCAGGTCATCTCTGTGTTATAAAGGTGTGTCCTCACCTGTAGTATTTCAGGTCATCTCTGTGTTATAAAGGTGTGACCTCACCTGTAGTATTTCAGGTCATCTTTGTCATCGTCATAATCCTCCAGGAACTCTTTCAGACGCTTGCCTTCTTTTGTCTGAAGAAGAACAAATGATTGCATACATTTAGCTTCTATGAGGTAAATGACACATTCAAACGGCTAATATTATAGATTGTGTAAAGGCTCGTCACCCATATGAATCTTCTCTTCGTGCCAGACTGGGTTCAAATGTCTTCTGTATTTATATGTACATAGAATACCTACTCATTCCAGGATTTTATTTTATTCTACATTGTAGAATAGTAATGAAGACATCAAAACTATGAAATAGCAATTATGGAATCATGTAGTAACCAAAAAAAGCACTAAAATCGGTCCTTTGGTATGAGTCCAAATTGGAGATTTTTGGTTCCAACCCCCATGTCTTTGTGAGACGCAGAGTAGGTGAACGGATGATCTCCGCATGGTGAAGCATGGAGGAGGAGGTGTGATGGTGTGGGGGTGCTTAGCTGGTGACACTGTCTGTGATTTAGTTGGAATTCAAGGCACACTTATCCAGCATTGCTATCACAGTATTCTGCAGTGATAACGCCATCCCGCCTGGTTTGGACTTAGTGGGACTATCATTTGTTTTTCAACAGCACAATGACCCAACACACCTCCAGGCTGTGTAAGGGCTATTTGAAGAAGGAGAGTGGTGGAGTGCTGCATCAGATGACTTGGCCTCCACAATCACCTGGCCTCAACCCAAATGAGATGGTTTGGGATGAGTCGGACGACAGAGTGAATGAAAAGCAGCCAACAAGTGCTCAGCATATGTGGGAACTCCTTCAAGACAGTTGGAAAAGCATTCCAGGTGAAGCTGGTTGAGAGAATGCCAAGAGTGTGCAAAGCTATCATCAAGGCAAAAGGGTGGCTACTTTGAAGAATCTCAAATATAAAATATAATTTTGATTTGTTTAACACTTTTTTTGGTGACTACATGATTCCATATGTGGTTATTTCATAGTTTTGATGTCTTCACTATAATCAACAATGTAGAAAATAGTAAAAATAAAGAAAAATCCTTGAATGAGTAGGTGTTCTAAAACTTTAGATCAGTAATGTATGTATGTGTATATATACAGTGTGTTTGTATGTATGTATATTATTGTACTGCTCTAGGGATATAATTATTGTTTGGATAAACGTATTTGCTATTATGTATTGATATTTTACCACAGTTAATTATTGTTATGTTTGTGTATATGTCAATTAATCCTATAAGGGATCGGTTGACGATTGGCAATTTGACACAAAATAATTTAAAAATTTCATAAAATAAAATTAAAAAACGTTATTTTAACTGCATCTGGAAAAAGGGGTTGTACAACCTAGTCAGTTGTAGAACTGAATGCATTCAACTAAAATATGTCTTGCGCATTTAACCCCCAACCCCTCTGAATCAGAGAGGTGTGTCTTCCACGTTTAACCCAACCCCTCTGAATCAGAGAGGTGTGTCTTCCACGTTTAACCCAACCCCTCTGAATCAGAGAGGTGTGTCTTCCACGTTTAACCCAACCCCTCTGAATCAGAGAGGTGCGGGGGGGCTGCCATTATCGACATCGTCGGCGCCCGGAGAACAGTGGGTTAACTGCCTTGTTCAGGGGAACAGTGGGTTAACTACCTTGCTCAGGGGAACCTTGCTCAGGGGAACAGTGGGTTAACTGCCTTGCTCAGGGGAACAGTGGGTTAACTGCCTTGCTCAGGGGAACAGTGGGTTAACTGCCTTGTTCAGGGGAACAGTGGGGTTAACTGTCTTGTTCAGGGGAACAGTGGGTTAACTGCCTTGCTCAGTGGAACAGTGGGTTAACTACCT
The DNA here is from genome assembly GCF_021184085.1 of Oncorhynchus gorbuscha. NCBI lineage: Eukaryota > Metazoa > Chordata > Actinopteri > Salmoniformes > Salmonidae > Oncorhynchus > Oncorhynchus gorbuscha. Next base: position 95,756,401 of record NC_060182.1, on the reverse strand, counting down.
TGCTCGGGGGAACAGTGGGTTAACTGCCTTCCTCAGGGGGAACAGTGGGTTAACTGCCTTGCTCAGGGGGAACAGTGGGTTAACTGCCTTGTCAGGGGAACAGTGGGTTAACTGCAGGGGGAACTTGCTCAGGGGAACAGTGGGTTAACTGCCTTGCTCAGGGGGAACAGTGGGTTAACTGCCTTGTTCAGGGGGAACAGTCAGGGGGAACAGTGGGTTAACTGTCAGGGGAACAGTGGGTTTGCCTTGTTCAGGGAACAGTGGGTTAACTCAGGGGAACCTTGCTCACTGCCTTGTTCAGGGGAACAGTGGGTTAACTACCTTGTTCAGGGGAACTCTTGTTCAGGGGAACAGTGGGTTAACTGGGGAACAGTGGGTTAACTGCCTTCCTCAGGGGAACAGGGGTTAACAGCTGGGAACAGTGGGTTAACTGCCTTGCTCAGGGGGAACAGTGGGTTAACTGCCTTGCTCAGGGGAACAGTGGGTTAACTGCCCTGCTCAGGGGAACAGTGGGTTAACTGCCTTGTTCAGGGGAACAGTGGGTGAACTGCCTTGTTCAGGGGAACAGTGGGTTAACTGCCTTGTTCAGGGGAACAGTGGGTCAACTGCCTTGCTCAGGGGAACAGTGGGTTAACTGCCTTGTTCAGGGGCAGAACGATAGATTTTCAACAACTAGATTCGGGACGATCTTTTGTTTAGTGGATGGTCAGGGGGCCGGAACATTATTGCAGCTAATTAGTAGACTGCAAGAAACCCAAACAATTATTTGACTAAAACATAATCATTTCAAAACTTGCTTACATTACTATATGATCACACACCCTAGTCGTAGCCTTGGTAACCAATATAAAGGAAACACTAAACCCTGACAACAGAACAAAGACAACAATCCACTTCCTAACAGACTGTCAGAATGATTCTTTTTTATTTAGGAGGAAAATAGAACACACACACACACACACACACACACACACACACACACACACACACACACACACACACACACACACACACACACACACACACACACACACACACACACACACACACACACACACACACACACACACACACACACACACACACACACACACACACACACACACACACACACAGAAAATCACCCGTGGGCCCAATTAGGGCCCGGATGTCTCCTACCATCTCACGCCGTCTCTCGTCCTCTCGTTGGTTCTCTTTTTCGTAGTCCCGAGTCTTCTTCCTCTCTCTCATCTCCCAGTTCTTCAGACGCTGAAACAAGAGGAGCAACAGCCAATCAGCATCCCTGAATCAAAACAGGCCTTATATAAAACACACAGATAGAACGCTGTTTTAGCCAATCAGCATCCCTGAATCAAAACAGGCCTTATATAAAACACACAGATAGAACGCTGTTTTAGCCAATCAGCATCCCTGAATCAAAACAGGCCTGATATAAAACACACAGATAGAACGCTGTTTCAGCCAATCAGCATCTTTTCATAATGTACATACACAGACAGGTGTTATATTGAGTTCTCTTAAGAGCCTTCTGTAGCTCAGTTGGTAGAGCATGGCGCTTGTAACGCCAGGGTAGTGGGTTCGATCCCCGGGACCACCCATACGTAGAATGTATGCACACATGACTGTAAGTCGCTTTGGATAAAAGCGTCTGCTAAATGGCATATATTATTATATATTATTACAGAGCCAGTATGAACCCGAGTCCCAAAAGACACCCTACACAGTGCACCAGAGCCATTCGGGCTCAGGACAAAAGTAGTGCACTATATAAAAACATTGTAAAATACTGTAGTGCACTATATAGAGAATAGGGTGTCATTTGGGACACATAATAAGTGCCTTAGGCCTGAGAGAAAGAGTAGTCAGACTGGCTGTGTTCCATGCTATGCCAGTATACTGCAGTGGTCAAGCCTGACTTACACACTACACAAGTCTCTGGAAAATGGAAAATAGCAATTAGCAAAATGGTAATCCTGCATACAAACAAACACATACAAGTCTCTTCACTGTTGAGGTTGAGACTGGTGTTTTGCGGGTACTATTTAATGAAGCTGCCAGTTGAGGACTTGTGAGACGTCTGTTTCTCAAACTAGACACTAATGTACTTGTCCTCTTGTGAACCGGGGCCTCCCACTCCTCTTTAAATTCTGGTTAGGGCCAGTTTGCGCTGTTCTGTGAAGGGAGCAGTACACAGCGTTGTACGAGATCTTCAGGTTCTTGCCAATTTCTCGCCAACAGCCTTCATTTCTCAGAACAATAATAGACTGACGAGTTTCAGAAGAAAGGTCTTAGTTTCTGGCCATTTTGAGCCTGTAATCGAACCCACAAATGCTGATGCTCCAGATACTCAACTAGTCTAAAGAAGGCCAGTTTTACTCCTTCTTTAATCAGAACAACAGTTTTCAGCTGTGCTAACAATTTCAAAATGGTTTTCTAATTAATGATCAATTAGCCTTTAAAAAAATGATAAACTTGGATTTGCTAACACAACGTGCCATTGGACCACAGGAGTGATATTCCATTAAAAATCAGCCGTTTCCAGCTACAATAGTAATTTACAACATTAACAATGTCTACACTGTATTTCTGATCAATTTGATGTTATTTTAAAAATGGACAAAAAAAGAGAAAAGAAAAGTGCTTTTCTTTCAAAAACAAGGACATTTGGGGCGGCAGGGTAGCCTAGTGGTTAGAGCGTTGGACTAGTAACCGAAAGATTGCAAGATCGAATCCCTGAGCTGACAAGGTACAAATCTGTCGTTCCGCCCCTGAACAAGGCAGTTAACCCACTGTTCCTAGGCCGTCATTGAAAATAAGAATTTGTTCTTAACTGACTTGCCTGGTTAAATAAATGTAAAAAATTCTAAGTGACCCCAAACTTTTAGAACAGTAATGTATATACAAACATATTTGTTTTATTGTATTACTTGCTATATTGTATTTACTTCGCCACCATGGGCTTTTTTTGCCTTTACCTCCCTTATCTCACCTCATTTGCTCACATTGTGTATATAGACTTGTTTCTACTGTATTATTGACTGTATGTTTGTTTTACTCCATGTGTAACTCTGTTGTTGTTGTTTGTGTCAAACTGCTTTGCTTTATCTTGGCCAGGTCGCAATTGTAAATGAGAACTTGTTCTCAACTTGCCTACCTGGTTAAATAAAGGTGACAATAAATAAATAAATTAAATAAAGGTGAAATAAATCAAATACAAACAAAAATACAAACAAACCTGCTGCCCAAGTTTGTGGATTGACCATTCTTCCGTAGCTAATGTAGTTCTTGCGTCGTGTACTTGCGTAGGGTATAAATTCAGGCTTTAAACCTCGTCAAACATGGGACTACATGTCAAACATACTTCCTGGTAGGCGGTCTCCTTGTCCCTCATCTTCCTCTCCAGTTTCCTGCGTTCGTACGCCTCCTCCTGATCCTCCTCGCGGTCGTGTTTCTTCTCATCGCGGCTCCGTTCTCTACAGGAAAAGAGACGCGAGTTCAAACACTCGCCACTTAAGTGTTTCAGAGCAAGAGCGCTGATCTAGGATCAGTTGTCCCGTCTGTGTAATCTTATTCATTCTGATCTAGGATCTGTCCATATAATCTTATTCATTCTGATCTAGGATCTGTCCATATAGTCTTATTCATTCTGATCTAGGATCTGTCCATATAATCTTATTCATTCTGATCTAGGATCTGTCCATATAGTCTTATTCATTCTGATCCAGGATCTGTCCATATATTTCTGTGTTCACCTCATACCAACCTGGATCTGCGTTCACCTCATACCAACCTGGATCTGCGTTAACCTCATACCAACCTGGATCTGCGTTAACCTTAACCTGGATCTCGTTAACATACCAACCTGGATCTGCGTTAACCTCATACCAACCTGGATCTGCGTTAACCTCATACCAACCTGGATCTGCGTTAACCTCATAACAACCTGGATCTGCGTTAACCTCATACCAACCTGGATCTGCGTTAACCTCATACCAACCAGTTTCAGCGTTAACCTCATACCAACCTGTTTCAGTGTTAACCTCATACCAACCTGAATCTGCATTAACCTCAAACCAACCTGTTTCAGCATTAACCTCATACCAACCTGTTTCAGTGTTAACCTCATACCAACCTGGATCTACTGCGGTCTATGCTGACTTCTCGACTCCTCTCCTTCACGCGCTCCCTCTCTCCTCTGTCTCCCCTCTCCCTCTCCCTCGTCCGTTCACGGTCCCGATCGATCCGTTCTCGATCCCGGTCTCTGTCCCGCTCTCTCTCCTTGTTGTTGTTGTCGTTTCGTTCCTTCTCCTTCTCTCTCTCCTTCTCCCTCTCGCGGTCCCGGCGCTCCCTCTCTCGCTCCCTCTCTTTGTCCCTCTCCCTCCTGTCCTTATCGATCTCTTGCCGTTCCTGCTCTTTCTTTCCCTTCTCCTCCTCCAGTTTCTACGGGAAGAAGAGGAGTAACCCGTGTTATCACTCTACAGTTGTATTCACCAAGGACAACAGTTTCTACAGGAAGAAGGAATACACTGTTAGTCATTCTGCTGCGCCGGAAAAGATGGCTACCGTTTTACAGGCTCCTAACAAATTATGATTTTTTTTTTCACGTTGTTTGTAACTTATTTTGTACATAATGTTTCTGCTACTGTCTCTTTTGACCGAAAACAGCTTCTGGATATATCAGAACACCGATTTACTCACCTCGAACTGCACATAGTTTTTTTTTTTCTTTAACGAGCCGGACATGAAGGAAATCCCTGTCATTCGCACGAAGAGAAGATGTCGATACATGGGACGGAGGTCCGGGTGCCTTGTGAGAATTTGTTGGCGAGTAGGTAACCCGCCTCTACCATCCATCCTATTGGCCAACGTGCAATCACTGGAGAATAAACTGGACGAGCTCCGTTCAAGACTATCCTACCAAAAAAACTGTAATATCTTATGTTTCACCGAGTCGTGGCTGAACGACGACATGGATAATATACAGTTGGCTGGGTTTATGCTGCGTCGGCAGGACAGAAAAGCTGCATCCGGTAAGACAAAGGGTGGCGGTCTGTGTCTTTTGGTCAATAACAGCTGGTGCACGAAATCAAATATTAAGGAACTGAAGGTTTTGCTCATCTGAGGTAGAGTATTTCACGATAAAATGTAAATCACACTATTTACCAAGAGAGTTTAGCATCTATATTTTTCGTAGCTGTCTATTGACCACCACAAACTGATGCAGGCACTAAGACCGCACTCAACAAACTGTATAAAGCCGTAAGCAAACAGGAAAATGCTCATCCAGAAGTGGCGCTCCTAGTGGCTGGGGACATTAATGCAGGGAAAATTACATCTGTTTGACCTCATTTCTACCAGCATGTCACATGTGCAACTAGAGGGGAAAAAAACTCTAGACCACCTAGACTCCACACACAGACACGTGTACAAAGCTCTCCCTCGCTCTCCATTTGGAAAATCTGACCATAATTTTATCCTCCTGATTCCTGCTTACGAGATAAAACTAAAGCAGGAAGTACCAATGACTCGCTCAATACGGAAGTGATCAGATGACGCAGATGCTAAGCTACAGGACAGTTTTGCTACCACAGACTGGAATATGTTCCGGGACTCATCCGATGGCATTGAGGAGTATACCACATCAGTCACCGGCTTCCTTAATAAGTGCATCGATGATATTGTCCCTACAGTGACTGTACGTACCAACCAGAATCCAGGCAAAGAGTAAATACAGGACTAAGATTGAATCCTATGCGGGAGGGCTTGCAAAGTATTACAGACTACAAAAGAAAGCCCAGCCGCGAGCTGCACAGTGACAAGCCTACCAAACGAGCTAAATGACTTCTATGCGCTCTTCGAAGCAAACAACACTGAAGCATGCATGACAGCACCAGCTGTTCTGGATGACTATGTGATCACGCTCACCGTAATCGCTGTGAGTAAGACCTTTATACAGGTCAACGTTCACAAGGCCACAGGGCCAGACGGAATACCAGGACGTGTACTCCGAGCATGCGCTGACCAACTGGCAAGTGTCTTCACTGACATTTTCAACCTGTCCCTGGCCGAGTCCGTAATGCCCACACATTTCACACAGACCACCATAGTCCCTGTGCCCAAGGACTACCGACACATAGCACTCACATCTGTAGCCATGAAGTGCTTTGAAAGGCTGGTCATGGTTCACATCAACACCATCATCCCAGAAACCTTAGACCTATTCCAATTTGCATATCGCCCCAACACATACACAGATGATGCAAAATCTATTGCACCCCACAAAGCCCTTTCCCATATGGACAAAAGTAACCTACATGAGAATTCTGTTCATTGACTACTGCTCAGCATTCAACACCATAGTTCTCACAAAGCTCATCACTAAACTAAGGACGCTGGGACTAAACATCTCCCCTCTGCAACTGGTTCCTGGTAAGGGTAGGCAACATCACATCTGTCACACTGATTTTCAACACGGGCGCCCCCCAGGATTGTGTTCTTTGTCCCCTCCTGTACACCCTGTTCACCCATGACTGCATGAACAAGCATGACTCCAACCCCATCATTAAGTTTGCTGATGACACAATAGCATTGTTTGCTGTTTGGGGTTTTAGGCTGGGTTTCTGTACAGCACTTTGAGATATCAGCTCCATGTATTTGATTTGATTTGATTTTGATTTGTCTGATCACCGACAACGAGACAGCCTATATGGAGGTGGTCAGAGACCTGGAAGTGTGATGCAAGGACAACAACTTCTCCCTCAACGTGATCAAGACAGAGGAGATGATTGTGGACTACAGGAAAAGGAGGACCGAGAATGCCCTCATTCTCATCCACGGGGCTGCAGTGGAGCAGGTTGAGAGCTTCAAGTTCCTTGGTGTCCACATCATCAACACGACAACGCCTATTCCCCCTCAGGAGACTGAAAAGATTTGGCATGGATCCTCAAAAAGTTCTACACCGGCACCATTGAGAGCATCCAGACTGGTTGCATCATCGTCTGGTATGGCAACTGCTCGGCCTCCGACCGCAAAGCTCTACAGAGGGTAGTGCGTATGGCCCAGTACATCACTGTGGCCAAGCTTCCTGCAATCCAGGACCGCTATACCAGGCGGTGTCAGAGGAAGGACCTAAAAATTGTCAAAGATTCCAGCCACCCTAGTCATAGACTGTTCTCTCTGCTACTGCACGGCAAGCAGTACCGGAGTGTGTGTGTGTGTGTGTGTGTAGAGTCAAGTGTGTGTCTATGACTTGGGTGGCTGGAGTTGGACAATATTTTGGGGCCTTCCTCTGACACTGGTATAGAGGTCCTGGATGGCAGGAAGCTTACCCTCGCAACCTGGGGGCTGCTCATCAGGAAGTCCAGGATCCAGTTGCAGACAGAGATGTCCACAGGGTCCTGAGCTTGGAAGCTTGGAAGGGACTAGTGTTGAATGCTGAGCTATAGTCAATGTACAGCATTTTTGAATAGGTATTCCTTTTGTCCAGGTGGGTGAGGGCAGTATGGATCTTTTGGGGCGGTATGCAAATTGGTGTGGGTCTAAGGTTTCTGGGATGATGGTGTTGATGTGATCCATGACCAGTCTTTCATAGTTATAGATCTGAGTGCTACGGGGTCGGTAGTCATTTAGGCAGGTTACCTTGGCGTTCTTGGGTGTACATGGACAATGGGGGTCTGCTTGAAATATGTAGGTATTACAGGGTCAGGGATAAGTAAAGAAAGTCAGTGAAGACACTTGCCAGCTAGCTGGTCAGTGTATTCCCATGGTACATCCTGGTATTTCATCTGGCCTTGCGCATATTAACCTGTTAAACTTCTTTGGGGTACGGGGCAGCATTTTCACTTTTGGATGAATAGCGTGCCCAGAGTGAACTGCCTCCTACTCTGTCCCAGATGCTAATACATGTATATTATTAGTAGTATTGGATAGAAAACACTCTAAAGTTTCTAAAACTGTTTGAATGATGTCTGTGAGTATAACAGAACTCATATGGCAGGCGGAAACCTGAGAAAAATCCAAACAGGAAGTGGGAAATATGAGGTTTGTAGTTTTTGAACTCAGTCCCTATCGAAACACAGTGGGATATGGGTCATGTTGCACTTCCTAAGGCTTCCACTAGATGTCAACCGTCTTTAGAACGTTGTTTCAGGCTTCTACTGTGAAGGGGGAGCAAATGAGCTGTTTGACTAAGTGGTCTGGCAGCAGCCTCGTTCTCAGTCACGCGCGTTCACATGAGAGGTATCTCTCGTTCCATTGCTTTTCTACAGCCAATGGAATTCTCCGGCTGGAACATTATTGAACATTTATGATAAAAACATCCTAAAGATTGATTCTATACTTAGTTTGAGAAGTTTCTATACTTAGTTTGAGAAGTTTCTACGACCTGTAATATAACTTTTTGAACTTTTCATCCGACGTTCGGCTGGACCTGAACGAGCGTTTGGATTTGTTGACCAAACGCCCTAACAAAATAAGCTATTTAGACATAAATGGACATTATCGAACAAAACAAACATTTATTGTGGAACTGCGATACCTGGGAGTGCATTATGATGAAGATCATCAAAGGTAAGTGAATATTTATAATGCTATTTCTGACTAATGTTGACTGCGCAACATGGCGGATATTTCTTTTGGCTGGTTTGGGCTCTGAGAGTCATACTCAGATTATGCTTTTTCTGTAAATTTAAAAAAAAATCTGACACAGCGGTTGCGTTAAGGAGAAATGTATCTAAAGTTCCATGCATAACACTTGAATTTTCATCAACATTAGTATTTCTATGAATTCATGTGGCTCTCGGCAAAATCATGTTTCTAAACTACTGAACATAACACACCAATGTAAAATGAGATTTTTGGATATAAATACGAACAAAACATACATGTATTATGTTATATGAAGTCCTATGAGTGTCATCTGATGAAGATCAAAGGTTAGTGATTCATTTTTATCTCTATTTGTGCTTTTTGTGACTCCTCTCTTTGGCTGTAAAAATGGCTGGGTTTTTCTGTGCGTTGGTGGTGACCTAACATAATCGTTTGTGGAGCTTTCGCTGTAAAGCATTTCTTTTTTAAATCAGACACTGTGGCTGGATTAACGAGAATTGTATCTTTAAAATGGTGCCTAATACTTGTATGTTTGACAAATTTGATTTATGAGATTTGTTGATTTGTATTTGGCGCCCTGCAATTTCATTGGCTGTTGGCGAGGGGTTCCGCTAAAGGTCTTACTCACATTGGCAACGGAAAGTGAGATCACATAGTCGTCCGGAAAACAGCTGATGTTCTCATGCATGGCTCAGAGTTACTTGTCTCGAAGCGAGCAGAGTAGACATTTAGATCCTCTGGGCAGCTCGCGGCTGGGTTTCCCTTTGTAATCCATGATAGCTTTCAAGCACTGCCACATGCATTGTGTCGTAGGATTCGATTTTAGTCCTGTATTGATGCTTTACCTGTTTGATGGTTCGTTGGAGGTCTTAGCGGGATTTCTTATAAGCATCCGGATTACTATCCCCGCTCCTCGAAAGCAGAAGCTCTAGCCTTAAACTCAGTGCAGATGTTGCCTGTAATCCATGACTTCTGGTTGGGGTATGTACTTATCAGAGCCCAAAAATCCCAATCTGGAGACAGTGGAAACCACTTTATCTAGCTAGTTACCATAAATAATTTAGCTAGCGACATTCAGAAGATTTCAAAGTGAACCAAAACAAACTGTTGTTGTTGTTTTATGTATTAACAGCACAGAAACACACATCAGGGTTCACTTCTCTCAGAAAAACAGGAAATAGAGATGGATCCTTTGTGGGGCTAATTGGTTGTTTGTGACTTACAGGTGATGAATTACGGACTCACTCAGCGCGTCTGTCTCTGCCCCTACAAGCCTACAAGCTACTCCTGTGAGGAAGAGCAGGTCAAGTTCACAGAAACAAAATAAAAATAAAAAAAGTGGCAAAATATATCTGTTCATCGATCCCTTACGATGGACCAGTCATTAATTCACTGTACACATTATCCAGTTAAAATCACACCACATTAAACAGACAAGTTTAGATACAAAATGGTCATCTTTTACATTGGTGTTAGAGAGAGTCAATGCAGGTAGGTAATTCCAGTTTGGGTAAAAGGAATGAAATCATAGAGCTGTTCTTACCCAGAGGTAGTCTTCTGATGTCCATCGTCAGATCGTCTCAGACCAACAGAGTGATTAACACAACACCAGACAGAGACAAGAGTACCAACAGCCCTTACCATACAGAGAGATACGGAACCTCACCAATATGGTACCTCAATACAACAATAAAAATGCTATGGCTATATGCCCCATTCATTACGATGGCAATACATTTGAGCTGGTCAAATGCCATTGAATGATGTTTGTCAATTTTGTGCTGGATAGTGGGATCAGTATAAGAGAAACTACAACGTGTAAATCTGCTGGACTAAACTGAACTGTGGGTCTCCTGTCCTGTCAGAGAGAAGAAGAAGGAGAGGAAATAGAATAGAGAAAGCTGGAGCTGAAAGAGATTTAGCAAAGATTTCCCTCCACTACATCTCTCACTTCCCTTTGGATTAAACTGATGTTCTAGAATGTTCCCTGTCCTGTCTGGACTTACCTCTAATGCAACAGTCCCCTGTCCTGTCTGAAAATACCTCTAATGCAACAGTCCCCTGTCCTGTCTGGACTTACCTCTGATGCAACAGTCCCCTGTCCTGTCTGGACTTACCTCTGACACAACAGTCCCCTGTCCTGTCTGGACTTACCTCTGACGCAACAGTCCCCTGTCCTGTCTGGACTTACCTCTGATGCAACAGTCCCCTGTCCTGTCTGGACTTACCTCTGATGCAACAGTCCCCTGTCCTGTCTGGACTTACCTCTGACGCAACAGTCCCCTGTCCTGTCTGGACTTACCTCTGACGCAACAGTCCCCTGTCCTGTCTGGACTTACCTCTGACGCAACAGTCCCCTGTCCTGTCTGGACTTACCTCTGATGCAACAGTCCCCTGTCCTGTCTGGACTTACCTCTGATGCAACAGTCCCCTGTCCTGTCTGAAAATATCTGACGCAACAGTCCCCTGTCCTGTCTGAAAATACCTCTGATGCAACAGTCCCCTGTCCTGTCTGGACTTACCCCTGACACAACAGTCCCCTGTCCAATTTGTAAGTCGCTCTGGATAAGAGCGTCTGCTAAATGACTTAAATGTAATGTAATGTAATGTCCTGTCTGGACTTACCTCTGACGCAACAGTCCCCTGTCCTGTCTGGACTTACCTCTGATGCAACAGTCCCCTGTCCTGTCTGAAAATATCTGACGCAACAGTCCCCTGGCGATGAGGTAATGTAGGATCCTGTCACTAGATGTGTGGTGTTTAGTGTGGGTAATGTTTCCTAACATGCTTGAACCTTCACGTTCCACTTACACACTGTATATGATGGGAATAGTGCTCTTCTTCACCCTAAAAACTTCCAAGTCTATTAGATCTGGAAAATAAGCAGCATAAAACCTTTCTGTGATGTTCCTAAACAAGGTTTTTATTTAACATAAGAGAGAGAGAGGTAATATAAGAGGAAGGGAGAGCGAGAGGGAGTGGGAGAGCGAGAGGGAGTGGGAGAGCGAGAGGGAGTGGGAGAGCGAGAGGGAGTGGGAGAGCGAGAGGGAGTGGGAGAGCGAGAGGGAGTGGGAGAGCGAGAGGGAGTGGGAGAGCGAGAGGGAGTGGGAGAGCGAGAGGGAGTGGGAGAGGAGAGGGAGTGGGAGAGCGAGAGGGAGTGGGAGTGGGAGAGGAGAGGGAGTGGGAGAGGGAGGGAGAGGGAGTGGGAGGGAGTGGGAGAGGGAGAGGGTGGGAGTGGGGAGTGGGAGGGAGGGGAGAGGGAGAGGGAGTGGGAGAGGGAGAGGGAGTGGGAGGCGAGGAGTGGGAGAGCGAGAGGGAGTGGGAGAGCGAGGGAGTGGGAGAGGGAGAGGGAGAGGGAGAGGTGAGTGGGAGAGCGAGGAGGGGTGGGAGAGCGAGGGAGGGAGGGGGAGGGAGAGCGAGCGAGGAGGGAGGAGGGGTGGGGAGAGCGAGGGAGGGAGGAGGGGTGGGGAGAGCGAGGGAGGGAGGAGGGGTGGGGGAGAGCGAGAGGGTGGGGCGAGAGGGAGAGGGTGGGGAGAGCGAGGAGAGGGGGAGGGAGTGGGAGAGCGAGGGAGTGGGAGAGCGAGGGAGTGGGAGAGGCGAGAGCGGGAGGGAGGGAGAGCGAGGAGGGAGGGTGGGAGAGAGCGAGGAGGGAGGAGGAGGGAGGGAGGGAGGGGGAGAGCGAGGGGAGGGAGTGGGGAGAGCGAGGGAGGGAGGGAGTGGGAGAGCGAGGGAGGGAGGAGGGGTGGGAGAGCGAGGAGGGGGGGAGGGGTGGGAGAGCGAGGGAGGGGGAGAGCGGTGGGAGTGGGAGGGAGGAGGGGTGGGAGAGCGAGGGAGGGAGGAGGGGTGGGAGAGCGGCGAGGGAGGGAGGGGGTGGGGAGAGCGAGGGAGGGGGAGAGCGAGGGTGGGGGAGAGCGAGGGGGAGGGGGGAGAGCGAGGGAGGGGGAGAGCGAGGGAGGGGGAGAGCGAGGGAGTGGGGGGAGAGCGAGGGAGGTGGGGGGGAGAGCGAGGGAGGGGGGGAGAGCGAGGGGGAGGGGTGGGGGGGAGGGAGGGAGGGAGTGGGGAGAGCGAGGGGGAGGAGGGGTGGGAGAGCGAGGGGGGAGGAGGAGGGAGAGGGGGGAGGGGAGCAAGAGAGAGGGAGGGAGGGAGGGGGAGAGGGTGGGAGAGGGGAGAGAGGGAGGGAGTGGGGGAGAGCGAGGGAGGGGTGGGGGAGAGCGAGGGGAGGGAGGGGTGGGAGGGAGGAGGAGGTGAGCAAGAGCGGGAGGGGAGGGGTGGGAGGGAGAGCGAGGGAGCGAGGGGAGAGGGAGAGGGTGGGAGCGAGCGAGGGAGGAGGGGTGGGAGAGAGCGAGGGGAGGGAGGAGGGGTGGGAGAGAGCGAGGGAGGGAGGGTGGGGAGAGCGAGGGAGGGAGAGCGAGCGAGGGAGGGAGGAGGGGTGGGAGAGAGCGAGGGAGGGAGGAGGGGTGGGAGAGAGCGAGGGAGGGAGGAGGGGTGGGAGAGAGCGAGGGAGGGAGGAGGAGTGGGAGAGAGCGAGGGAGGGAGGAGGAGAGAGCGAGGGGGAGGGAGGAGGGAGGGGAGAGAGCGAGGGAGGGAGGAGAGGGAGAGAGCGAGGGAGGGAGGAGAGGGAGAGAGCGAGGGAGGGAGGAGAGGGAGAGAGCGAGGGAGGGAGGAGAGGGAGAGAGCGAGGGAGGGAGGAGGAGGAGGGAGAGCGAGCGAGGGAGGGGAGGAGAGAGCGAGGGAGGGAGGAGAGGGGGGAGAGAGCGAGGGGAGGGAGGAGAGGGAGGGAGGGAGCGAGGGAGGGAGGAGGGAGGGGAGAGAGCGAGAGGAGGAGGGGGAGGGGGGGAGAGAGCGAGGGAGGGAGGAGGGGGGGAGAGCGAGGGAGGGAGGAGGGGGGGAGAGCGAGGGAGGGGGAGGAGGGGTGGGAGAGAGCGAGGGAGGGAGGAGGAGGGAGAGAGCGAGGGAGGGAGGGAGGGGGAGAGAGCGAGGGAGGGAGGAGGGGTGGGAGAGAGCGAGGGAGGGAGGAGGGGTGGGAGAGAGCGAGGGAGGGAGGAGGGGTGGGGAGAGCGAGGGAGGGAGGAGGGGTGGGAGAGAGCGAGGGAGGGAGGAGGGGTGGGAGAGAGCGAGGGAGGGAGGAGGGGTGGGAGAGAGCGAGGGAGGGAGGAGGGGTGGGAGAGAGGGAGGGAGGGAGGGAGGAGGGGTGGGAGAGAGCGAGGGAGGGAGGAGGGGTGGGAGAGAGCGAGCGAGGGAGGAGGGGGGGAGAGCGAGGGAGGGAGGAGGGAGGAGGGAGGGAGGGAGGGAGGGAGGAGGGGAGGGAGGGAGAGAGCGAGGGGAGGGAGGGGGGAGAGAGCGGGAGGGAGAGGGGTGGGAGCGAGGAGGGAGGAGGGGGAGGGAGGGAGAGCGAGCGAGGGAGGGAGGGGAGGAGAGAGAGCAAGGGAGGGAGGGGTGGGAGAGAGCGAGGGAGGGGAGGAGGGAGGAGAGAGCGAGGAGGGAGGAGAGAGCGAGGGAGGGAGGAGAGCGAGGGGAGGGAGGAGGGGGAGGGAGGGAGAGAGCGAGGGAGGGAGAGAGGAGAGAGGGAGGGAGGGGAGAGGGAGAGAGCGAGGGAGGGGGAGGGAGGAGGGAGAGAGGAGAGAGGGAGGGAGGGAGAGGGAGGGTGGGAGAGAGCGAGGGAGGGAGGAGGGGTGGGAGAGCGAGGAGAGGGAGGAGGGTGGGAGAGAGAGGGAGGGAGGAGGGGAGGGAGCGAGGGAGGGAGAGGGAGAGAGCGAGGGAGGGGGAGAGAGCGAGGAGGGAGGGAGGAGAGCGAGAGGGAGAGAGCGAGAGGGAGAGAGCGAGAGAGGGAGAGAGCGAGGGAGAGGGTGGGAGAGAGCGAGGGAGAGAGGGAGAGAGCGAGAGAGGAGGGGAGGAGAGAGCGAGAGGAGGGAGAGAGCGAGAGAGGGAGGAGGGGAGGGAGAGCGAGGGAGAGAGAGGGAGAGAGGAGAGAGGGGGAGGAGGGGAGGGAGAGAGCGAGAGGGAGGGAGGAGGGGAGGGAGAGAGCGAGAGAGGGAGGAGGTGGGAGAGAGGGGAGGGAGAGAGGGAGAGAGGGAGAGAGGGAGGGAGAGGGAGAGGAGAGGGAGAGAGGCGAGAGGGAGAGAGCGAGAGGAGAGAGAGAGGGAGAGAGAGCGAGAGGGAGAGAGCGAGAGAGGGGGAGAGAGCGAGAGGGAGAGAGCGAGCGAGGGAGGAGGAGGAGAGCGAGAGGGAGAGAGCGAGGAGAGAGAGAGGAGAGGGAGAGAGCGAGGGAGGGAGAGAGCGGAGGCGAGAGAGGAGGAGGAGAGGGAGAGAGCGAGGGAGGGAGGAGGGGGAGGAGGGAGAGGGAGAGAGGGAGAGGAGGGAGAGAGGGAGAGGGGGAGAGGAGAGAGGGAGGGAGGAGGGAGAGGAGCGAGAGAGGGAGGGAGGAGGGGAGAGAGGAGGAGGGAGGGGAGAGGGGGAGAGCGAGGGAGGGAGGGAGAGAGGGAGAGAGGGAGGGGAGGGAGGAGGAGAGGGAGAGGAGCGAGGGAGGGAGGAGGGGAGGGAGGGAGGAGAGGAGGAGGGAGGGAGGAGGAGAGGGAGAGAGCGAGGGAGGGAGGAGGAGAGGGAGAGAGAGGGGGAGGGAGGAGGAGAGGGAGAGAGCGAGGGAGGGAGGGAGGAGGAGGGAGGGAGGAGGAGAGGGAGAGAGCGAGGGAGGGAGGAGGAGAGGGAGAGAGCGAGGGAGGGAGGAGGAGAGGGAGAGAACGAGGGAGGGAGGAGGATAAAATCAGACAGAGTCTTACCTGTCTGGTCTTCAGATCTTAAAGTGCTGCTGTGGAGGGACGCTCCCTGCTTTTAGTACCCTACACTACAGACTGCTTAAACAGCTGCGGTGGTTATTCACTCTCAGTCTCTACCTTTGGGTTGCAAAATCTCAGGTAGTTTTCCCCAAAATAGCCTGGTTTTCCAAAAAATTCCCCGTAATTTCATAAATCTTTCAATCCGGGAATTCTGGAAAACTGGGGGAATCTGGGCCATAATTTTGAGTCCCTAGTCTGCCTTCTTCAAAACACAACACAAGGACCTGCATAGGTTCACTCGGCTCTCTGGCTTTGTATTCACACAACCAATAGGGGCCTCCTTTTAACCCATGCCAACTAGCTAAAAGACATTGGTGTATGCAAAATGGAACCCGAATACCTTATATATATATATATAAATATATATAGTGTAGCACAGTGTCAGAACCAGTTGCCCCTTTGCATGTCCTGCAGAAGGGAGCGCCCGAGACGTAGAGATGATAAATTAAAAGATGATACTTACATCCTATCCTCGCATACTTTTCCCCCAAAAGCTCTGAGATTCATCTTGCTTTAGTCATCATATGATGTCTACCATAATGGTGGGGTTATAATCAATAGATTAGCTTTGAGGAATTTTAACATTTCGTCCATCCTATCAGGCCTTGGGGGGGGGGGGGGGGGGGTGTAACTCCAGTCCTCGGGGGAGGGGGGCGGGGCTTGATTAGCGCCACACTTGTGCCCCAGCTGACACACCTGACTCCAATAATCAACTCATTCATGATCTTCAGTTTAGAATGCAATTAAGTTTAAAAATCCGGTGTGTTTGCTAAGAATGATGGGGGGGCGGGGCGGGGCGGGGGTGACCCTGAATAAGGCCACCGAGGACTGGAGTCGCCCTGTCCTGCGTCTAACTGAAGGTTCTACTGTATACTGTCATCCCAAGTCACTGTTATTAACAGTTTATCCTGTAACTCTTTACACTGTTGGGGAAACTGAAATATATCAGTTGTTGACTTTGACAGACATTCCACATATTGTCAATAAAATATATATTTTCTATTTAATTTTTTTTTATCAAGTTCAATTGAACAAAATTCGCAAATATCTGAACTATTTGAAATTAATGTTAGGATGTAAGAAATGGGGGTCAATACATTAATTTGTAGTCCAGTCATTGACAGGGATGTTAAAACTACACTGGGTATGCTCTAGATATGGGTATTGTAGTTTTTTACCTTGTGAGTGTCTCTGAATTTACTGATCTCCCTGGATATCAGGTCTCTTTTGTCATCTTCCATCTCCATCACATTGATGTCCTCCTGGGAAACAGATAAACGTGCTATCAGGTTCATAACATGTCCTTCTCCCGTCACCAAACGACACTGCTGAAACAAGGTCCAGGACGGGCCAGAAGTTAGCGTAGCGATTTACAGAAAAGAAAAAAAGAAAATGGCTGCAGGTTAAGCGCCTCCTCCTGGAAAACAAGTGAACAAAAAAAAAAACACTCCATGTAAAACAACATCGACAATATCTCTCATCACGTGCTTTAAATAGGAGAAACGGATGCTACTACCTCCTCTCTCCAGGGGAACGGACGCTACTACCTCCTCTCTCCAGGGGAACGGACGCTACTACCTCCTCTCTCCAGGGGAACAGACGCTACTACCTCCTCTCTCCAGGGGAACAGACGCTACTACCTCCTCTCTCCAGGGGAACGGACGCAACTCCCTCCTCTCTCCAGGGGAACGGACGCTACTACCTCCTCTCTCCAGGAGAACGGACGCTACTACCTCCTCTCTCCAGGGGAACAGACGCTACTACCTCCTCTCTCCAGGGGAACAGACGCTACTACCTCCTCTCTCCAGGGGAACAGACGCTACTACCTCCTCTCTCCAGGGGAACAGACGCTACTACCTCCTCTCTCCAGGGGAACAGACGCTACTACCTCCTCTCTCCAGGGGAACGGAAGCTACTACCTCCTCTACTACCTCCTCTCTCCAGGGGAACGGACGCTACTACCTCCTCTCTCCAGGGGAACGGACGCTACTACCTCCTCTCTCCAGGGGAACGGACGCTACTACCTCCTCTCTCCAGGGGAACGGACGCTACTACCTCCTCTCTCCAGGGGAACGGACGCTACTACCTCCTCTCTCCAGGGGAACGGACGCTACCTCCTCTCTACCTACCTCCTCTCTCCAGGGGAACGGACGCTACTACCTCCTCTCTCCAGGGGAACGGACGCTACTACCTCCTCTCTCCAGGGGAACGGACGCTACTACCTCCTCTGTCCAGCGGAACGGACGCTACTACCTCCTCTGTCCAGCGGAACGGACGCTACTACCTCCTCTGTCCAGCGGAACGGACGCTACTACCTCCTCTGTCCAGAACGGGAACCTCCTCTGTCCAGCGGAACGGACGCTACTACCTCCTCTGTCCAGCGGAACGGACGCTACTACCTCCTCTGTCCAGCGGAACGGACGCTACTACCTCCTCTGTCCAGCGGAACGGACGCTACTACCTCCTCTGTCCAGCGGAACGGACGCTACTACCTCCTCTGTCCAGCGGAACCTCCTCTGTCCAGCGGAACGGACGCTACTACCTCCTCTGTCCAGCGGAACGGACGCTACTACCTCCTCTGTCCAGAACGGAACGGAACGGACGCTACTACCTCCTCTGTCCAGCGGAACGGACGCTACTACCTCCTCTGTCCAGCGGAACGGACGCTACTACCTCCTCTGTCCAGCGGAACGGACGCTACTACCTCCTCTGTCCAGCGGAACGGACGCTACTACCTCCTCTGTCCAGCGGAACGGACGCTACTACCTCCTCTGTCCAGCGGAACGGACGCTACTACCTCCTCTGTCCAGCGGAACGGACGCTACTACCTCCTCTGTCCAGCGGAACGGACGCTACTACCTCCTCTGTCCAGCGGAACGGTCCACGGACGCCTACCTCCTCTGTCCAGCGGAACGGACGCTACTACCTCCTCTGTCCAGCGGAACGGACGCTACTACCTCCTCTGTCCAGCGGAACGGACGCTACTACCTCCTCTGTCCAGCGGAACGGACGCTACTACCTCCTCTGTCCAGCGGAACGGACGCTACTACCTCCTCTGTCCAGCGGAACGGACGCTACTACCTCCTCTGTCCAGCGGAACGGACGCTACTACCTCCTCTGTCCAGCGGAACGGACGCTACTACCTCCTCTGTCCAGCGGAACGGACGCTACTACCTCCTCTGTCCAGCGGAACGGACGCTACTACCTCCTCTGTCCAGCGGAACGGACGCTACTACCTCCTCTGTCCAGCGGAACGGACGCTACTACCTCCTCTGTCCAGCGGAACGGACGCTACTACCTCCTCTGTCCAGCGGAACGGACGCTACTACCTCCTCTGTCCAGCGGAACGGACGCTACTACCTCCTCTGTCCAGCGGAACGGGACGCTACCTCCTCTGTCCAGCGGAACGGACGCTACCTCCTCTGTCCAGCGGAACGGACGCTACTACCTCCTCTGTCCAGCGGAACGGACGCTACTACCTCCTCTGTCCAGCGGAACGGACGCTACTACCTCCTCTGTCCAGCGGAACGGACGCTACTACCTCCTCTGTCCAGCGGAACGGACGCTACTACCTCCTCTGTCCAGCGGAACGGACGCTACTACCTCCTCTGTCCAGCGGAACGGACGCTACTACCTCCTCTGTCCAGCGGAACGGACGCTACTACCTCCTCTGTCCAGCGGAACGGACGCTACTACCTCCTCTGTCCAGCGGAACGGACGCTACTACCTCCTCTGTCCAGCGGAACGGACGCTACTACCTCCTCTCTCCAGCGGAACGGACGCTACTACCTCCTCTCTCCAGCGGAACGGACGCTACTACCTCCTCTACTACCTCCTCTGTCCAGGGGAACGGAGGCTACTACCTCCTCTCTCCAGGGGAACGGAGGCTACTACCTCCTCTCTCCAGGGGAACGGAGGCTACTACCTCCTCTACTACCTCCTCTGTCCAGGGGAACGGAGGCTACTACCTCCTCTCTCCAGGGGAACGGAGGCTACTACCTCCTCTCTCCAGGGGAACGGAGGCTACTACCTCCTCTCTCCAGGGGAACGGAGGCTACTACCTCCTCTCTCCAGGGAACGGAGGCTACTACCTCTCTCTCCAGGGGAACGGAGGCTACTACCTCCTCTCTCCAGGGGAACGGAGGCTACTACCTCCTCTCTCCAGGGGAACGGAGGCTACTACCTCCTCTCTCCAGGGGAACGGAGGCTACTACCTCCTCTCTCCAGGGGAACGGAGGCTACTACCTCCTCTCTCCAGGGGAACGGAGGCTACTACCTCCTCTCTCCAGGGGAACGGAGGCTACTACCTCCTCTCTCCAGGGGAACGGAGGCTACTACCTCCTCTCTCCAGGGGAACGGACGCTACTACCTCCTCTCTCCAGCGGAACGGACGCTACTACCTCCTCTCTCCAGCGGAACGGACGCTACTACCTCCTCTCTCCAGCGGAACGGACGCTACTACCTCCTCTCTCCAGCGGAACGGACGAACCTCCTCTCTCCAGGGAACGGACGCTACTACCTCCTCTGTCCAGGGGAACGGACGCTACTACCTCCTCTGTCCAGGGAACGGACGCTACTACCTCCTCTGTCCAGGGAACGGACGCTACTACCTCCTCTGTCCAGGGAACGGACGCTACTACCTCCTCTCTCCAGGGGAACGGACGCTACTACCTCCTCTGTCCAGGGGAACGGACGCTACTACCTCCTCTGTCCAGGGGAACGGACGCTACTACCTCCTCTGTCCAGGGGAACGGACGCTACTACCTCCTCTGTCCAGGGGAACGGACGCTACTACCTCCTCTGTCCAGGGGAACGGACGCTACTACCTCCTCTGTCCAGGGGAACGGACGCTACTACCTCCTCTGTCCAGGGAACGGACGCTACTACCTCCTCTGTCCAGGGAACGGACGCTACTACCTCCTCTGTCCAGGGGAACGGACGCTACTACCTCCTCTGTCCAGGGGAACGGACGCTACTACCTCCTCTGTCCAGGGGAACGGACGCTACTACCTCCTCTGTCCAGGGGAACGGAGGCTACTACCTCCTCTGTCCAGGGGAACGGAGGCTACTACCTCCTCTGTCCAGGGGAACGGAGGCTACTACCTCCTCTCTCCAGGGGAACGGAGGCTACTACCTCCTCTCTCCAGGGGAACGGAGGCTACTACCTCCTCTCTCCAGGGGAACGGAGGCTACTACCTCCTCTCTCCAGGGGAACGGAGGCTACTACCTCCTCTCTCCAGGGAACGGAGGCTACTACCTCCTCTCTCCAGGGGAACGGAGGCTACTACCTCCTCTCTCCAGGGAACGGAGGCTACTACCTCCTCTCTCCAGGGGAACGGAGGCTACTACCTCCTCTCTCCAGGGGAACGGAGGCTACTACCTCCTCTCTCCAGGGGAACGGAGGCTACTACCTCCTCTCTCCAGGGAACGGAGGCTACTACCTCCTCTCCAGGGGAACGGAGGCTACTACCTCCTCTCTCCAGGGGAACGGAGGCTACTACCTCCTCTCTCCAGGGAACGGAGGCTACTACCTCCTCTCTCCAGGGAACGGAGGCTACTACCTCCTCTCTCCAGGGAACGGAGGCTACTACCTCCTCTCTCCAGGGGAACGGAGGCTACTACCTCCTCTCTCCAGGGGAACGGAGGCTACTACCTCCTCTCTCCAGGGGAACGGACTACTACCTCCTCTCTCCAGGGGAACGGAGGCTACTACCTCCTCTCTCCAGGGGAACGGAGGCTACTACCTCCTCTCTCCAGGGGAACGGACGCTACTACCTCCTCTCTCCAGGGGAACGGAGGCTACTACCTCCTCTCTCCAGGGGAACGGAGGCTACTACCTCCTCTGAACTACCTCTCTGTTCAGGGGAACGGACGCTACTACCTCCTCTCTCCAGCTACTACCTCTACTACCTCCTCTGTCCAGGGAACGGACGCTACTACCTCCTCTCTCCAGGGAACGGACGCTACTACCTCCTCTCTCCAGTGGAACGGACGCTACTACCTCCTCTCTCCAGCGGAACGGACGCTACTACCTCCTCTGTCCAGCGGAACGGACGCTACTACCTCCCTCCTCTCTACTACCTCCTCTGTCCAGCGGAACGGACGCTACTACCTCCTCTCCAGCGGAACGGACGCTACTACCTCCTCTGTCCAGCGGAACGGACGCTACTACCTCCTCTGTCCAGCGGAACGGACGCTACTACCTCCTCTGTCCAGCGGAACGGACGCTACTACCTCCTCTGTCCAGCGGAACGGACGCTACTACCTCCTCTGTCCAGCGGAACGGACGCTACTACCTCCTCTGTCCAGTGGAACGGACGCTACTACCTCCTCTGTCCAGCGGAACGGACGCCTACCTCCTCTGTCCAGCGGAACGGACGCTACTACCTCCTCTGTCCAGCGGAACGGACTACTACCTCCTCTGTCCAGGGGAACGGACGCTACTACCTCCTCTGTCCAGTGGAACGGACGCTACTACCTCCTCTGTCCAGCGGAACGGACGCTACTACCTCCTCTGTCCAGCGGAACGGACGCTACTACCTCCTCTGTCCAGGGAACGGACGCTACTACCTCCTCTGTTCAGTGGAAGGGACGCTACTACCTCCTCTCTCCAGGGGAACGGACGCTACTTCCTCCTCTCTCCAGGGGAACGGACGCTACTACCTCCTCTACTACCTCCTCTCTCCAGGGGAACGGACGCTACTACCTCCTCTGTCCAGTGGAGCGGACGCTACTTCCTCCTCTCTCCTCTGAACGGACTCTACTATCTCCTCTGTTCAGTGGAACGGAAGCTACTACCTCCTCTTTCTTCTCTCTCTTCTTCTTGCGGGGCTGGTTGTCTCCGTCCTGAGAAGGTGCGTTGAGCTCACTGCCGTACTCCCGGATCAACCCCTCGATCGCCCCTTTCACTATCTGGTCACGACGCTTTGTGTCTTCATCAAGAACCTCTTCCTCATCCTCTTCTTCCTTGGGCCCGTCCTCAGACTTGGCTCCCTATGAGACGTAAAAAAGAGAGAGGCGAGAAAACCAAGAGAAATTCCTTTATAAAATAAAACAAAAAGTACAGAGAAAGAGGAATGTTCATGTTGTACCACACAGAAGCCATGTTAAAACCAAACCAATGCTCTGCCCTGACGATGACGAAGACGAAGACCGGGACGATACCACTACGCAATATTTTGTTTTACATGACAAATATAAAAACACAAAGCAGACCAAACTCTACGCTGCTATAAAAAAATATATATTTAAAAAAAATGTAAAATATTGAGTGTGCTTTTGCTTAGAAAATTATTTTGGGACTCTAGATACTTTAATGTAGTAGTAATGTAGAGTAATAATGTTTGTTTGTTTCCAACATTAGAGCTGTTTTCATAAAGAAGTTTAACATCTGCTTTGTGTTGTATCGTGATACCGGTATCGTCCCGGACCCCATAAAAGACGCGAGAGACTAAATGTTGGCAATGAAATGCTCACTGCTAGGAGAGAGATGCAACTTATATTTTCTGAACCCAGTCTGCTCTCCTCCATTACCCTCTCATGGTAGACAGTGTGTGTGTGTGTGTGTGTGTGTGTGTGTGTGTGTGTGTGTGTGTGTGTGTGTGTGTGTGTGTGTGTGTGTGTGTGTGTGTGTGTGTGTGTGTGTGTGTGTGTGTGTGTGTTCACCCCGTTGGCGTTCCTCTTCCTAGCCTTCCATTCTTCAAGCTGGGCCTTGGTCTTAGCATCCACCTTCACCAGGAGCTTCTTGTCTCCCAGCAACAGCTCATGTAGCAGACGAAGGGAACGCAGGGTGGACTCTGGCTCCTTGTACTCACAGAAACCAAATGCTACAGAGAGAGAGTTTTATACAGTCACTGGGAGAGAGAGAGTTTTACAGTCACTGGGAGAGAGAGAGAGAGAGAGAGTTTTATACAGTCACTGGGAGAGAGAGAGAGAGAGAGTTTTATACAGTCACTGGGAGAGAGAGAGAGAGAGAGTTTTATACAGTCACTGGGAGAGAGAGAGAGAGAGAGTTTTATACAGTCACTGGGAGAGAGAGAGAGAGAGAGAGAGAGAGAGAGAGAGAGAGAGAGAGAGAGAGAGAGAGAGAGAGAGAGAGAGAGAGTTTATACAGTCACTGGGAGAGAGAGAGAGTTTTACACAGTCACTGGGAGAGAGAGAGAGAGTTTTACACAGTCACTGGGAGAGAGAGAGAGAGTTTTACACAGTCACTGGGAGAGAGAGAGTTTTACACAGTCACTGGGAGAGAGAGAGAGAGTTTTATACAGTCACTGGGAGAGAGAGAGAGAGTTTTATACAGTCACTGGGAGAGAGAGAGAGAGTTTTATACAGTCACTGGGAGAGAGAGAGAGAGTTTTATACAGTCACTGGGAGAGAGAGAGAGAGAGAGAGAGAGAGAGAGTTTACACAGTCACCGGGAGAGAGAGAGAGTTTTATACAGTCACCGGGAGAGAGAGAGAGTTTTATACAGTCACCGGGAGAGAGAGAGAGTTTTATACAGTCACTGGGAGAGAGAGTTTTATACAGTCACTGGGAGAGAGAGTTTTATACAGTCACTGGGAGAGAGAGAGTTTTATACAGTCACTGGGAGAGAGAGAGAGAGAGAGAGAGTTTTATACAGTCACTGGGAGAGAGAGAGAGAGAGAGTTTTATACAGTCACTGGGAGAGAGAGAGAGAGAGAGTTTTATACAGTCACTGGGAGAGAGAGAGAGAGAGTTTTATACAGTCACTGGGGGAGAGAGAGAGAGAGAGTTTTATACAGTCACTGGGGAGAGAGAGAGAGAGAGAGAGAGAGAGAGAGAGAGAGAGAGAGAGAGAGAGAGGAGAGAGAGAGAGAGAGAGAGAGAGAGAGAGAGAGAGAGAGAGAGAGAGAGAGAGAGAGAGAGAGAGAGAGAGAGAGAGAGTTTATACAGTCACTGGGAGAGAGAGAGAGTTTTACACAGTCACTGGGAGAGAGAGAGAGAGTTTTACACAGTCACTGGGAGAGAGAGAGAGAGTTTTACACAGTCACTGGGAGAGAGAGAGAGAGTTTTACACAGTCACTGGGAGAGAGAGAGAGAGTTTTATACAGTCACTGGGGAGAGAGAGAGAGAGAGAGAGAGAGAGAGAGAGAGAGAGAGAGAGAGAGAGAGAGTTTTACACAGTCACCGGGAGAGAGAGAGAGTTTTATACAGTCACCGGGAGAGAGAGAGAGTTTTATACAGTCACTGGGAGAGAGAGAGAGTTTTATACAGTCACTGGGAGAGAGAGAGTTTTACACAGTCACTGGGAGAGAGAAAGGGAGAGAGAGAGAGTTTTACACAGTCACTGGGAGAGAGAGAGTTTTACACAGTCACTGGGAGAGAGAGAGAGTTTTACACAGTCACTGGGAGAGTGAGAGAGTTTTACACAGTCACTGGGAGAGAGAGAGAGTTTTACACAGTCACTGGGAGAGAGAGAGAGTTTTACACAGTCACTGGGAGAGAGAGAGAGTTTTACACAGTCACTGAGAGAGAGAGAGAGTTTTACACAGTCACTGGGAGAGAGAGAGAGTTTTACACAGTCACTGAGAGAGAGAGAGAGAGAGAGAGAGAGAGAGAGAGAGAGAGAGAGAGAGAGAGAGATTTACACAGTCACTGGGAGGGAGAGAGTTTTACACAGTCACTGGGAGGGAGAGATAGAGTTTTACACAGTCACTGGGAGAGAGAGAGAGTTTTATACAGTCACTGGGAGAGAGAGCGAGTTTTATACAGTCACTGGGAGAGAGAGAGAGTTTTATACAGTCACTGGGAGAGAGAGAGAGTTTTATACAGTCACTGGGAGAGAGAGAGAGAGAGAGAGAGAGAGAGAGAGAGAGAGAAAGAGTTTTATACAGTCACTGGGGAGAGAGAGAGAGAGAGAGAGAGAGATTTATACAGTCACTGGGAGAGAGAGAGAGAGATTTATACAGTCACTGGGAGAGAGAGAGAGATTTATACAGTCAGAGAGAGAGAGATTTATACAGTCACTGGGAGAGAGAGAGAGAGATTTATACAGTCACTGGGGAGAGAGAGAGAGAGATTTATACAGTCACTGGGGAGAGAGAGAGAGATTTTACAGTCACTGGGAGAGAGAGAGAGAGAGATTTATACAGTCACTGGGGAGAGAGAGAGAGAGATTTATACAGTCACTGGGAGGAGAGAGAGAGAGATTTATACAGTCACTGGGAGAGAGAGAGAGAGAGAGAGAGAGAGAGAGAGAGAGAGAGAGAGAGAGAGAGAGAGGAGAGTTTATACAGTCACTGGGAGAGAGAGAGAGAGTTTTATACAGTCACTGGGGGAGAGAGAGTTTTATACAGTCACTGGGAGAGAGAGAGAGAGAGTTTTATACAGTCACTGGGAGAGAGGAGTCACTGGGAGAGAGAGAGAGTTTTATACAGTCACTGGGAGAGAGAGTTTTACACAGTCACTGGAGAGAGAGAGATTTATACAGTCACTGGGAGAGAGAGAGAGAGAGTTTTATACAGTCACTGGGAGAGAGAGAGAGAGTTTTATACAGTCACTGGGGAGAGAGAGAGAGAGTTTTATACAGTCACTGGGAGAGAGAGAGAGTTTTAGACAGTCACTGGGAGAGAGAGAGAGAGAGAGTCAGAGAGAGAGTTTATACAGTCACTGGGGAGAGAGAGAGTTTTACACAGTCACTGGGAGAGAGAGAGAGTTTTACACAGTCACTGGGAGAGAGAGAGAGTTTTACACAGTCACTGGGAGAGAGAGAGAGAGTTTTACACAGTCACTGGGGAGAGAGAGAGAGAGTTTTATACAGTCACTGGGAGAGAGAGAGAGAGTTTTATACAGTCACTGGAGAGAGAGAGAGAGAGAGTTTTATACAGTCACTGGAGTTTTACACAGTCACTGGGGGGAGAGAGAGAGAGTTTTATACAGTCACTGGGAGAGAGAGAGAGAGAGAGAGAGAGAGAGAGAGAGAGAGAGTTTATACAGTCACTGGGAGAGAGAGAGAGTTTTACACAGTCACTGGGAGAGAGAGAGAGTTTTACACAGTCACTGGGAGAGAGAGAGAGAGTTTTACACAGTCACTGGGAGAGAGAGAGAGTTTTACACAGTCACTGGAGTTTTACACAGTCACTGGGAGAGAGAGAGAGAGTTTTACACAGTCACTGGGGAGAGAGAGAGTTTTATACAGTCACTGGGAGAGAGAGAGAGTTTTATACAGTCACTGGGAGAGAGAGAGAGAGAGAGAGAGAGAGAGAGAGAGAGAGAGAGAGAGAGAGGAGAGAGAAAGGGAGAGAGAGAGAGTTTTACACAGTCACCGGGAGAGAGAGAGAGTTTTATACAGTCACTGGGGAGAGAGAGAGAGTTTTATACAGTCACTGGGAGAGAGAGAGTTTTACACAGTCACTGGGAGAGAGAGAGTTTTACACAGTCACTGGGAGAGAGAAAGGGGAGAGAGAGAGTTTTACACAGTCACTGGGAGAGAGAGAGTTTTACACAGTCACTGGGAGAGAGAGAGAGTTTTACACAGTCACTGGGAGAGTGAGAGAGTTTTACACAGTCACTGGGAGAGAGAGAGAGTTTTACACAGTCACTGGGAGAGAGAGAGAGTTTTACACAGTCACTGGGGAGAGAGAGAGTTTTACACAGTCACTGAGAGAGAGAGAGTTTTACACAGTCACTGGGAGAGAGAGAGAGAGAGAGAGAGAGAGAGAGAGAGAGAGAGAGAGAGAGAGAGAGAGAGATTTAGACAGTCACTGGGAGAGAGAGTTTTACACAGTCACTGGGACTGGGAGGGAGAGATAGAGTTTTACACAGTCACTGGGAGAGAGAGAGAGTTTTATACAGTCACTGGGAGAGAGAGAGAGTTTTATACAGTCACTGGGAGAGAGAGAGAGTTTTATACAGTCACTGGGAGAGAGAGAGAGATTTTACAGTCACTGGGAGAGAGAGAGAGAGAGAGAGAGAGATTTATACAGTCACTGGAGAGAGAGAGAGAGATTTATACAGTCACTGGGGAGAGAGAGAGAGAGAGAGATTTATACAGTCACTGGGAGAGAGAGAGAGAGATTTATACAGTCACTGGGAGAGAGAGAGAGAGAGAGAGAGAGAGAGAGAGAGAGAGAGAGAGGAGAGAGAGAGAGAGAGAGAGAGTCACTGAGAGAGAGAGAGAGAGTTTTACACAGTCACTGGGGAGAGAGAGAGAGTTTTACAGTCACTGGGGAGAGAGAGAGAGTTTTATACAGTCACTGGGGAGAGAGAGAGAGTTTTATACAGTCACTGGGAGAGAGAGAGAGAGAGTTTTACAGTCACGGGAGAGAGAGAGAGTTTTATACAGTCACTGGGAGAGAGAGAGTTTTATACAGTCACTGGGAGAGAGAGAGAGTTTTACACAGTCACTGGGAGAGAGAGAGAGAGAGATTTATACAGTCACTGGGAGGGGAGAGTTTTACACAGTCACTGGGAGGGAGAGAGATTTACACAGTCACTGGGAGAGAGAGAGAGTTTTATACAGTCACTGGGAGAGAGAGAGTTTTATACAGTCACTGGGAGAGAGAGAGAGAGAGAGAGAGAGAGAGAGAGAGAGAGAGAGAGAGAGAGAGAGAGAGAGAGAGAGAAGAGAGAGAGAGAGAGAGAGTTTTATACAGTCACTGGGAGAGAGAGAGAGAGTTTTATACAGTCACTGGGGAGAGAGAGAGATTTATACAGTCACTGGGAGAGAGAGAGAGATTTATACAGTCACTGGGAGAGAGAGAGAGTTTTATACAGTCACTGGGAGAGAGAGATTTATACAGTCACTGGGAGAGAGAGAGAGAGTTTTATACAGTCACTGGGAGGGAGAGAGAGATTTATACAGTCACTGGGAGAGAGAGATTTATACAGTCACTGGAGAGAGAGAGAGATTTATACAGTCACTGGGAGAGAGAGAGAGAGAGATTTATACAGTCACTGGGGGAGAGAGAGAGAGATTTATACAGTCACTGGGAGAGAGAGAGAGAGAGAGAGAGAGAGAGAGAGAGAGAGAGAGAGAGAGAGAGAGAGAGAGAGAGAGAGAGAGAGAGAGAGTTTATACAGTCACTGGGAGAGAGAGAGAGTCACTTTTATACAGTCACTGGGGAGAGAGAGAGAGAGATTTATACAGTCACTGGGAGAGAGAGAGAGATTTACACAGTCACTGGGAGAGAGAGAGAGAGTTTTACACAGTCACTGGGAGAGAGAGAGAGAGTTTTACACAGTCACTGGGAGAGAGAGAGAGAGTTTTATACAGTCACTGGGAGAGAGAGAGAGTTTTATACAGTCACTGGGAGAGAGAGAGAGAGAGAGAGAGAGAGAGAGAGAGAGAGAGAGAGAGAGAGAGAGAGAGAGAGAGAGAGAGAGAGAGAGAGAGAGTTTTACACAGTCACCGGGAGAGAGAGAGAGTTTTATACAGTCACTGGGAGAGAGAGAGAGTTTTATACAGTCACTGGGAGAGAGAGAGAGTTTTACACAGTCACTGAGAGAGAGAGAGAGAGAGAGAGAGAGAGAGAGAGAGAGAGAGAGAGAGAGAGAGAGAGAGAGAGATTTACACAGTCACTGGGAGGGAGAGAGTTTTACACAGTCACTGGGAGGGAGAGATAGAGTTTTACACAGTCACTGGGGAGAGAGAGAGTTTTACACAGTCACTGGGAGAGAGAGAGAGAGAGAGACAGTCACTGGGAGAGATTTACACAGTCACTGGGAGGGAGAGAGTTTTACACAGTCACTGGGAGGGAGAGATAGAGTTTTACACAGTCACTGGGAGAGAGAGAGAGTTTTATACAGTCACTGGGAGAGAGAGAGAGAGAGAGAGAGAGAGAGAGAGAGAGAGAGAGAGAGAGAGAGAGAGAGAGAGAGAGAGAGAGAGAGAGAGAGTTTTATACAGTCACTGGGAGAGAGAGAGAGAGATTTATACAGTCACTGGGAGAGAGAGAGAGAGATTTATACAGTCACTGGGAGAGAGAGAGAGAGATTTATACAGTCACTGGGAGAGAGAGAGAGATTTATACAGTCACTGGGAGAGAGAGAGATTTATACAGTCACTGGGAGAGAGAGAGAGAGATTTATACAGTCACTGGGGAGAGAGAGAGAGAGATTTATACAGTCACTGGGAGAGAGAGAGAGAGATTTATACAGTCACTGGGAGAGAGAGAGAGAGATTTATACAGTCACTGGGAGAGAGAGAGAGATTTATACAGTCACTGGGAGGAGAGAGAGAGAGAGAGAGAGAGAGAGAGAGAGAGAGAGAGAGAGAGAGAGAGAGAGAGAGAGAGAGAGAGAGAGAGAGAGAGAGAGAGAGAGAGAGAGAGAGAGAGAGAGAAAGAGAGAGAGAGGGAGAGTTTTACAGTCACTGGGAGAGAGAGAGAGAGAGATTTATACAGTCACTGGGAGAGAGAGAGAGAGAGATTTATACAGTCACTGGGAGAGAGAGAGAGAGAGATTTATACAGTCACTGGGAGAGAGAGAGAGAGTTTTACACAGTCACTGGGAGAGAGAGAGAGAGTTTTACACAGTCACTGGGGAGAGAGAGAGAGTTTTATACAGTCACTGGGAGAGAGAGAGTTTTATACAGTCACTGGGGGAGAGAGAGAGAGAGAGAGAGAGAGGAGAGAGAGAGAGAGAGATTTATACAGTCAGAGAGAGAGAGAGAGAGAGAGAGAGAGTTTTACACAGTCACGGGAGAGAGAGAGAGTTTTATACAGTCACTGGGAGAGAGAGAGAGTTTTATACAGTCACTGGGAGAGAGAGAGAGTTTTACACAGTCACTGAGAGAGAGAGAGAGAGAGAGAGAGAGAGATTTATACAGTCAGAGAGAGAGAGAGAGAGAGAGATTTACACAGTCACTGGGAGGGAGAGAGTTTTACACAGTCACTGGGAGGGAGAGATAGAGTTTTACACAGTCACTGGGAGAGAGAGAGAGTTTTATACAGTCACTGGGAGAGAGAGCGAGTTTTATACAGTCACTGGGAGAGAGAGAGAGAGAGAGAGAGAGAGAGAGAGAGAGAGAGAGAGAGAGAGAGAGAGAGAGAGAGAGAGAGAGAGAGTGAGAGAGAGAGAGAGAGAGAGAGTTTTATACAGTCACTGGGAGAGAGAGAGAGAGATTTATACAGTCACTGGGAGAGAGAGAGAGAGATTTATACAGTCACTGGGAGAGAGAGAGAGATTTATACAGTCACTGGGAGAGAGAGAGATTTATACAGTCACTGGGAGAGAGAGAGATTTATACAGTCACTGGGAGAGAGAGAGAGAGATTTATACAGTCACTGGGAGAGAGAGAGAGAGAGATTTATACAGTCACTGGGAGAGAGAGAGAGAGAGATTTATACAGTCACTGGGAGAGAGAGAGAGAGAGATTTATACAGTCACTGGGAGAGAGAGAGAGAGAGATTTATACAGTCACTGGGAGAGAGAGAGAGAGAGAGAGAGAGAGAGAGAGAGAGAGAGAGAGAGAGAGAGAGAGAGAGAGAGAGAGAGAGAGAGAGAGAGAAAGAGAGAGAGAGGGAGAGTTTTACAGTCACTGGGAGAGAGAGAGAGAGAGTTTTACACAGTCACTGGGAGAGAGAGAGAGTTTTATACAGTCACTGGGAGAGAGAGAGAGAGAGTTTTATACAGTCACTGGGAGAGAGAGAGAGAGAGAGAGTTTTATACAGTCACTGGGAGAGAGAGTTTTACACAGTCACTGGGAGAGAGAGAGAGAGAGTTTTATACAGTCACTGGGAGAGAGAGAGAGAGAGAGAGAGAGAGAGAGAGAGAGTTTATACAGTCACTGGGAGAGAGAGAGAGTTTTACACAGTCACTGGGAGAGAGAGAGAGAGTTTTACACAGTCACTGGGAGAGAGAGAGAGAGTTTTACACAGTCACTGGGAGAGAGAGAGAGAGTTTTACACAGTCACTGGGAGAGAGAGAGAGAGTTTTACACAGTCACTGGGAGAGAGAGAGAGAGTTTTACACAGTCACTGGGAGAGAGAGAGAGAGTTTTATACAGTCACTGGGAGAGAGAGAGAGTTTTATACAGTCACTGGGAGAGAGAGAGAGTTTTATACAGTCACTGAGAGAGAGAGAGAGAGAGAGAGAGAGAGAGAGAGAGAGAGAGAGAGAGAGAGAGAGAGAGAGAGTTTTACACAGTCACCGGGAGAGAGAGAGAGTTTTATACAGTCACTGGGAGAGAGAGAGAGTTTTATACAGTCACTGGGAGAGAGAGAGTTTTACACAGTCACTGGGAGAGAGAGAGTTTTACACAGTCACTGGGAGAGAGAAAGGGAGAGAGAGAGAGTTTTACACAGTCACTGGGAGAGAGAGAGTTTTACACAGTCACTGGGAGAGAGAGAGAGTTTTACACAGTCACTGGGAGAGTGAGAGAGTTTTACACAGTCACTGGGAGAGAGAGAGAGTTTTACACAGTCACTGGGAGAGAGAGAGAGTTTTACACAGTCACTGGGAGAGAGAGAGAGTTTTACACAGTCACTGAGAGAGAGAGAGTTTTACACAGTCACTGGGAGAGAAAGAGAGAGAGAGAGAGAGAGAGAGAGAGAGAGAGAGAGAGAGAGAGAGAGAGAGAGAGAGAGAGATTTACACAGTCACTGGGAGGGAGAGAGTTTTACACAGTCACTGGGAGGGAGAGGAGTTTTACACAGTCACTAGAGTTTTATACAGTCACTGGGAGAGAGAGAGAGAGAGAGAGAGAGAGAGAGAGAGAGAGAGAGAGAGAGAGAGAGAGAGAGAGAGATTTATACAGTCACTGGGAGAGAGAGAGAGAGAGAGTTTTATACAGTCACTGGGAGAGAGAGAGAGAGATTTATACAGTCACTGGGAGAGAGAGAGAGAGATTTATACAGTCACTGGGAGAGAGAGAGAGAGAGAGAGAGATTTATACAGTCACTGGGGAGAGAGAGAGAGAGAGAGATTTATACAGTCACTGGGGAGAGAGAGAGAGAGAGATTTATACAGTCACTGGGAGAGAGAGAGAGAGAGAGGAGAGAGAGAGAGAGAGAGAGAGATTTATACAGTCACTGGGAGAGAGAGAGAGAGAGAGAGAGAGTTTTATACAGTCACTGGGAGAGAGAGAGAGAGATTTATACAGTCACTGGGAGAGAGAGAGAGAGATTTATACAGTCACTGGGAGAGAGAGAGAGAGAGAGAGAGAGATTTATACAGTCACTGGGAGAGAGAGAGAGAGAGAGAGATTTATACAGTCACTGGGAGAGAGAGAGAGAGAGAGATTTATACAGTCACTGGGAGAGAGAGAGAGAGAGAGAGAGAGAGAGAGAGAGAGAGAGAGAGAGAGAGAGAGAGAGAGAGAGAGAGAGAGAGAGAGAGAGAGAGAGAGAGAGAGAGAGAGAGAGAGAGAGAGAGAGAGAGAGAGAGAGAGAGAGAGAGAGAGAGAGAGAGAGAGAGAGAGAGAGAGAGAGAGAGAGAGAGAGAGAGAGAGAGAGAGTTTTACAGTCACTGGGAGAGAGAGAGAGAGAGTTTTACACAGTCACTGGGAGAGAGAGAGAGTTTTATACAGTCACTGGGAGAGAGAGAGTTTTATACAGTCACTGGGAGAGAGAGAGAGAGAGAGAGAGAGTTTTATACAGTCACTGGGAGAGAGAGAGTTTTATACAGTCACCTCCTTTATCTTCACCTCATTTGCACACATTGTGTATAGACTTTTTCTACTGTATTATTGACTGTATGTTTGTTTTACTCCATGTGTAACTCTGTTGTTGTTGTTTGTGTTGAACTGCTTTGCTTTATCTTGGCCAGGTCGCAGTTGTAAATGAGAACTTGAGAACTCAACTGGCCTACCTGGTTAAATAAAGGTGTTCTCAACTGGCCTACCTCGTTAAATAAAGGTGTTCTCAACTGGCCTACCTGGTTAAATGAAGGTGTTCTCAACTAGCCTACCTGGTTAAATAAAGGTGTTCTCAACTAGCCTACCTGGTTAAATAAAGGTGTTCTCAACTAGCCTACCTGGTTAAATAAAGGTGTTCTCAACTAGCCTACCTGGTTAAATAAAGGTGTTCTCAACTAGCCTACCTGGTTACATAAAGGTGTTCTCAACTAGCCTACCTGGTTAAATAAAGGTGTTCTCAACTAGCCTACCTGGTTAAATAAAGGTGTTCTCAACTAGCCTACCTGGTTAAATAAAGGTGTTCTCAACTAGCCTACCTGGTTAAATAAAGGTGTTCTCAACTAGCCTACCTGGTTAAATAAAGGTGTTCTCAACTAGCCTACCTGGTTACATAAAGGTGTTCTCAACTAGCCTACCTGGTTAAATAAAGGTGTTCTCAACTAGCCTACCTGGTTAAATAAAGGTGTTCTCAACTAGCCTACCTGGTTAAATAAAGGTGTTCTCAACTAGCCTACCTGGTTAAATAAAGGTGTTCTCAACTAGCCTACCTGGTTAAATAAAGGTGTTCTCAACTAGCCTACCTGGTTAAATGAAGGTGTTCTCAACTAGCCTACCTGGTTAAATGAAGGTGTTCTCAACTAGCCTACCTGGTTAAATAAAGGTGTTCTCAACTAGCCTACCTGGTTAAATAAAGGTGTTCTCAACTAGCCTACCTGGTTAAATAAAGGTGTTCTCAACTAGCCTACCTGGTTAAATAAAGGTGTTCTCAACTAGCCTACCTGGTTAAATAAAGGTGTTCTCAACTAGCCTACCTGGTTAAATAAAGGTGTTCTCAACTAGCCTACCTGGTTAAATAAAGGTGTTCTCAACTAGCCTACCTGGTTAAATAAAGGTGTTCTCAACTAGCCTACCTGGTTAAATAAAGGTGTTCTCAACTAGCCTACCTGGTTAAATAAAGGTGTTCTCAACTAGCCTACCTGGTTAAATAAAGGTGTTCTCAACTAGCCTACCTGGTTAAATAAAGGTGTTCTCAACTAGCCTACCTGGTTAAATGAAGGTGTTCTCAACTAGCCTACCTGGTTAAATAAAGGTGTTCTCAACTAGCCTACCTGGTTAAATAAAGGTGTTCTCAACTAGCCTACCTGGTTAAATAAAGGTGTTCTCAACTAGCCTACCTGGTTAAATAAAGGTGTTCTCAACTAGCCTACCTGGTTAAATAAAGGTGTTCTCAACTAGCCTACCTGGTTAAATAAAGGTGTTCTCAACTAGCCTACCTGGTTAAATAAAGGTGTTCTCAACTAGCCTACCTGGTTAAATAAAGGTGTTCTCAACTAGCCTACCTGGTTAAATAAAGGTGTTCTCAACTAGCCTACCTGGTTAAATAAAGGTGTTCTCAACTAGCCTACCTGGTTAAATAAAGGTGTTCTCAACTAGCCTACCTGGTTAAATAAAGGTGTTCTCAACTGGCCTACCTGGTTAAATAAAGGTGAAATAAAAATAACAGGCTCGGCGGTAACTACACAGGCTCGGCGGTAACTACACAGGCTCGGCCGTAACTACACAGGCTCGGCCGTAACTACACAGGCTCGGCGTTAACTACACAGGCTCTGCTGTAACTACACAGGCTCGGCGTTAACTACACAGGCTCGGCGTTAACTACACAGGCTCGGCGTTAACTACACAGGCTCGGCGTTAACTACACAGGCTCGGCTGTAACTACACAGGCTCGGCTGTAACTACACAGGCTCGGCGTTAACTACACAGGCTCGGCGTTAACTACACAGGCTCGGCGTTAACTACACAGGCTCGGCGTTAACTACACAGGCTCGGCGTTAACTACACAAGCTCGGCGGTAACTACACAGGCTCGGCGGTAACTACACAGGCTCGGCGGTAACTACACAGGCTCGGCGGTAACTACACAGGCTCGGCGGTAACTACACAGGCTCGGCGGTAACTACACAGGCTCGGCGGTAACTACACAGGCTCGGCGGTAACTACACAGGCTCGGCGGTAACTACACAGGCTCGGCGGTAACTACACAGGCTCGGCGGTAACTACACAGGCTCGGCGTTAACTACACAGGCTCGGCGTTAACTACACAGGCTCTGCTGTAACTACACAGGCTCTGCTGTAACTACACAGGCTCGGCGGTAACTACACAGGCTCGGCGGTAACTACACAGGCTCGGCGTTAACTACACAGGCTCTGCTGTAACTACACAGGCTCGGCTGTAACTACACAGGCTCTGCTGTAACTACACAGGCTCGGCGTTAACTACACAGGCTCGGCGTTAACTACACAGGCTCGGCGGTAACTACACAGGCTCGGCGGTAACTACACAGGCTCGGCGGTAACTACACAGGCTCTGCTGTAACTACACAGGCTCTGCTGTAACAACACAGGCTCTGCGTTAACTACACAGGCTCGGCGTTAACTACACAGGCTCGGCGTTAACTACACAGGCTCTGCTGTAACTACACAGGCTCTGCTGTAACTACACAGGCTCGGCGTTAACTACACAGGCTCTGCTGTAACTACACAGGCTCTGCTGTAACTACACAGGCTCGGCGTTAACTACACAGGCTCGGCGTTAACTACACAGGCTCGGCGGTAACTACACAGGCTCGGCGGTAACTACACAGGCTCGGCGTTAACTACATAACAAGGAAAGGAGGGAAAGTATAATAGAAGTGTTGTACCTGTTTTGTTTTTACCTTGCAGTTTCCCAGAAGCCCCTTGGACCCTCTTCCAGCTCAGGACCAGGCCACATTTCTACAGGATGGTGGAAAAGACAGGCAGAGGGACATCACTCATCTGAGACTAAAGACCAAAATGTCAGTGTGATCCAATATCATTCCATCAAATTGGTTTATAAACTTTATATTAGGATTATTACGACACCAGGATCACGATACACAATCGAGAATCGTGGCAAGGAATGCTCTCAATGTAGCAAACACACTTCTGTTGAGGCACATTTGTTTTTCTTCCCAGAGCATTTCAGAAAGTATTCAGACCCCTTGACTATTTCCACATTTTGTTGAGTTACTGCCTTATTCTAAAATGGATTTAATTAATTGGTTTCTATATCAATGTACAACGCGAAAAACAGGTTTTTAGAAATTTTTGGAAATTTATGAATAAAACCCCCAGAAATACCATATTTACATACAATACCAATCAAAAGTTTGGACACCTGCTCACTCATTCAAAGGGTTTTCTTTATTTTGTACTATTTTCTACATTGTAGAATAATTTATTCTAATAGAATAATAATATTAGTATATTATAATATATTATATAATAAATAGAATAATAATATTATTATATAATATATTATATAATTAATAGAATAATATTATTATATATTATATAATTAATAGAATATTATTATAATATATTATATAATTAATAGACTAATAATATTATTATAATATATTATATAATTAATAGAATAATATTATTATTATAATATATTATATAATTAATAGACTAATAATATTATTATATATTATATAATTAATAGACTAATAATATTATTATATATTATATAATTAATAGACTAATAATATTATTATATATTATATAATTAATAGAATAATAATATTATTATAATATATTATATAATTAATAGAATAATAATATTATTATAATATATTATATAATTAATAGAATAACAATATTATTATAATATAATATATAATTAATAGAATAATAATATTATTATAATATAATATATAATTAATAGAATAATAATATTATTATAATATATTATATAATTAATAGAATAATAATATTATTATAATATATTATATAATTAATAGAATAATAATATTATTATAATATATTATATAATTAATAGAATAATAATATTATTATAATATATTATATAATTAATAGAAAAATAATATTATTATAATATATTATATAATTAATAGAATAATAATATTATTATAATATATTATATAATTAATAGAATAATAATATTATTATAATATATTATATAATTAATAGAATAATAAAAAAAATATTCCCGAATGCACTGTATATCACACAATATTTTACATACATCAGGTTGGGCGTTTAGTCCTCTTTAAAATAACAGATCTCAGTCCTTGTAAAAGTGAACTCTGGGTAAAAAAATAACTCAGTTCTCGTTGTATTCACACTGCCTTTGAAAAGAACTCAGTTCTCGTTGTATTCACACTGCCTTTGGAAATAACTCCGTTCTCGTTGTATTCACACTGCCTTTGAAAAGAACTCAGTTCTCGTTGTATTCACACTGCCTTTGAAAAGAACTCAGTTCTCGTTGTATTCACACTGCCTTTGAATATAACTCCGTTCTCGTTGTATTCACACTGCCTTTGAAAAGAACTCAGTTCTCGTTGTATTCACACTGCCTTTGAAAAGAACTCAGTTCTCGTTGTATTCACACTGCCTTTGGAAATAACTCCGTTCTCGTTGTATTCACACTGCCTTTGAAAAGAACTCAGTTCTCGTTGTATTCACACTGCCTTTGAAAAGAACTCAGTTCTCGTTGTATTCACACTGCCTTTGAAAAGAACTCAGTTCTCGTTGTATTCACACTGCCTTTGAATAAGGATTCAACTATTTTGCCAGTTCATCACCTATTTTTTGTGAGAGAGTCGTCTTTGCATTCACATTGCTGTGGTTACAAAGAAACCAAGTTTTATTTTTTTCCCTCCCAATATTCACTCAATGCACTCTGGGATTTTACACAAGCCATTAAATCAGAACGTGTTATCAGACAACGAGATAAACCAACTTACATTTTG
The DNA here is from genome assembly GCF_021184085.1 of Oncorhynchus gorbuscha. Taxonomy (NCBI): domain Eukaryota; kingdom Metazoa; phylum Chordata; class Actinopteri; order Salmoniformes; family Salmonidae; genus Oncorhynchus; species Oncorhynchus gorbuscha. The sequence goes on along the minus strand of NC_060182.1, from coordinate 95,718,348 downwards.
GAAACTAATATAAAGATGACATATAATAATTATAAATCAGAAGATCATAATAATTAGCATGTAAATATTACTGGAAACAGAATAAATAGCAGAATAAAACAGGTAGATTAAATAATGATGTGATTGAAAATTGTACACTCAAAATGTAGGCTACTGTCCCTTTAAGAGCAAGCATTGATTTTGTACCCTGTCGTGATTCTCACCAAATATATTGGTCTTCTCACACTATCCAAACTACAAAAACAGAATAGACAGCTGAAACAGCTGATGAAGATCTCTTAGCCTGTTGATCACATATTACAAACAAATAAATCTGATGCAAACCAATCATCTCAACATTGTGTCAAAAACTCCACACATATTTTTGGAATGTATCTGTTGACAATTGCTTAATCAATATCCTCCCCAAAAAACAGCATAGGCCTCCCGGGTGGCGCAGTGGTTAAGGGTGCTGTACTGCAGCACCAGCTGTGCCACCAGAGACTCTGGGTTTGCGCCCAGGCTCTGTCGAAACCGGCCGCGACCGGGAGGTCCGTGGGGCGACGCACGATTGGCCTAGAGTCGTCCGGGTTAGGGAGGGTTTGGCCGGTAGGGATGTCCTTGTCTCATAGTGCACCAGCGACTCCTGTGGCGGGCCGGGCGCAGTGCGCGCTAACCAAGGTTGCCAGTTGCACGGTGTTTCCTCCGACACATTGGTGCGGCTGGCTTCCGGGGTTGGATGCGCACTGTGTTAAGAAGCAGTGCGGCTTGGTTGGGTTGTGTATCGGAGGACGCATGACTTTCAACCTTAGTCTCTCCCGAGCCCGTACGGGAGTTGTAGCGATGAGACAAGATAGTAGCTACTAATAATTGGATACAACAAAATTGGGGTGAAAAAGGTGGTAAAATGTTATTATAAATAAATAAAAACTAAAACTACTATCAGGATGGCGGAATTCAAGCACTCAGAACGCCTCTCAAGATGATCTCAGTTCGGGTTCAAGGGCTCTTTTGAAGGGTCTGAGTTCCTTTAGAGTGTTCACACTTCACAAAACTGATTTAAGGAAACCGCACTGAGTTCCAAAAAATTGGCTGTAATTGAAAATTGTACACTCAAAATTAGTCTGCTTCATTCTTGATTTATTTTTTTTGCCATGGAAAACCGAGTATTGTCGTATCGCAATACTGGTATTGTGGACAACACTACTTTATAAAAGCCCTTTTTCACATAAACTGTTGTCACAAAGTGCTTTACAGTAACCCGGCCTAGAAAACCAAGAACCAAGCAGTGGCAAGAGAACCCAGATCACAAATAAAACACAAACGGAAGGTTAAATCCCCTGTTTCCTCACCGCTAACAGCTGTCTGACCAGCATGTCTGAAGCCTTCTCTGAGATGTTCCCGACAAACACTGTGGTGGTGGGGTCTCCACTGCCCCCCTCCTGGTTCTCCTTGACTCGGACTGGGTTCAGATCCTTCCTAGGGCCAGGAGGCATCTGGACCATAGACACTGTGGTAGGAACCATGACCTGCAATACAATAATACAACACACACATTAGGAGAGGGGAGTTTTGTGTCTGTGTGTTTATTTGTGTGTGTGTGTTTATTTGTGTGTGTGTGTTTATTTGTGTGTGTGTGTGTGTGTGTTTATTTGTGTGTGTGTGTGTGTTTATTTGTGTGTGTGTGTGTGTGTGTGTTTATTTGTGTGTGTGTGTGTTTAGTTGTGTTTATTTGTGTGTGTGTGTGTGTGTGTGTGTGTGTGTGTGTGTGTGTGTGTGTGTGTGTGTGTGTGTGTGTGTGTGTGTGTGTGTGTGTGTGTGTGTGTGTGTGTGTGTGTGTGTGTGTGTGTGTGTGTATTTGTGTGTGTGTGTTTATTTGTGTGTGTGTGTTTATTTGTGTGTGTGTGTTTATTTGTGTGTGTGTGTTTATTTGTGTGTGTGTGTGTGTGTGTGTGCGCGTGTGCGTGTATATTTGTTTGTGTAACAGCAGCAGTAGAGGCTTACAGCGGGCGCAGAGGTCATAATCCCCATGTGGACTGGAATCATGGGCGTACCTCGAAGAAGACACAGAGACACATCAGACGAATCTGCAGTAAGACATTGGTCCTCTCCCTAAATACACCACTGCACTTGACCATCACCAAAGTGATGTGTTTTTTATTTTATATTTTATTAGGATCTCTTTTAGTCCTCATTTGGGAGTCGTTAAACATTCAAATACAATGTATAATACAACAACAACAACAACAACAAATAACATGTTGACATATAACCCACTGTTACAAACGGCAGACATAATATTATGACTAGATAGATTGGTTCATTCATCTACCATAGTCCTGCATAACCTTAACATGTATTTGATTTTGATTTTACAAATACTTCTAAAGAATTACGTGCATTTTATACATTGAAAAAGTTTCTGGTTTGCTCAGATAAATTATTACACTTCTTTATTTCTTTTGAATCTAAATGATATTTTGTCTATTTCTCTTTCCTGGCTGGGTAACACAAACATCCAGACTGTATCACATCCGGACCTGATTGGGAATCCCGTAGGGGCGGTGCACAATTGGCCCAGAGGCGCCCGGGTTTGGCCAAGGTGTACGCCGTAATTGTAAATAAGAATTTGTTCTTAATTGATTTAATTTAATTAATTTAATCGTTAAATAAAAAGGTTCAATTAAAAATAGCTGGTGTCTATTCTATAATCTATTCCTAGTATTGACTGAATGTCTGTCTCTTACCAACGGAATACTGTTGTGAATGGAGTTCTGAAATAAAATAAGCATGTTTTTTTTCCCCCTTCCAATTATCAATGACCCCCCCCCCATCACCCAGGTGCATTGTGCATGACTGCAACAGAAGAACCATATCTCCACCTTAAAACAATCCGTGCTGCTTTGTTCTGTCTAACCTGCAACCTCCTAATGTCCTATTGCTGTTGCATTTTTCCCCAGACCTTAGAACAGTAATTCACCTGACCTCCCAATTAATGCCTGTGTTGTTTAAGAATCTTTCCTGGTAAAATATTTAGCTATCCTTTTGATCATGCAAGTCAACCAATGCAGTGGAATGTTTTTAATAGCGATAAGCATTCTGATTGGCTGTGATCAGATCATTCTTTTCCCCATATAATCCCATATTTGCCTACTCACAATACCCTCCAATATCTCACTGAGTGAACGGCGTAGACTGATTGGTCGACCATTGGCAGGAGTAATGAGTTCTTTGCTGTCTTTTGGGATTGGACAAACATTTGGAAATTGCCTCTTTTCCAGTGACCAATTAAATAGGAATTTCAGTGGAGCTGCAATCTGGGGAAGCAACAGAGCGAAGTAAAATAATTGTCCCATAAGATCATAACCTGTAGATTTACCATCAGGTAATGACTTGAATAGGTTTAACACCTCCTCCACTGACACCGTTTGCAGACTAAAAGAGCAGATCTTATTGCTCATAATATGATCATCAATTCATTGGACAATAATTGGTCTTTACATTACCTCTCAGCAAATTAGTTTTCCAGTCAACCTCCACACAAGACGGGCATGATGAGATAGATGTATCAAGTATGCCCTTCACTGTATTTCATACCTTTTTACAATCAATACAAGCATTTTTATAAAATAACGTTTTTTTCCCCCTCCTTAAATTTAATTTAACTGCATAATTACATAATATTCTATAAATTGTCTTTTTAGTTTTGAATTGGCTGCTAAGTCTTTTGCCAAATGTCTTTGAGAAAACGCCTCATCGGTTCATTGGGGCGGCAGGGTAGCCTAGTGGTTAAGAGCATTGTACTAGTAACCGAAAGGTTGCAAGTTCAAATCCCCAGGGTACAAATCTGTCGGTTCTGACCGTTCCTAGGCCGTCATTGGAAATAAGAATTTGTTCTTAACTGACTTGCCTAGTTAAATAAAGTTTTTTTTTAAATCCATGGAGATGTACTTTTTCTTACTGATGCATGATGGTCCATTACCACAGTGAGCAAATAAACAAAACATTCTGTCGTGTGATATAAATCATCCTCTAGATAAATCAGCTCCCAGGGTTCAACAGCCAAATCATTTTGAAATTGCATATGATTAAAACATTATTTTTTTAAATGTATATTGACCAAAATCCTTGGGGGTTTCTTTGGAATCTTGGTGTTCATCATTATAGTCACAATATTATGGTCTGTCCAGACCACTGGCATTGATCTGGCCTTTAGGCATTGCAATAGTATATAACAGAAGATCAGATCAATGCACGCGAGATGCCTTTAATCAACATAGCAATAAATAATTAGAAAACTGAAAAGATCCCCGGGACCACCCATACATAGAATGTATGCACACATGACTGTAAGTCGCTTTGGATAAAAGCGTCTGCTAAATGGTATATATTATTATTATAAAAGGTTTCTGGTAGCAGAGGCCTCTGATTACCTCCAGCTTGATCACTCAGACTAAAATGTTTCTCACCTGCTGGGACTCCCTGGGGGAACCCCGCGAATTGGGGAGGGCAAATCCCGGGGGGCAACTGGGGGAGGCGGTTCAGGTGAGGGGGGTACGACATCTTGGGAGGTGGGTGCAGTGACCTGGAAAATGAAATGTAAAAGGAAGAACAGGTTCAAGGATTACCATGGCATGGGGGAACCCATGAATACATTCTGGCCTGCGGAGATAGCTAGCTAGGCTAGCTTAGTTAACAGCTAAACTGGGTGTTTGGTTAGCCTACATTACCTACAATTGACATTAAACAATTACACCAATGAAGTTAAATGTTGTAGGCCAACTGGCTGCCTAGTTAATAGAATAAGCTCTTTCCATGACACACTTCCTATTGGCCATCGTTAGTTAAGCTACTGAAGCTACCAATGTAGCTAAAGAGCTAGCTAGCTAGCTAACTAACTAAATGTTGCTAACTTGCTAGCTATTCTAACGTTTATAAACTTTTGCTAAAAGAGTGGGATGTACATACCTGAAACCGGGCGACGTACACACACACACACTGTAACCTTGTATAACCTTTAATGAACAATATTTTATCTGTCTTCGATAGCTAATTTGCTAGCTACGTTATGCCGCTAAAAAAAATAATACTGTTTTCGCAATGCATTATGGGATATGTTTTTATTTTATTTTTAAAAGTGTGTTAATATTTTTCAACGCTTGAGGTCGACATAAATGTATATGTATATTCTTTACCAAAATAACCCTGTTTGTTTTTTTTTTGCTCAAACAGTTATCAAACAGATAACACAACACAGAATAACAGACACAAACCACTGTATTTATAACCCCCATGGATGTACATTTGTAAGCCAAGGCCTGTACTTGCCTATGGGGGGCTATGTTATTCTATTCAAATAATATAGTAATATTTCAAGAAGCCTAGGCTATACCTATAGCCTACCAAACTATTTTTAGGGGAAGGCAGAATTGCCACTAGTAAGGCACGTCGTTTATGGTCACTTACATGTAAACATGGGGTGCAGGCTGACATCTGATAGGCTGTGTTTTAAACTATTATGGAAGGCAGACATCCAGGTTAAGCAACACATTTGTCAACCACGGTTTCCTGTCTATGTGGAATTTGGGGCGGCAGGTAGCTTAGAGCGTTGGACTAGTAACCGAAAGGTTGCATGGTCGAATCCCAGAGCTGACAAGGTAAAAATCAGTCGTTCTGCCCCTGAACAGGCAGTTAACACACTGTTTGACGTACCTTTATTTAACTAGGCAAGTCAGTTAAGAACAAATTCTTATTTTCAATGACGGCCTTGGAACAGTGGGTTAACTGCCTGTTCAGGGGCAGAACGACAAATTTGTACCTTGTCAACTCGGGATATGAACTTGCAACATTTCGGTTACTAGTCCAACGTTCCTAGGCTGTCATTGTAAATAATAATTTGTTTTTAACTGACTTGCCAATTTAAATAAAGGAACATCTAAAAAAATGTCTGCCCCTTAGAAATTGCGGGCCAATGGGTGCATTTTGGAAACACAAGACACGCCTTTGGAACAAACCCATCTATTGGATACATCTCATTGGCTAGTTCGAAGGTGTCGTTTACAGTATTGACGCATGTTTTCCTTCATGAGGTAACGGGATTTATGAATAAGGACACATAATTAATGATTGTGTTTTCAGATTTAAAGCGTGGCATTGGGTGAATTTGCATATGATATGTGGTTAATATATTTTCAAACTCTACAAGGTATTTAGAGACAAATTTCAGTTGATCTTGCTCTTAATCCTGACCGCCATTCACCCCCCTCATTAATATTAATGAAATCATAAGAGCATAAAACCATCCCCCGACGTGCGCTCACATCAAAGCGTCACCATCGTCAGAGTGGGATCCTACAAGAAGAGCGTTTGAATCCACTTTTGAATCTCAGCCTTGGTCGTTAAACGGTTGTTATAAATTATTTTGAAGTCAACTGATAAATGAAATAGGATTTTCAAATGGCTTTAAGAGGGTCACTGCGTCGTCTTCTACGGACTCAACTCAACAATACCTGTCAGAGCAGAGCGCATTCTGTGGCTGTTTTAGGAGCACCATTCTCAAAAGGACAAGTAAGGAAAAAGCTCATCCTTTTAGAAACCATTCGTTTTAATATGGCTATTTATATAAGGTTATTTCTTTTACCAGCGATTATTGAACTTAGTTATTTTTCTTTAGAAAAGAAGAGGGGTGGAACATGGACCCAAAGCCATCAGGGATGCCGGTCTGATCGAGAGGCTTTCAAATCTGGGTAAGAGATGGAACATCTTATTAATGTGTTAAAAACAAACTGCTAAATGTACTGTTGAACTAAAATGATCTGGTAATACTTATTCTAACGCTAAAATAGGTTAATGATTCATGCAAGAGCTGCTTCCCTGAGTCATTCAGTTCTCGGAAGTGAAGCATTGGGCTATAGGCTGTGTGTTACGGCAGTCTTTAACATAAGTGTGTATTGTCTAATATTGTCAAACAACGAAATCAAACACCGGTATTGCTCAGACCTTGAAAGCTGGCAATCAACACATATTTTTTTTTGTTTTGTCTAAAAGGATAACGTTCTTGTAATTAAAAGAACGGTTTTATTGGTCACACGGGCGACAAAGGATGGGCAAGTCTGCTGTCGTCACTGTACAGTCAGTTATGCAATCAACCGTTCCCGGGGCCGGCATGAACAGAGCTTTCTCCGAAAAACAAATTATCTCCTCCCATTACAGCATTCCCTTTGTACACTTCTGCCTATCATAGTTGAATAGGGGGCCCTATCGCTGCCTTGAAAGCTTGAAAGACGAAACGAACTTTTTGTTTTTTTTGTGAGTAACTGCATCACACAGCCGGCTCCATGTGACAGTAAACACCCAGACTGTGGTTTCCAATCTAGAGTAAACCACGGACTTTTTTTTAACGACCATTGACGAATCTGCTCAAGGAGGGGCACACATTTCGTCAGACAAAATGCTGCCACTTCTAAACCAATGGATTATGATCAAGTCATACATATGTGGTCAGATCCTAATTGTGATGAAGAGAAACCTATCAGGCTAGGCTAGGAATCCCCCATTGAACGGCTATTTATCAGCTAAACGAGCCATGCATCAGTTCAGCCCAGCCTCACGAATTAAGCCAGACAAAAACGCACGACATTTGCTGAAATGCATTTTGTACATAGATGCACGAATTGATTGTGAGACTGTGTTGGTCAGTTAGTTGGTTAGTCTAGAAACAGTGTTTGATGTGCCAGATAACCCATCCGCCTGGCGAGAATGGGGACCGGTCTGAGCAAAGATACGCACTCTTTTCGTCAGGCAACTAGGTTACCCTTCTAAACCAGTAGATTATTATCCATTCATTCAACAAAAAACAACAAAAAAGAGGACTGGGATGTCCCAGGGTGGATATTTATCACACACAATCTCATAATAAAGATTTTCCCTTCAAGTAGAGGTTCAGTTCTGGAATGTGCAAGTCATGTCCCTGTAATCTTAGCTCGGTTTGTGTCCCTGAGCACTCAGCTGGAGAGCGCTCGAGGCAGGACAACGGAGCTTCTTGTCCGTTTTTAGCCAGTTATGCAATCCACGGTTCCTGTGGCCGGCAGTCGGTGTAATACGAGAAGCGGAACTTTAGATGGCCGTTTTTTCCCCCTTTGTTGGATGGAGACGACTGACATACTTTTTGTAAAGACATCAAACCTCCATAGTCTTTAAGAAACCCGATCATTTTATGAAGATTACTAGCCTAAAACCTTTGATCTAGCCTAGTTGTAGGTGTAGTGTTGTGCCTAGTCTGAATGGGCCTCAATTGTAATTTGCAGCTCCCTGGGAACGAAATGTTCCATTTTACTCATCCTTGAGTATGGCCTATAGTCTAGTCCAAAGCTTTCTATAGACATCTCCTGCTGTGCCCAAGCATGTACATATGGTGCTATTTTAGTTGTCTCTAAAAGTGGACTTCAAACTGCTAAAATAGGCAGTTTATTCAAAACAAAAGTATGGAAAGTAAATAGCCTTCTGCTGATGCCATTTTAGCAACAGGGAGACTATAAATTGTATCCTCCTTATAGCTGAGATGATCAGACATTGTGCACTTGCCAAGAAGGGAAACTCTAGCCCTGTCAACTGCATTAAATATCACTGACATTGAGTCAAGTTCAAAAACATATTAGATTATGATTACATTAACAGAGAGGCACTGGGTTGAGCTATTCCTGTCCAGGGGTCTAAGGTGGTAACATGGGGAGAGATCTTAGATCAGGGAGAGCAATTCCAGCTCCCCAAGGGGACCTGATTGGTGTGACACTTTTGCCCCAGTCAACACACCTGACTCCAAAAATCAAATATTTGTGATCTTCAGTTTAGAATGCAATTCGTTTAATCAGCTGTGTTTTCTAAGAATCGTGTGTGTGACACTACTCTGGCCCCTGAGGACTGGAGTTTTCCACCCCTGTCTTAGATGGTAACGGGGGCACCAGATTGGTCCCCTCCCGACCAGCAGAGTGACACGACACCGCTATCAAATGGAACATTGTCACATACAAGTGGCGCCTCAAATTTCTGGTTTACTTCAACTCATAAGTCATTAGTCCGTGGTGCCAATACCAGTAGCGTCGGCGCAGCCCACTTTCTGGAGTAATGCCTCTGTTTACTCTGCCGTTGCCGTGGTATCAGAGGGTGATCTGGTCTTAGAGAAACCTGAGAGGACACGCATGGGAAATGGGACACGTGGAAAGTAGTGCCCAGACAGACAGCGGTTCCAGCAAACGGCTTGAATGACTCCACCTCATCAATCAAAGATGATAGGAGAGGGGTGTGTGAGGAGAGCCAGGGTAAAGGGGATTGGACATCAGAGATGATAGGAGAGGGGTGTGTGAGAAGAGCCAGGGTAAAGGGGATTGGACATCAGAGATGATAGGAGAGGGGTGTGTGAGGAGAGCCAGGGTAAAGGGGATTGGACATCAGAGATGATAGGAGAGGGGTGTGTGAGAAGAGCCAGGGTAAAGGGGATTGGACATCAGAGATGATAGGAGAGGGGTGTGTGAGGAGAGCCAGGTTAGAGGGTTTGGACATCAGAGCCTGGAGAAAGAGTTGAACTAATGCCTCAAAGACATGTAGTCTACCTAACGCTTAAGGTGACAGTGGAAATGCTGCGCTGACAAACTGGGGCACGAACTGGCTAAGGCCATTCATGAATCTGGGGCCACCGTACTTCTAGCTCTCAGGAGCTGGGGTCACAGTACTTCTAGCTCTCAGGAGCTGGGGTCACAGTACTTCTAGCTCTCAGGAGCTGGGGACACAGTACTTCTAGCTCTCAGGATCCGGGGACACAGTACTTCTAGCTCTCAGGATCTGGGGCCACAGTACTTCTTGCTCTCAGGATCCGGGGCCACAGTACTTCTTGCTCTCAGGATCAGGATCTGGGGACACAGTACTTCTTGCTCTCATGATCCGGGGCCACAGTACTTCTAGCTCTCAGGATCTGGGGACACAGTACTTCTAGCTCTCAGGATCTGGGGACACAGTACTTCTAGCTCTCAGGATCCGGGGCCACAGTACTTCTAGCTCTCAGGATCCGGGGCCACAGTACTTCTAGCTCTCAGGATCCGGGGCCACAGTACTTCTAGCTCTCAGGATCCGGGGACACAGTACTTCTAGCTCTCAGGATCTGGGGCCACAGTACTTCTAGCTCTCAGGATCTGGTGCCACAGTACTTATAGCTCTCAGGATCTGGGGACAAAGTACTTCTAGCTCTCAGGATCTGGGGACACACTACTTCTTGCTCTCAGGATCTGGGGCCGCAGTACTTCTAGCTCTCAGGATCAGGATCTGGGGCCGCAGTACTTCTAGCTCTCAGGATCAGGATCTGGGGACATAGTACTCCTAGCTCTCTGGATCTGGGGCCACAGTACTTCTTGCTCTCAGGATCTGGGGCCACAGTACTTCTAGCTCTCAGGATCAGGGGCCACAGTACTTCTAGCTCTCAGGATCCGGGGCCACAGTACTTCTTGCTCTCAGGATCAGGATCTGGGGCCGCAGTACTTCTAGCTCTCAGGATCAGGATCTGGGGACATAGTACTTCTAGCTCTCAGGATCCGGGGCCACAGTACTTCAAGCTCTCAGGATCCGGGGCCACAGTACTTCTAGCTCTCAGGATCCGGGGCCACAGTACTTCTTGCTCTCAGGATCCGGGGCCACAGTACTTCTAGCTCTCAGGATCCGGGGCCACAGTACTTCTAGCTCTCAGGATCCGGGGCCACAGTACTTCTTGCTCTCAGGATCCGGGGCCACAGTACTTCTTGCTCTCAGGATCCGGGGCCACAGTACTTCTTGCTCTCAGGATCCGGGGCCACAGTACTTCTTGCTCTCAGGATCCGGGGCCACAGTACTTCTAGCTCTCAGGATCCGGGGCCACAGTACTTCTTGCTCTCAGGATCCGGGGCCACAGTACTTCTTGCTCTCAGGATCCGGGGCCACAGTACTTCTTGCTCTCAGGATCCGGGGCCACAGTACTTCTTGCTCTCAGGATCCGGGGCCACAGTACTTCTAGCTCTCAGGATCCGGGGCCACAGTACTTCTAGCTCTCAGGATCCGGGGCCACAGTACTTCTAGCTCTCAGGATCCGGGGCCACAGTACTTCTAGCTGCACTAAGCCATCTGCTACATTACCATTCATGCTCCAATTCATCCATACCATTTGCTGTTGAATTAAGCCAGTGTGTAGTAAACCCGTACCTTTTTATTTCCTTGTGCAGATTACCCAGTGCATGACTTTGGAGACCTGAGCTTCCAGTATCTGGAGAAGGACGAGCCCTACATGCACGTCCCCTTCCCTCGCACTGTGGGCAGAGCTAACAAACTGCTGTCAGGGGCCGTCAGCAACGCGGTGGGAGCCGGACACACTACCATCATGCTGGGAGGAGACCACAGGTACATACCACAACAACAACCCTTTCATGTTCTCAGAGAACCAACACGGTATTTTTATTTTAGCAACATTGACAGTGTTAGGAAATTAAGCATTAGGCAGGCTTAGGACCTTAGACATGGGGCGGCACACAATTGGCCCAGCGTCATACAGGTTAGGGGGGGTTTGGCCGGGTTAGGGGAGGGTTTGGCCGGGTTAGGGGCGGCAGGTAGCCTAGTGGTTAGAGCGTTGGACTTGTAACCAAAAGGTTGAAAGGTCGAATCCCCGAACTGACGAGGTAAAAATCTGTCGTTCTGCCCCCTGAACAAGGCAGTTAACCCACTGTTCCCCTGAGCAAGGCAGTTAACCCACTGTTCCCCTGAGCAAGGCAGTTGACCCACTGTTCCCCTGAGCAAGGCAGTTGACCCACTGTTCCCCTGAGCAAGGCAGTTGACCCACTGTTCCCCTGAGCAAGGCAGTTGACCCACTGTTCCCCTGAGCAAGGCAGTTGACCCACTGTTCCCCTGAGCAAGGCAGTTGACCCACTGTTCCCCTGAGCAAGGCAGTTGACCCACTGTTCCCCTGAGCAAGGCAGTTGACCCACTGTTCCCCTGAGCAAGGCAGTTGACCCACTGTTCCCCTGAGCAAGGCAGTTGACCCACTGTTCCCCTGAGCAAGGCAGTTGACCCACTGTTCCCCTGAGCAAGGCAGTTGACCCACTGTTCCCCTGAGCAAGGCAGTTGACCCACTGTTCCCTGAGCAAGGCAGTTGACCCACTGTTCCCCTGAGCAAGGCAGTTGACCCACTGTTCCCCTGAGCAAGGCAGTTGACCCACTGTTCCCCTGAGCAAGGCAGTTGACCCACTGTTCCCCTGAGCAAGGCAGTTGACCCACTGTTCCCCTGAGCAAGGCAGTTGACCCACTGTTCCCCTGAGCAAGGCAGTTGACCCACTGTTCCCCTGAGCAAGGCAGTTGACCCACTGTTCCCCTGAGCAAGGCAGTTGACCCACTGTTCCCCTGAGCAAGGCAGTTGACCCACTGTTCCCTGAGCAAGGCAGTTGACCCACTGTTCCCCTGAGCAAGGCAGTTGACCCACTGTTCCCCTGAGCAAGGCAGTTGACCCACTGTTCCCCTGAGCAAGGCAGTTGACCCACTGTTCCCCTGAGCAAGGCAGTTGACCCACTGTTCCCCTGAGCAAGGCAGTTGACCCACTGTTCCCCTGAGCAAGGCAGTTGACCCACTGTTCCCTGAGCAAGGCAGTTGACCCACTGTTCCCCTGAGCAAGGCAGTTGACCCACTGTTCCCCTGAGCAAGGCAGTTGACCCACTGTTCCCCTGAGCAAGGCAGTTGACCCACTGTTCCCCTGAGCAAGGCAGTTGACCCACTGTTCCCTGAGCAAGGCAGTTGACCCACTGTTCCCCTGAGCAAGGCAGTTGACCCACTGTTCCCCTGAGCAAGGCAGTTGACCCACTGTTCCCCTGAGCAAGGCAGTTGACCCACTGTTCCCTGAGCAAGGCAGTTGACCCACTGTTCCCTGAGCAAGGCAGTTGACCCACTGTTCCCCTGAGCAAGGCAGTTGACCCACTGTTCCCCTGAGCAAGGCAGTTGACCCACTGTTCCCCTGAGCAAGGCAGTTGACCCACTGTTCCCCTGAGCAAGGCAGTTGACCCACTGTTCCCCTGAGCAAGGCAGTTGACCCACTGTTCCTAGGCCATCATTGAAAATAAGAATTTGTTCTGAATTGACTTGCCTAGTTATATAAAGGTTGAATATAAACACAGTCAGTGGGTTGTGTAACAGTCAGCGTTGCCCGGGGGGCAGAATGTATTACAGGTAATTAAAATCTATTAATAATGGAGATTGGATTCTAACCCCCTTCCTGATCTCTCTCTCTCCCCCCGCAGCCTGGCCATTGGTTCAGTGGAAGGCCACGCCCGGCAGTGTCCTGACCTGTGTCTGATCTGGGTCGACGCCCACGCCGACATAAACACGCCCCTCACCTCGCCCTCAGGGAACCTGCACGGACAGTCGGTTGCCTTTATGCTGAAAGAGCTGCAGAACAAGGTAAGATGACAGAGGAGTTTGGTTAGACATGGCTTTGTTACTTCTCACTGTCCTGATCCCTAACGCCAAGACCATGCTTACGTCTCTGGTTGCCTGGGTAACCACCAGGAAGTCTGTGGGTTTCAAATGAAGGTGTCATATCCAAGTGGTCCCCCCCCGTGGCCTCAGACCATAGAGTTGGCTATACAGCACTAGCAGATCTGGATACCAGGCTATATTTTACCTACCGCCTCAGTGACCATAGAGTTGGCTATACAGCACTAGCAGATCTGGATACCAGGCTATATTTTACCTACAGCCTCAGTGACCATAGTTGGCTATACAGCACTAGCAGATCTGGATACCAGGCTATATTTTACCTACCGCCTCAGTGACCATAGAGTTGGCTATACAGTGCTAGCAGATCTGGATACCAGGCTATATTTTACCTACCGCCTCAGTGACCATAGAGTTGGCTATACAGCGCTAGCAGATCTGGATACCAGGCTATATTTTACCTACCGCCTCAGTGACCATAGAGTTGGCTATACAGCACTAGCAGATCTGGATACCAGGATATATAATCACTACAGCCTCAGTGACCATAGTGACCACATGTGCAACCTGGCTATACAGCACTAACAAATCTGGATACCAGGCTATGTTCTCACTACAGCCTCAGTAACCATATAGTTGGCTCTACAGCACTAACAATTCTGGATACCAGGCTATGTTCTCACTACAGCCTCAGTGACCATAGAGTTTGCTCTACAGCACTAACAGATCTGGATACCAGGCTATATTCTCACTACAACCTCAGTGACCATAGAGTTGGCTATACAGCACTAACAGATCTGGATACCAGGCTATATTCTCACTACAACCTCAGTGACCATAGAGTTGGCTATAAAGCACTAACAGATCTGGATACCAGGCTATATTCTCACTACAGCCTTACTGCTCTCCCTCTGATACTGACCTGTTATCTGTTGTTGTCTGTAGATGCCAGAGCTGCCAGGGTTCAGCTGGATGAAGCCCTTCCTGTCGGCTAAGGACCTGGTCTACATTGGCCTGAGAGACGTCGACCCTGGAGAGTAGTAAGTACACTGCTCTGTACACTACCAAGTACACTACTCTGTACACTACCATTTATAACACAGTTAAAACACATTACATTTGACATTTTAGTCATTTTGTATATTATTGTGTGTATATAGACTTGTTTATACTGTATTATTGACTATGTTTGTTTTACTCCATGTGTAACTCTCTGTTGTTTGAGTCAAACTGCTTTGCTTTATCTTGGTCAGGGTCGCAATTGTAAATGAGAACTTGTTCTCAACTTGCCTACCTGGTTAAATAAAGGTGAAATAAATACATAAAAATTAGCAGACTCTCTTATCCAGAGCGACTTATCTATAGTTGAACTTGGTGCATTCAACCACATACCACAGTATACTAAGGTTGGGCAGTATTTAGATGTTCATACCATCTCTGTGGGTTACCGGCCTCTACCGTCCATCCTATTGGCCAACGTGCAATCACTGGAGAATAAACTGGATGAGCTCCGTTCAAGACTATCCTACCCAACCGGACATTAAAAAAAGGTAATATCTTATGTTTCACCGAGTCGTGGCTGAATGACGACATGGATAATGTACAGTTAGCTGGGATCTGCATCGGCAGGACAGAACAGGCACGTCCGGCAAGGGATGCGGAGGGGCAAGTGGGTAACCGGCCTCTACCGTCCATCCTATTGGCCAACGTGCAATCACTGGAGAATAATGTGTCTATTGGTAAATCACAGCTGGTGTGGAGATGTCTAATGTTAAGTAAGTCTCGATGTATTGCTCGCCTGAGGTAGACTACCTCATGATAAGCTGTAGATCACACTATCTACCAAGAGAGTTCTCAAATATATTTTTCGTAGCCGTCTATTTACCACCACAGACCGATGCTGGCACTAAGACTGCAATCGACGAGCTGTATAGGGCCATAAGCAAACAAGAAAATGCTCATCCAGAAGCTGCACTCCTGGTGGCCGGAGACTTTAATGCAGGCAAACTTAAATCTGTTTTACCTCATTTCTACCAGCATGTCACATGTGCAACCTGACAAAAAATACTCTAGAACACCTTTACTATACTGACATTTTCAACCTCTCCCTGACCCAGTCTGTAATACCTACATGTCTCAACCTGACCCAGTCTGTAATACCTACATGTCTCAACCTGACCCAGTCTGTAATACCTACATGTCTCAAGCAGACCACCATAGTCCCTGTGCCCAAGAAAGCGAAGGTAACCTGCCTAAATGACTACCGACCTGAAGCACTCACTGTAGCCGTGAAGTGCTTTGAAAGGCTGGTCACGGTCAATAAAATGCAAATCAATTACTTAAAAATCATACAATGTGATTTTCTGAATTTTTGTTTTAGATTCCGTCTCTCACAGTTTAACTGTACCTATAATAAATATTACAGACCTCTACATGATTTGTAAGTAGGAAACACTGCCGATTTTGCAGGTTATCAAATACTTGTTCTCCCCGCTGTAACTAGCAGTAACTAGCTAACAGCTAAATGTTTGTGGTTTTACTTTGTTATAATTCTAATTCTATTTGAGGCTCCACATGTTGTCATAGAAAATATTAATGTTATTTCCAACAACCGATGAGCAACTCTACTGTAAATCCAGCGCGTATCCAAAAGCCAGTATCTTTGGCAAGGAGTGGAACTTCAGCGAGAGAGTCTGGTATTCAAACTAATCTCGATCCAAGGAAGGGGATTGAATGTCTCTGCTGTCACCATGAAGCTTGATCTTGACATATAGCCACTTCGCTAGCAAGTTAGCAAACCAAATACATAGCTGGATCTAATCTATTGGACACATCCTATATTTCTTAGTTATACTTAGCTATACACCACTGCTTATAAGTTATTGTTTTGAGGTGAGAGAGCGCAAACAAAATGTGAATGACATCATCATTACGGCAAAGTTTTAACGGCAGATGTAGGTCTATTGAATAGCCTATCATTATAGAATATGATTTGAAAAAATGTGTCCTCATTTACATTTACATTACATTTAAGTCATTTAGCAGACGCTCTTATCCAGAGCGACTTACAAATTGGTGCATTCACCTTATGACATCCAGTAGAACAGTCACTTTACAATAGTGCATCTAAATCTTAAAGGGGGGGGGGGCGGGTGAGAAGGATTACTTATCCTATCCTAGGTATTCCTTAAAGAGGTGGGGTTTCAGGTGTCTCCGGAAGGTGGTGATTGACTCCGCTGTCCTGGCGTCGTGAGGGAGTTTGTTCCACCATTGGGGGGCCAGAGCAGCGATAAAGTTTTGACTGGGCTGAGCGGGAACTGTACTTCCTCAGTGGTAGGGAGGCGAGCAGGCCAGAGGTGGATGAACGCAGTGCCCTTGTTTGGGTGTAGGGCCTGATCAGAGCCTGGAGGTACTGAGGTGCCGTTCCCCTCACAGCTCCGTAGGCAAGCACCATGGTCTTGTAGCGGATGCGAGCTTCAACTGGAAGCCAGTGGAGAGAGCGGAGGAGCGGGGTGACGTGAGAGAACTTGGGAAGGTTGAACACCAGACGGGCTGCGGCGTTCTGGATGAGTTGTAGGGGTTTAATGGCACAGGCAGGGAGCCCAGCCAACAGCGAGTTGCGGTAATCCAGACGGGAGATGACAAGTGCCTGGATTAGGACCTGCGCCGCTTCCTGTGTGAGGCAGGGTCGTACTCTGCGGATGTTGTAGAGCATGAACCTACAGGAACGGGCCACCGCCTTGATGTTAGTTGAGAACGACAGGGTGTTGTCCAGGATCACGCCAAAGTTCTTAGCGCTCTGGGAGGAGGACACAATGGAGTTGTCAACCGTGATGGCGAGATCATGGAACGGGCAGTCCTTCCCCGGGAGGAAGAGCAGCTCCGTCTTGCCGAGGTTCAGCTTGAGGTGGTGATCCGTCATCCACACTGATATGTCTGCCAGACATGCAGAGATGCGATTCGCCACCTGGTCATCAGAAGGGGGAAAGGAGAAGATTAATTGTGTGTCGTCTGCATAGCAATGATAGGAGAGACCATGTGAGGTTATGACAGAGCCAAGTGACTTGGTGTATAGCGAGAATAGGAGAGGGCCTAGAACAGAGCCCTGGGGGACACCAGTGGTGAGAGCGCGTGGTGAGGAGACAGATTCTCGCCACGCCACCTGGTAGGAGCGACCTGTCAGGTAGGACGCAATCCAAGCGTGGGCCGCGCCGGAGATGCCCAACTCGGAGAGGGTGGAGAGGAGGATCTGATGGTTCACAGTATCGAAGGCAGCCGATAGGTCTAGAAGGATGAGAGCAGAGGAGAGAGAGTTAGCTTTAGCAGTGCGGAGCGCCTCCGTGATACAGAGAAGAGCAGTCTCAGTTGAATGACTAGTCTTGAAACCTAACTGATTTGGATCAAGAAGGTCATTCAGAGAGAGATAGCGGGAGAGCTGGCCAAGGACGGCACGTTCAAGAGTTTTGGAGAGAAAAGAAAGGGATACTGGTCTGTAGTTGTTGACATCGGAGGGATCGAGTGTAGGTTTTTTCAGAAGGGGTGCAACTCTCGCTCTCTTGAAGACGGAAGGGACGTAGCCAGCGGTCAGGGATGAGTTGATGAGCGAGGTGAGGTAAGGGAGAAGGTCTCCGGAAATGGTCTGGAGAAGAGAGGAGGGGATAGGGTCAAGCGGGCAGGTTGTTGGGCGGCCGGCCGTCACAAGACGCGAGATTTCATCTGGAGAGAGAGGGGAGAAAGAGGTCAGAGCACAGGGTAGGGCAGTGTGAGCAGAACCAGCGGTGCCGTTTGACTTAGCAAACGAGGATCGGATGTCGACCTTCTTTTCAAAATGGTTGACGAAGTCATCTGCAGAGAGGGAGGAGGAGGGGGAGGAGGATTCAGGAGGGAGGAGAAGGTGGCAAAGAGCTTCCTAGGGTTAGAGGCAGATGCTTGGAATTTAGAGTGGTAGAAAATGGCTTTAGCAGCAGCGACAGAGGAGGAAAATGTAGAGAGGAGGGAGTGAAAGGATGCCAGGTCCGCAGGGAGGCGAGTTTTCCTCCATTTCCGCTCGGCTGCCCGGAGCCCTGTTCTGTGAGCTCGCAATGAGTCGTCGAGCCACGGGGCGGGAGGGGAGGACCGAGCCGGCCTGGAGGATAGGGGACATAGAGAGTCAAAGGATGCAGAAAGGGAGGAGAGGAGGGTTGAGGAGGCAGAATCAGGAGATAGGTTTGAGCAGAGGGAAGAGATGATAGGATGGAAGAGGAGAGAGTAGCGGGGGAGAGAGAGCGAAGGATGGGACGGCGCGATACCATCCGAGTAGGGGCAGTGTGGGAGGTGTTGGATGAGAGCGAGAGGGTAAAGGATACAAGGTAGTGGTCGGAGACTTGGAGGGGAGTTGCAATGAGGTTTAGTGGAAGAACAGCATCTAGTAAAGATGAGGTCGAGCGTATTGCCTGCCTTGTGAGTAGGGGGGGTAGGTGAGAGGGTGAGGTCAAAAGAGGAGAGGAGTGGAAAGAAGGAGGCAGAGAGGAATGAGTCAAAGGTAGACGTGGGGAGGTTAAAGTCGCCCAGCACTGTGAGAGGTGAGCCGTCCTCAGGAAAGGAGCTTATCAAGGCATCAAGCTCATTGATGAACTCTCCGAGGGAACCTGGAGGGCGATAAATGATAAGGATGTTAAGCTTGAAAGGGCTGGTAACTGTGACAGCATGGAATTCAAAGGAGGCGATAGACAGATGGGTAAGGGGAGAAAGAGAGAATGACCACTTGGAAGAGATGAGGATCCCGGTGCCACCACCCCGCTGACCAGAAGCTCTCGGGGTGTGCGAGAACACGTGGGCGGACGAAGAGAGAGCAGTAGGAGTAGCAGTGTTGTCTGTGGTGATCCATGTTTCCGTCAGTGCCAAGAAGTCAAGGGACTGGAGGGAGGCATAGGCTGAGATGAACTCTGCCTTGTTGACCGCAGATCGGCAATTCCAGAGGCTACCGGAGACCTGGAACTCCACGTGGGTCGTGCGCGCTGGGACCACCAGATTAGGGTGGCCGCGGCCACGCGGTGTGGAGCGTTTGTATGGTCTGTGCAGAGAGGAGAGAACAGGGATAGACAGACACATAGTTGACAGGCTACAGAAGAGGCTACGCTAATGCAAAGGAGATTGGAATGACAAGTGGACTACACGTCTTGAATGTTCAGGAAGTTAAGCTTACGTAGCAAGAGTCTTATTGACTAAAATGATTAAAATGATACAGTACTGCTGAAGTAGGCTAGCTGGCAGTGGCTGCGTTGTTGACACTACACTAATCAAGTCGTTCCGTTGAGTGTAATAGTTTCAATTGCAACATGTGGCTATGCCCACACACAGGCTATTGTCTAAAGAGAAATTAAAATGTTTCATACCCTCAAACACCAGGTTAGGCATAGGCTACCTCGTTTCAAAATAGGCCATCATCACTGTCAATCGTGAATGATAATTCCTAATGTTTTATCGTAGAAACGGAATGATAATTATTCCTGTCTTATCCAGATTGTATCTGCATGTGTTGCTCTATGCCAGATCAGTTGATTGATCTCAATCAGTTTCACGGGAATAGGCATTTAAATGTTATTGAATGACTGTTTGGTAAGCAGATGGTGTTAACTATTAGTGTAACAGCCGTTGTTGGTGGGAGAAGGTGAGGACCAAGGTACAGCGTGGTCCATATTTATTAAAATGAACACGGAGATAACAAAATATAACGAAGAGAAACAACAGGAAACAGTTCTGGCTGGTGCAGCAGACACGCAACAGGAAACAGTTCTGGCTGGTGCAGACACACAACAGGAAACAGTTCTGGCTGGTGCAGCAGACACACACACAACAGGAAACAGTTCTGGCTGGTGCAGCAGACACACACACAACAGGAAACAGTTCTGGCTGGTGCAGCAGACACACACACAACAGGAAACAGTTCTGGCTGGTGCAGCAGACACACACACAACAGGAAACAGTTCTGGCTGGTGCAGCAGACACACACACAACAGGAAACAGTTCTGGCTGGTGCAGCAGACACACACACAACAGGAAACAGTTCTGGCTGGTGCAGCAGACACACACACAACAGGAAACAGTTCTGGCTGGTGCAGCAGACACACACAACAGGAAACAGTTCTGGCTGGTGCAGCAGACACACACACAACAGGAAACAGTTCTGGCTGGTGCAGCAGACACACACACAACAGGAAACAGTTCTGGCTGGTGCAGCAGACACACACACACAACAGGAAACAGTTCTGGCTGGTGCAGCAGACACACACACAACAGGAAACAATCACCCACAACTCAAAAGTGAAACCCAGGCTACCTAAATATGGTTCTCAATCAGGGACAATGATAAACAGCTGCCTCTGAGAACCATACCAGGCCAAAAACAGAAATAGCAAAACATAGAAAAAGGAACATAGATAACCCACCCAACTCACGCCCTGACCATACTAAAACAAAGACATAATAAAATGACTTCCCTGAAAAGTGGAGGCTGTTATAGCAGCAAGGGGGGGTCCAACTCCATAATAAAAGAACTAAGGTCAGAACGTGACAATTAGCTTTTCTTGTATTTAGTGTATATACAGTTCTATTATGTAAAATGTATGAATGAATAATTATGTGATCTTGCAAGCCATTGATTCAGCTTTGATCTAACTTTACTAAAAGAGCACCGTTGTGAGAAGTGATACTCTTCTATTTATAATAATAATATTAATAATAATATGACTATTCGGCATAGGCAAACAGATCTTGATAAAATGTCATTTTAAGTAAAAGTTGCTGATTGGACAGCAAGTTGCTGATTGGACAGCAAGTTGCTGATTGGACAGTGCCAGGATCTGGAGTGATGAATCACGCTTCACCGTCTGGCAGTCTGACGAATCTAGCAGAAAAGGGGGAGGACCAACTCCATATTAATGCCCATGATTTTAGAATGAGATGTTCGACGAGCAGGTGTCCACATGTAGTGTCTCAGTGACCAACAGATGCACGTCTCTATTCCCAGTCATGTGAAATCCATAGATTAGGGCCTAATGAATTAATTTCAATTAACTGATTTCCTTATGAACTGTTGCATGTTGCATTTATATTTTTGTTCAGTACAAATGCCTTACTAACTCTAAATTGGCCCAATTTACATTTCCAGTTTCCCACCCTGACATACCAAGCTAGAACGGGCCCTGTGTCTCAACCAATAGACAATGTAGGCTAACCATCCCAGGCAGGGCTACAGCAACTTCCAGAGACGGCCAGGCTCCTTGGACTTAGCGGTTGCCACTGGTTTGGGTGTCCTAGGCAAAACGGTGTTGCCTTAACCAAGTGGTCACATATCGTTCTGGGTTCCTCTGCGCAAGAGCGAGGAGAGCGAGCAGAGAGGGGGGAGAGAGAGGAGAGGGAGAGAGAGCGAGGAGAGAGAGGAGAGGGAGAGAGAGCGAGGAGAGAGAGGAGAGGGAGAGGAAGAGAGAGCGAGCAGAGAGCGAGGAGAGCGAGCAGAGAGCGAGGAGAGCGAGCAGAGAGGGGGGAGAGAGAGAGAGGTCTGTGGAGTTTTATGAGCATCCTCAAGGCAGACACAGTGAATTCGTTTTTTTCCCTTCTGATTGGCCAAAGTGGTCACGCAGTACACACCGGTAGCCTGATAGTTGTTGATCTGGATAAGAGTGTCTGCTAAATTACCTAAAATGTGAATTGAAAAAAATGCAACTGTCCACATAATTCCACCTGTTTTTAAAATACACTTCCAGACACCCTCCTCGTGACATTCTACTCTCCTCTCTCCTCACAGCGACATCCTGAAAGACTTGGGTGTCCAGTACTTCACAATGAGAGACCTCGACAGACTCGGCATCCAGAGAGTCATGGAAGTCACTTTCGACCACCTCTTGTCAAGGTCATTGAATTACTGTTAAAGATTAAGGAGTGATGTTATAAACTAACTAAGCAGCTTACTGTACGACTGACTTTGAGCCTTTTTGTTGTGTCAATTACATTAGGCCCCATAGATGTGTTCTGGCGACTGGTTGGAGTGTGTTCGGGCGACTGGTTGGAGTGTGTTCTGGCGACTGGTTGGAGTGTGTTCGGGCGACTGGTTGGAGTGTGTTCGGGCGACTGGTTGGCGTGTGTTCTGGCGACTGGTTGGAGTGTGTTCGGGCGACTGGTTGGAGTGTGTTCGGGCGACTGGTTGGCGTGTGTTCGGGCGACTGGTTGGAGTGTGTTCGGGCGACTGGTTGGAGTGTGTTCTGGCGACTGGTTGGAGTGTGTTCGGGCGACTGGTTGGCGTGTGTTCTGGCGACTGGTTGGAGTGTGTTCGGGCGACTGGTTGGAGTGTGTTCGGGCGACTGGTTGGCGTGTGTTCGGGCGACTGGTTGGAGTGTGTTCGGGCGACTGGTTGGAGTGTGTTCGGGCGACTGGTTGGAGTGTGTTCGGGCGACTGGTTGGAGTGTGTTCGGGCGACTGGTTGGAGTGTGTTCGGGCGACTGGTTGGAGTGTGTTCGGGCGACTGGTTGGAGTGTGTTCTGGTTGGAGTGTGTTCTGGTTGGAGTGTGTTCTGGTTGGAGTGTGTTCTGGCGACTGGTTGGAGTGTGTTCTGGCGACTGGTTGGAGTGTGTTCGGGCGACTGGTTGGAGTGTGTTCGGGCGACTGGTTGGAGTGTGTTCGGGCGACTGGTTGGAGTGTGTTCGGGCGACTGGTTGGAGTGTGTTCGGGCGACTGGTTGGAGTGTGTTCGGGCGACTGGTTGGAGTGTGTTCTGGCGACTGGTTGGAGTGTGTTCTGGCGACTGGTTGGAGTGTGTTCTGGCGACTGGTTGGAGTGTGTTCGGGCGACTGGTTGGAGTGTGTTCGGGCGACTGGTTGGAGTGTGTTCGGGCGACTGGTTGGAGTGTGTTCTGGTTGGAGTGTGTTCTGGTTGGAGTGTGTTCGGGCTGGAGTGTGTTCGGGCTGGAGTGTGTTCTGGTTGGAGTGTGTTCTGGTTGGAGTGTGTTCTGGTTGGAGTGTGTTCTGGTTGGAGTGTGTTCTGGTTGGAGTGTGTTCTGGTTGGAGTGTGTTCTGGTTGGAGTGTGTTCGGGCGACTGGTTGGAGTGTGTTCTGGTTGGAGTGTGTTCTGGTTGGAGTGTGTTCTGGTTGGAGTGTGTTCTGGTTGGAGTGTGTTCTGGTTGGCGTGTGTTCGGGCGACTGGTTGGAGTGTGTTCGGGCGACTGGTTGGCGTGTGTTCGGGCGACTGGTTGGCGTGTGTTCGGGCGACTGCGTTGTTCGGGCGACTGGTTGGCGTGTGTTGGCTGTGTTCGGGCGACTGGTTGGCGTGTGTTCGGGCGACTGGTTGGCGTGTGTTCGGGCGACTGGTTGGCGTGTGTTCGGGCGACTGGTTGGCGTGTGTTCGGGCGACTGGTTGGAGTGTGTTCGGGCGACTGGTTGGAGTGTGTTCTGGTTGGAGTGTGTTCTGGTTGGAGTGTGTTCTGGTTGGAGTGTGTTCTGGTTGGAGTGTGTTCTGGTTGGCGTGTGTTCGGGCGACTGGTTGGAGTGTGTTCGGGCGACTGGTTGGCGTGTGTTCGGGCGACTGGTTGGCGTGTGTTCGGGCGACTGGTTGGCGTGTGTTCGGGCGACTGGTTGGCGTGTGTTCGGGCGACTGGTTGGCGTGTGTTCGGGCGACTGGTTGGCGTGTGTTCGGGCGACTGGTTGGCGTGTGTTCGGGCGACTGGTTGGCGTGTGTTCGGGCGACTGGTTGGAGTGTGTTCTGGTTGGAGTGTGTTCCGGCGACTGGTTGGCGTGTGTTCAGGCGACTGGTTGGCGTGTGTTCCGGCGACTGGTTGGCGTGTGTTCCGGCGACTGGTTGGAGTGTGTTCCGGCGACTGGTTGGCGTGTGTTCCGGCGACTGGTTGGCGTGTGTTCGGGCGACTGGTTGGAGTATGTTCTGGTTGGAGTGTGTTCGGGCGACTGGTTGGAGTGTGTTCTGGTTGGAGTGTGTTCTGGTTGGAGTGTGTTCTGGTTGGAGTGTGTTCTGGTTGGAGTGTGTTCTGGTTGGAGTGTGTTCTGGTTGGAGTGTGTTCTGGTTGGAGTGTGTTCTGGTTGGCGTGTGTTCGGGCGACTGGTTGGCGTGTGTTCGGGCGACTGGTTGGCGTGTGTTCGGGCGACTGGTTGGCGTGTGTTCGGGCGACTGGTTGGAGTGTGTTCTGGTTGGAGTGTGTTCCGGCGACTGGTTGGCGTGTGTTCAGGCGACTGGTTGGCGTGTGTTCCGGCGACTGGTTGGCGTGTGTTCCGGCGACTGGTTGGAGTGTGTTCCGGCGACTGGTTGGCGTGTGTTCCGGCGACTGGTTGGCGTGTGTTCGGGCGACTGGTTGGAGTATGTTCGTGTGTTCGGGCGACTGGTTGGAGTGTGTTCTGGTTGGAGTGTGTTCTGGTTGGAGTGTGTTCTGGTTGGAGTGTGTTCTGGTTGGAGTGTGTTCTGGTTGGAGTGTGTTCTGGTTGGCGTGTGTTCGGGCGACTGGTTGGCGTGTGTTCGGGCGACTGGTTGGCGTGTGTTCGGGCGACTGGTTGGCGTGTGTTCGGGCGACTGGTTGGCGTGTGTTCGGGCGACTGGTTGGCGTGTGTTCGGGCGACTGGTTGGCGTGTGTTCGGGCGACTGGTTGGCGTGTGTTCGGGCGACTGGTTGGCGTGTGTTCGGGCGACTGGTTGGCGTGTGTTCGGGCGACTGGTTGGCGTGTGTTCGGGCGACTGGTTGGCGTGTGTTCGGGCGACTGGTTGGAGTGTGTTCGGGCGACTGGTTGGAGTGTGTTCTGGTTGGAGTGTGTTCCGGCGACTGGTTGGAGTGTGTTCCGGCGACTGGTTGGCGTGTGTTCCGGCGACTGGTTGGAGTGTGTTCCGGCGACTGGTTGGCGTGTGTTCCGGCGACTGGTTGGCGTGTGTTCGGGCGACTGGTTGGAGTGTGTTCGGGCGACTGGTTGGAGTGTGTTCGGGCGACTGGTTGGAGTGTGTTCGGGCGACTGGTTGGAGTGTGTTCGGGCGACTGGTTGGAGTGTGTTCGGGCGACTGGTTGGAGTGTGTTCGGGCGACTGGTTGGAGTGTGTTCCGGCGACTGGTTGGCGTGTGTTCGGGCGACTGGTTGGAGTGTGTTCCGGCGACTGGTTGGCGTGTGTTCCGGCGACTGGTTGGCGTGTGTTCCGGCGACTGGTTGGAGTGTGTTCGGGCGACTGGTTGGAGTGTGTTCGGGCGACTGGTTGGAGTGTGTTCGGGCGACTGGTTGGCGTGTGTTCCGGCGACTGGTTGGCGTGTGTTCGGGCGACTGGTTGGCGTGTGTTCGGGCGACTGGTTGGCGTGTGTTCGGGCGACTGGTTGGCGTGTGTTCGGGCGACTGGTTGGCGTGTGTTCGGGCGACTGGTTGGAGTGTGTTCGGGCGACTGGTTGGAGTGTGTTCGGGCGACTGGTTGGAGTGTGTTCGGGCGACTGGTTGGAGTGTGTTCTGGTTGGAGTGTGTTCGGGCGACTGGTTGGAGTGTGTTCGGGCGACTGGTTGGCGTGTGTTCGGGCGACTGGTTGGCGTGTGTTCGGGCGACTGGTTGGAGTGTGTTCCGGCGACTGGTTGGCGTGTGTTCGGGCGACTGGTTGGAGTGTGTTCGGGCGACTGGTTGGAGTGTGTTCGGGCGACTGGTTGGCGTGTGTTCGGGCGACTGGTTGGCGTGTGTTCGGGCGACTGGTTGGCGTGTGTTCGGGCGACTGGTTGTCGTGTGTTCGGGCGACTGGTTGGCGTGTGTTCGGGCGACTGGTTGGCGTGTGTTCCGGCGACTGGTTGGCGTGTGTTCCGGCGACTGGTTGGCGTGTGTTCGGGCGACTGGTTGGCGTGTGTTCGGGCGACTGGTTGGCGTGTGTTCGGGCGACTGGTTGGCGTGTGTTCGGGCGACTGGTTGGAGTGTGTTCGGGCGACTGGTTGGAGTGTGTTCTGGTTGGAGTGTGTTCTGGCGACTGGTTGGCGTGTGTTCGGGCGACTGGTTGGCGTGTGTTCGGGCGACTGGTTGGCGTGTGTTCGGGCGACTGGTTGGCGTGTGTTCTGGCGACAGATGAATTTGAGTTGAAAGTGGATTGATTCACTGAACTGTATTCTGAACACTTATTGTCTTCTTCTCTTGTCCAATAGGATGCAGCGGCCGATCCATCTGAGTTTTGACATTGACGCGATGGACCCGTCTTTGGCCCCGGCCACAGGAACACCAGTAAACGGAGGACTGACCTACAGAGAAGGAATCTGGATCACAGAGGAGATCCACAACACAGGTATGATAGGGCTATAATGATCCACGACACAGGTATGTTAGGGCTATAATGATCCACAACACAGGTATGTTAGGGCTATAATGATCCACAACACAGGTATGTTAGGGCTATAATGATCCACAACACAGGTATGTTAGGGCACGCTATAATGATCCATAACACAGGTATGTTAGGGCACGCTATAATGATCCACAACACAGGTATGTTAGGGCACGCTATAATGATCCACAACACAGGTATGTTAGGGCTATAATGATCCACAACACAGGTATGTTAGGGCTGTAATGATCCACAACACAGGTATGTTAGGGCTATAATGATCCACAACACAGGTATGTTAGGGCTATAATGATCCACAACACAGTTATGTTAGGGCTATAATGATCCACAACACAGGTATGTTAGGGCTATAATGATCCACAACACAGGTATGTTAGGGCTATAATGATCCACAACACAGGTATGTTAGGGCTATAATGATCCACAACACAGGTATGTTAGGGCTATAATGATCCACAACACAGGTATGTTAGGGCTATAATGATCCACAACACAGGTATGTTAGGGCTATAATGATCCACAACACAGGTATGTTAGGGCTATAATGATCCACAACACAGGTATGTTAGGGCACGCTATAATGATCCACAACACAGGAACACTGTAATGATACATTTATAAGAAATTATGGGGGAAGGTCTGTCATTAAACTTAAACTTTTCCTCCAAGCTATGCAAGACTCTTGGTAGGATGAGAAAAGTTATTGCATTGCATGAGTGGTTTATATAGTTATGCTGTTGGTACAAGAACATTTGAATATGTAAGATTCTTTGAAGTACATTTTCTGTCTGCAACATTCTAAAAAAATATATATCTAAAAAATAAAAGGAACTGAAACTAATAGATTGTGTTTGTCTAATCTCCAGGGTTGTTGTCGGTGATGGACCTTGTTGAGGTCAACCCAGCCCTGGGGGCGAGTCGTGAGGCGGTGGCGAGCACCGCTTCCATGGCGGTGGACGTCATCGCATCCGCCCTAGGGCAGACCCGCGAGGGAGGTCCCATCACCCAGGAGTCGCAAACACTCAAAGACGACACGGAACAGCTTCGACTCTAGAACCACATTCTAGAACCACATTCTAGAACTCAAAAGACTTAACATATTGGCATTCCTGAATTTTTTTAAAATAAAAAAAGACTTTACACACAGAACAGATGCACTGAAACTGTAGTTGAATTGTTTCAAAGCATTTAGGTGTGTGTGTGTGTGTGTGTGTGTGTGTGTGTGTGTGTGTGTGTGTGTGTGTGTGTGTGTGTGTGTGTGTGTGTGTGTGTATTACTGTATGGCAACCTGTTCAACAGTCAGTCAAACAATCATGACTGAACTTGGAAAGCCTTGTTCAAGGATTACATCGCTAACTTACTAAGATGAAAAGCTTTAGCCTGGGCCCAGATCTGTTTTCATGTCAACTGTTTGCCATGACAAGACTGGCAAAATAGTAGTACAAATAGACTGGTAACCCAGGCTATTAAAAGCCCACATATAAAATTTTAACTGTAATTGATGTGATCAACAGCTGGTCGCTCTGGCCTTGACAGGACAGTCTCCCTAGCCCCACTATTTAAATGTTGACTATTCGATGTGATCAGTGGTATGCCCCACAGGGGGTGATCAGTGGTATGCCCCACAGGGGGTGATCAGTGGTATGCCCCACAGGGGGTGATCAGTGGTATGCCCCACAGGGGGTGATCAGTGGTATGCCCCACAGGGGGTGATCAGTGGTATGCCCCACAGGGGGTGATCAGTGGTATGCCCCACAGGCGGTGATCAGTGGTATGCCCCACAGGCGGTGATCAGTGGTATGCCCCACAGGCGGTGATCAGTGGTATGCCCCACAGGCGGTGATCAGTGGTATGCCCCACAGGCGGTGATCAGTGGTATGCCCCACAGGCGGTGATCAGTGGTATGCCCCACAGGCGGTGATCAGTGGTATGCCCCACAGGCGGGGATCAGTGGTATGCCCCACAGGCGGTGATCAGTGGTATGCCCCACAGGCGGTGATCAGTGGTATGCCCCACAGGCGGTGATCAGTGGTATGCCCCACGGGGTGATCAGTGGTATGCCCCACGGGGTGATCAGTGGTATGCCCCACGGGGTGATCAGTGGTATGCCCCACAGGGGGTGATCAGTGGTATGCCCCACAGGTGGTGATCAGTGGTATGCCCCACAGGGGGTGATCAGTGGTATGCCCCACAGGGGGTGATCAGTGGTATGCCCCACAGGGGGTGATCAGTGGTATGCCCCACAGGGGGTGATCAGTGGTATGCCCCACAGGGGGTGATCAGTGGTATGCCCCACAGGGGGTGATCAGTGGTATGCCCCACAGGGGTGATCAGTGGTATGCCCCACAGGGGGTGATCAGTGGTATGCCCCACAGGGGGTGATCAGTGGTATGCCCCACAGGGGTGATCAGTGGTATGCCCCACAGGGGTGCTCAGTGGTATGCCCCACAGGGGGTGCTCAGTGGTATGCCCCACAGGGGGTGCTCAGTGGTATGCCCCACAGGGGGTGCTCAGTGGTATGCCCCACAGGGGGTGATCAGTGGTATGCCCCGCAGGGGGTGATCAGTGGTATGCCCCGCAGGCGGTGATCAGTGGTATGCCCCGCAGGCGGTGATCAGTGGTATGCCCCGCAGGGGGTGCTCAGTGGTATGCCCCACAGGGGGTGCTCAGTGGTATGCCCCACAGGGGGTGCTCAGTGGTATGCCCCACAGGCGGTGATCAGTGGTATGCCCCACAGGGGGTGATCAGTGGTATGCCCCACAGGGGGTGATCAGTGGTATGCCCCACAGGGGGTGATCAGTGGTATGCCCCACAGGGGGTGATCAGTGGTATGCCCCACAGGGGGTGATCAGTGGTATGCCCCACAGGGGGTGCTCAGTGGTATGCCCCACAGGGGGTGCTCAGTGGTATGCCCCACAGGGGTGCTCAGTGGTATGCCCCACAGGGGTGCTCAGTGGTATGCCCCACAGGGGTGCTCAGTGGTATGCCCCGCAGGGGTGATCAGTGGTATGCCCCGCAGGCGGTGATCAGTGGTATGCCCCGCAGGCGGTGATCAGTGGTATGCCCCGCAGGGGTGCTCAGTGGTATGCCCCGCAGGGGGTGCTCAGTGGTATGCCCCACAGGGGTGCTCAGTGGTATGCCCCACAGGCGGTGATCAGTGGTATGCCCCACAGGGGTGATCAGTGGTATGCCCCACAGGGGGTGATCAGTGGTATGCCCCACAGGGGTGATCAGTGGTATGCCCCACAGGGGGTGATCAGTGGTATGCCCCACAGGGGTGATCAGTGGTATGCCCCACAGGGGTGATCAGTGGTATGCCCCACAGGGGTGATCAGTGGTATGCCCCACAGGGGGTGATCAGTGGTATGCCCCACAGGGGGTGATCAGTGGTATGCCCCACAGGGGTGATCAGTGGTATGCCCCGCAGGGGGTGATCAGTGGTATGCCCCACAGGGGGTGCTCAGTGGTATGCCCCACAGGGGGTGATCAGTGGTATGCCCCACAGGCGGTGATCAGTGGTATGCCCCACAGGGGGTGATCAGTGGTATGCCCCACAGGGGGTGATCAGTGGTATGCCCCACAGGGGGTGATCAGTGGTATGCCCCACAGGCGGTGATCAGTGGTATGCCCCACAGGGGGTGATCAGTGGTATGCCCCACAGGGGGTGATCAGTGGTAAAACAGGGTTGTAACAAAATAAAATGATGATACTAATGTGACCATAGTGTGGGTTGGATAGCGAGCCAGTGGCTGTGCCAGTTGAGTTGCCGTAGCGATGCGTTTGCACTCTAGGATCAGATGTGGGGTTTGATATCATTTGTTTTTGTCTAGAATGATTGTGTTTTGTAGTAGTTAATAATGACTATTATGATGTTGGGGTATTTGTAGTAGTTAATGACTGATGTTGGGGTATTTGTAGTAGTTAATAATGACTTATGATGGGGTATTTGTAGTAGTTAATAATGACTGATGTCGGGGTATTTGTAGTAGTTAATAATGACTTATGATGGGGTATTTGTAGTAGTTAATAATGACTTATGATGGGGTATTTGTAGTAGTTAATAATGACTATTAATATAATAATAATATATGCCATTTAGCAGACGCTTTTATCCAAAGCGACTTACAGTCATGTGTGCATACATTCTACGTATGGGTGGTCCCGGGGATCGAACCCACTACCCTGGCGTTACAAGCGGCATGCTCTACCAACTGAGCTACAGAAGGACTGAGCTACAGAAGAATTATGATGTTGGGGTATTTGTAGTAGTTAATAATGACTATGAATCCATGTCGGGGTATTTGTAGTAGTTAATAATGACTATGAATCCATGTCGGGGTATTTGTAGTAGTTAATAATGACTATGAATCCATGTCGGGGTATTTGTAGTAGTTAATAATGACTATGAATCCATGTCGGGGTATTTGTAGTAGTTAATAATGACTATGATGTTGGGGTATTTGTAGTAGTTAATAATGACTTATGATGGGGTATTTGTAGTAGTTAATAATGACTTATGATGGGGCATTTGTAGTAGTTAATAATGACTTATGATGGGGCATTTGTAGTAGTTAATAATGACTTATGATGTTGGGGTATTTGTAGTAGTTAATAATGACTTATGATGGGGCATTTGTAGTAGTTAATAATGACTTATGATGGGGCATTTGTAGTAGTTAATAATGACTTATGATGGGGTATTTGTAGTAGTTAATAATGACTATGATGTTGGGGTATTTGTAGTAGTTAATAATGACTTATGATGGGGTATTTGTAGTAGTTAATAATGACTATGAATCCATGTCGGGGTATTTGTAGTAGTTAATGACTATTATGATGTTGGGGTATTTGTAGTAGTTAATAATGACTATGATGTTGGGGTATTTGTAGTAGTTAATGACTGATGTTGGGGTATTTGTCGTAGTTAATGACTGATGTTGGGGTATTTGTCGTAGTTAATAATGACTATTATGATGTTGGGGTATTTGTAGTAGTTAATAATGACTATTATGAACCCATGTCGGGGTATTCACTGTATTAAATGACCAGTTAATTTTTAATAAGTTAAAATGTGTATGTAAAGGCTGTATGGTAAATGCTGAGTGAAATAACTTTTATTTACTAAATATAACAAATGCCTTTTTTGACGTGCCCACTAAATGACTGTATTTTTAAAAGTAAATATATATATATAATTAGTCTTCCACAATGAAATCAGTCTGTGTGTTTTGCTTTGTGGTCTCCATTGAGACATGTGGCAGAGCAAGTCTAGTTGGTTTTAGTCTTGCATCAAGGTCTATTGTCAATAGGGAGAGAGCCATATGTGTGCCTCCATTCTAGCCCTTCAGCTGAATAATAATCATTTCTGTATTGTGTCCCTTTCGGGGAAATGTGTTTTGCATCTCAACAAACCACAGCACAGCATCACCATAAATACATACACTACCGGTCAAGGGTTTTTCTGTTACTATGAAATAACACATGGAATCGTGTAGTTACGAAATCAAAGTAGCCACCCTTTTGCCTTGATGACAGCTTTGCACACTCTTGGCATTCTCTCAACCAGCTTCATGAGGTAGTCACCTGGAATGCATTTCAATTAACAGGTGTGCCTTCTTAAAATAATTAGTGGAATTTCTTTCCTCAATCCATTGTGTTGTGACAAGGTAGGGGTGGTATACAGAAGATGGTCTTTTACCAAAATAGGGCTAAGTCCATATTATGACAAGAACAGCTCAAATAAGCAAAGAGAAATGACAGTCCATCATTACTTTAAGACATGACGGCCCATCAATACGGAACATTTCAAGAACTTTGAAAGTTTCATCAAGCACTGTGATGAAACTGCCTCTCATAAGGACCGCCACAGGAAAGGAAGACCAAGAGTTACCTCTGCTGCAGAGAATAAGTTCATTAGAGTTACCAACCTCAGAAATTGCAGCCCAAATAAATGCTTCACAGAGTTCAAGTAACAGACACGTCTCAACATCAACTGTTCAGAGGAGATTGTGTGAATCAGGCCGTCATGGTCTAATTGCTGCAAAGAAACCACTACTCAAAGGACACCAATAAGAAGAGACTTACTTGGGCCAAGAAACACGAGCAATGGACATTTGTCCTTTTTGGTGCCAACTGCCTCTGTGAGATGCGGTGTGGGTGAACTGATGACCTCCACATCTATTACTCTACTCCCGAGGGAGAGTTTCTCATGATAAGCTGTAGACCACACTACCTACCGAGAGAGTTTTCATCTGTATTCTTTGTAGCAGTTTTACATACCACCACAGTCAGAGGCTGGCACGAAGACAGCATTGAATGAGCTGTATTCCGCCATGAGAAAATGCTCATCCAGAGACGGCGCCCCTAGTGGCCTGGGGGACTTTTGAAGAGACTTGCTGTAGTGGGCTGTCTATCAGAGACATGCTGTAGTGGGCTGTCTATCAGAGACTTGCTGTAGTGGGCTGTCTATCAGAGACATGCTGTAGTGGGCTGTCAATCAGAGACATGCTGTAGTGGGCTGTCTATCAGAGACATGCTGTAGTGGGCTGTCTATCAGAGACATGCTGTAGTGGGCTGTATCAGAGACATGCTGTAGTGGGCTGTCTATCAGAGACATGCTGTAGTGGGCTGTCTATCAGAGACATGCTGTAGTGGGCTGTCTATCAGAGACATGCTGTAGTGGGCTGTCAATCAGAGACATGCTGTAGTGGGCTGTCTATCAGAGACATGCTGTAGTGGGCTGTCAATCAGAGACATGCTGTAGTGGGCTGTCTATCAGAGACATGCTGTACTGGGCTGTCAATCAGAGACATGCTGTACTGGGCTGTCAATCAGAGACATGCCGTACTGGGCTGTCTATCAGAGACATGCTGTACTGGGCTGTCTATCAGAGACATGCTGTAGTGGGCTGTCTATCAGAGACATGCTGTAGTGGGCTGTCTATCAGAGACATGCTGTAGTGGGCTGTCAATCAGAGACATGCTGTAGTGGGCTGTCAATCAGAGACATGCTGTAGTGGGCTGTCTATCAGAGACATGCTGTAGTGGGCTGTCAATCAGAGACATGCTGTAGTGGGCTGTCTATCAGAGACATGCTGTAGTGGGCTGTCAATCAGAGACATGCTGTACTGGGCTGTCTATCAGAGACATGCTGTAGTGGGCTGTCTATCAGAGACATGCTGTAGTGGGCTGTATCAGAGACATGCTGTAGTGGGCTGTCTATCAGAGACATGCTGTAGTGGGCTGTCTATCAGAGACATGCTGTAGTGGGCTGTCTATCAGAGACATGCTGTAGTGGGCTGTCTATCAGAGACATGCTGTAGTGGGCTGTCTATCAGAGACATGCTGTAGTGGGCTGTATCAGAGACATGCCGTACTGGGCTGTCTATCAGAGACATGCCGTACTGGGCTGTCAATCAGAGACATGCCGTACTGGGCTGTCTATCAGAGACATGCCGTACTAGGCTGTCTATCAGAGACATGCTGTAGTGGGCTGTCTATCAGAGACATGCTGTAGTGGGCTGTCTATCAGAGACATGCTGTAGTGGGCTGTCAATCAGAGACATGCTGTAGTGGGCTGTCAATCAGAGACATGCTGTAGTGGGCTGTCTATCAGAGACATGCTGTAGTGGGCTGTCAATCAGAGACATGCTGTAGTGGGCTGTCAATCAGAGACATGCTGTACTGGGCTGTCTATCAGAGACATGCTGTAGTGGGCTGTCTATCAGAGACATGCTGTAGTGGGCTGTCTATCAGAGACATGCTGTAGTGGGCTGTCTATCAGAGACATGCTGTAGTGGGCTGTCAATCAGAGACATGCTGTAGTGGGCTGTCAATCAGAGACATGCTGTAGTGGGCTGTCTATCAGAGACATGCTGTAGTGGGCTGTCTATCAGAGACATGCTGTAGTGGGCTGTCTATCAGAGACATGCTGTAGTGGGCTGTATCAGAGACATGCTGTAGTGGGCTGTCTATCAGAGACATGCTGTAGTGGGCTGTCTATCAGAGACATGCTGTAGTGGGCTGTCTATCAGAGACATGCTGTAGTGGGCTGTCAATCAGAGACATGCTGTAGTGGGCTGTCTGTCAGACACATGTAAGGGGTAGATTAGCTTTGATATTGCAGATAGATTGTAGTGTAATGGTTAGCTTAGCTTTAATATTGCAGATTGAAGTGTAACGGTTAGCAAAGCTTTAATATTGCAGATTGTGTAATGTAATGGTTAGCTTAGCTTTAATATTGCAGATAGATTGTGTAATGTAATGGTTAGCTTAGCTTAAATATTGCAGATAGATTGTGTAATGTAATGGTTAGCTTAGCTTAAATATTGCAGATAGATTGTGTAATGTAATGGTTAGCTTAGATTAAATATTGCAGATTGTGTAATGTAATGGTTAGCTTAGCTTTAATATTGCAGATAGATTGTGTAATGTAATGGTTAGCTTAGCTTAAATATTGCAGATAGATTGTGTAATGTAATGGTTAGCTTAGCTTAAATATTGCAGATAGATTGTGTAATGTAATGGTTAGCTTAGATTAAATATTGCAGATTGTGTAATGTAATGGTTAGCTTAGCTTAAATATTGCAGATTGTGTAATGTAATGGTTAGCTTAGCTTTAATATTGCAGATAGATTGTGTAATGTAATGGTTAGCTTAGCTTAAATATTGCAGATAGATTGTGTAATGTAATGGTTAGCTTAGCTTAAATATTGCAGATTGTGTAATGTAATGGTTAGCTTAGCTTAAATATTGCAGATAGATTGTGTAATGTAATGGTTAGCTTAGCTTAAATATTGCAGATAGATTGTGTAATGTAATGGTTAGCTTAGATTAAATATTGCAGATTGTGTAATGTAATGGTTAGCTTAGCTTAAATATTGCAGATTGTGTAATGTAATGGTTAGCTTAGCTTTAATATTGCAGATAGATTGTGTAATGTAATGGTTAGCTTAGCTTTAATATTGCAGATTGTGTAATGTAATGGTTAGCTTAGCTTTAATATTGCAGATTGTGTAATGTAATGGTTAGCTTAGCTTAAATATTGCAGATAGATTGTGTAATGTAATGGTTATCTTAGATTAAATATTGCAGATTGTGTAATGTAATGGTTAGCTTAGCTTAAATATTGCAGATTGTGTAATGTAATGGTTAGCTTAGCTTTAATATTGCAGATAGATTGTGTAATGTAATGGTTAGCTTAGCTTAAATATTGCAGATAGATTGTGTAATGTAATGGTTAGCTTAGCTTAAATATTGCAGATAGATTGTGTTATGTAATGGTTAGCTTAGCTTTAATATTGCAGATAGTGTTATGTAATGGTTAGCTTAGCTTTAATATTGCAGATAGATTGTGTAATGTAATGGTTAGCTTAGCTTAAATATTGCAGATAGATTGTGTAATGTAATGGTTAGCTTAGCTTAAATATTGCAGATAGATTGTGTAATGTAATGGTTATCTTAGATTAAATATTGCAGATTGTGTAATGTAATGGTTAGCTTAGCTTAAATATTGCAGATTGTGTAATGTAATGGTTAGCTTAGCTTAAATATTGCAGATAGATTTGTAATGTAATGGTTAGCTTATAAAACAGATGACTTTAATGTAATGGTTAGCTTAGCTTAAATATTGCAGATAGATTGTGTAATGTAATGGTTAGCTTAGCTTTAATATTGCAGATTGAAGTGTAACGGTTAGCTTAGCTTTAATATTGCAGATAGGTGTAATGTAATGGGCTTACTTAAATATTGCAGATAGATTGTGTAACGTAATGGTTAGCTTAGCTTAAATATTGCAGATTGTGTAATGTAATGGTTTTAGCTTAAATACTACATTTCAATAATATAAAACACATGACTTTAAAATCACACGTTCATGCTTAATTTGTTTTCCTATTATTTTGGCACAGGTTAAGTTGGACTATTGCCCTTTGAAAACCTCAAAACGATGCTGAATGTTTTTGTTATTTCTGTCCCTAGCCCCTCCTCCTCAGTCCCTAGCCCCTCCTCCTCAGTCCCTAGCCCCTCCTCCTCAGTCCCTAGCCCCTCCTCCTCAGTCCCTAACCCCTCCCCCCAGTCCCTAACCCCTCCTCCTCAGTCCCTAACCCCTCCTCCTCAGTCCCTAGCCCCTCCTCCTCAGTCCCTAACCCCTCCTTCTTTCAACTTCTCAGCTTTGGCCACAGAGAGACAGTACCAAAGATAAAAACACCACACAAAAATACAAAAATACATTTAGAAACCACATTTATATCAATTCATTACTTTCTGTTATTGTTAGTACATGTCAATGGGTATTTCTATCATTAGTGGAGAATGCATATTTTTAATTTCATGCATTTCAATGAAAGACAAAGTTAGCATGGGATGAATCCTTCAACTGCTCAGCCCTCAAGGTGTTGTCATAACAACAGCATAAGCAGTAGTGTTATATATATATACATATTTTACCTCCTTTTTTTCTCCCCAATTGGTAGTTACAGTCTTGTCTCATCGCTGCAACTCCCGTACGGACTCGGGAGTGGATAAGGTTCCAGAGCCGTGCATCCTGGGAAACACGACCCAGCCACAACGCCCACACTTAACCCGGAAGCCAACCGCACCAATGTGTCGGCGACCGTGTCAGCGTGCATTGCGCCCGGGCCCACAACAGGAGTCGCTAGTGCGCGATGGGACAGGGACATCCCTGCCGGCCAAACCCTCCCTTAACCCGGACGACACTGGGCCAATTGTGCGCCGTCCCATGGGGTCTTCCGGTCGCGGCCGGCTGCGACAAAGCCTGGACTCGAACCCAGAATCTCTAGTGGCACAGCTAGCACTGCGTGCAGAGCCTTAGACCACTGCGCCACTCGGAAAGGCCCTATAGCAGTAGAGTTCTATGTCGAGACTAAGAGTAAAGGAGCGTGGGTAGGATTGAGGCCTTTAACGCTCAGACCTGAGACAAAAAACACAACAACAACAACAACAACAAAAAAATCCATCCTACACAGCAGTAAATAAACAACTGCATAAACGTCTTCATGATAAAGTGTGAACAGAACCAAGGGGAGTTCACTCCTGGATCAGACGACAGCGTATTGTACATTAACAAGTCTGTATCAGATCCATGTCCAGTATTAATATAACGTTCCTGGGTTCGGTTCGGTCCATACATCCTGGCTCGGGTTACACTCCCGTCCTGAAGAACAGAAACGATCATTCTTTCTCACACTGTTCCTTATCTTCAGTCAAGAAAACCGTGCTGTGTCCTCATGAGTACTCCCCCAGGCCCAGGGATATATTACAAGAGTTTAGTGGTTTAGCTCAGGTCAGGAACAGCATAGTGAGGTATATGTGGACAGGGGAGACAGGACGAGAGAGAAGGAGAGAACAGGATAGGACAGGGGAGACAGGACGAGAGAGAAGAGAAGAAAGAGAACAGGATAGGACAGGGGAGACAGGACGAGAGAGAAGAGAAGAGAGAGAACAGGACAGGGAGAGGAGAGAGGACAGGGAGAGGAGAGAGGACAGGGAGAGGAGAGAGAGGACAGGAGAGAGGACAGGGTAGAGGGAGAGGACAGGGAGAGGAGAGAGGACAAGGAGAGAGGGCAGGGAGAGAGAGGAGAGAGGAGAGAGAGGAGAGAGGACAGGAGAGAGGAGAGAGGACAGGGAGAGAGGAGAGAGGACAGGGAGAGGAGAAAGGACAGGGAGAGGAGAGAGGAGAGAGGACTGGGAGAGGAGAGAGGACAGGGAGAGGAGAGGGAGAGAGGACAGGGCGAGGAGAGAGGACAGGGAGAGGAGAGAGGACAGGGAGAGGAGAGAGGACAGGGCGAGGAGAGAGGACAGGGAGAGGAGAGAGGGCAGGAGAGGAGAGAGGACAGGGAGAGGAGAGAGGACAAGAGAGAGGAGAGAGGACAGGAGAGAGGAGAGAGGACAGGGAGAGGAGAGGGAGGACAGGGAGAGGAGAGATAGGACAGGGAGAGGAGAGAGAGGACAGGGAGAGGAGAGATAGGACAGGGAGAGGAGAGAGAGGACAGGGAGAGGAGAGAGAGGACAGGGAGAGGAAAGAGAGGACAGGGAGAGGAGAGAGAATACAGGGAGAGGAGAGAGGACAGGAGAGAGGACAGGCAGAGGAGAGAGAGGAGAGGAGAGAGAGGACAGGGAGAGGAGAGAGAGGACAGGGAGAGGAGAGAGGACAGGGTGAGGAGAGAGAGGACAGGGAGAGGAAAGAGAGGACAGGGAGAGGAAAGAGAGGACAGGGAGAGGAAAGAGAGGACAGGGAGAGGAAAGAGAGGACAGGGAGAGGAGAGAGGACAGGGAGAGGAGAGAGGGGACAGGGAGAGGAGAGAGGGGACAGGGAGAGGAGAGAGAGGACAGGGAGAGGAGAGAGGACAGGGAGAGGAGAGAGGACAGGGAGAGGAGAGAGGACAGGAGAGAGGACAGGGAGAGGAGGGAGAGCTTTGCTGAGCGCTGGCTACGACCATGTACTGCTTGTTGATGCGTCAGCAGACCTATTACTTGCGGAAGAACTTGAGGTAGACGACCGCACCCAGTATGACCAGCTCCATCAGAATGATGACGGATAACAACAGCTTGTTGGTCATCAGTCTAAAAGAGTAAGGACAGACACACAAACAGCCACTCAATGACAGAGGACAGATTCAACAAACGGAAGAAGAAGCAAGGCCTCTATTGCTAAATAGTTCTCACAATTAGAATAACCTGTATAAATACAGACGCCATTTTTTTACACCAACATGAGGACAGGGACCATAGTGTAACAGCGTTGTCCGGAGCCCCGTCTGACTCACCGTCGAGACATGGCTCGTAGGATCTTCCTGCTCCGGCTGAGGTTCTCCCCAGTGTTGACCAGCTAACAGGAGAAACACAACAACGAAAGACAACAACAGGTCATCAGAATTCAACATCTTCTCTTTTCAAAAAAACTCTTTGACGGTTATGATTCCAAGAAAGTCTCAATTTGGTCCCTCCCCTTTATATATTTAATGATCTGACAAGTCTGGATAGACAACCAGTGTTGAGGAGGAGCTATCCACCATATCTCATTCATTCTGATCTAGGATCTGTCTATATCATCTCATATCTGTCCATATCATCTCATTCATTCTGATCTCAGATCTGTCTATATCATCTCATTCAATCTTATCTAGGATCTGTCCATATCATCTCATTCAATCTGATCTAGGATCTGTCCATATCATCTCATTCATTCTGATCTAGGATCTGTCCATATCATCTCATTCATTCTGATCTAGGATCTGTCCACATCATCTCATATCTGTCCATATCATCTCATTCAATCTGATCTAGGATCTGTCCATATCATCTCCTGCATTCTGATCTAGAAGGCAGAACTAGACCAGCACTCCGACACGGAGACGCTTTATGAATATGAACCCTTCCACAACCCCAGAGCTTCCCACTCAGAGCCTTGTGTCTCCAGAGCTTCCCACTCAGAGCCTTATGCCTCCAGAGCTTCCCACTCAGAGCCTTGTGTCTCCAGAGCTTCCCACTCAGAGCCTTATGCCTCCAGAGCTTCCCACTCAGAGCCTTGTGTCTCCAGAGCTTCCCACTCAGAGCCTTATGCCTCCAGAGCTTCCCACTCAGAGCCTTGTGTCTCCAGAGCTTCCCACTCAGAGCCTTTCCCACTCAGAGCCTTGTGCCTCCAGAGCTTCCCACTCAGAGCCTTATGTCTCCAGAGCTTCCCACTCAGCTTTATGCCTCCAGAGCTTCCCACTCAGAGCCTTGTGTCTCCAGAGCTTCCCACTCAGAGCCTTGTGTCTCCAGAGCTTCCCACTCAGCCTTATGCCTCCAGAGCTTCCCACTCAGAGCCTTACAGTGGGGCAAAAAAGTATTTAGTCTGCCACCAATTGTGCAAGTTCTCCCACTTAAAAATATGAGAGAGGCCTGTAATTTTCATTATAGGTACACTTCAACTATGACAGACAAAATGAGGGGGAAAAAATGCAGAAAAATCACATTGTAGGATTTTTAATTAATTTATTTGCAAATTAGGGTGGAAAATAAGTATTTGGTCACCTACAAACAAGCAAGATTTCTGGCTCTCACAGACCTGTAACTTCTTCTTTAAGAGGCTCCTCTGTCCTCCACTCGTTGCCTGTATTAATGGCACCTGTTTGAACTTGTTATCAGTATAAAAGACACCAGTCCACAACCTCAAACAGTCACACGCCAAACTCCACTATGGCCAAGACCAAAGAGCTGTCAAAGGACACCACAAACAAAATTGTAGACCTGCACCAGGCTGGGAAGACTGAATCCGCAATAGGTAGGCAGCTTGGTTTGAAGAAATCAACTGTGGGAGCAATTATTAGGAAATGGAAGACATACAAGACCACTGATAATCTCCCTCGATCTGGGGCTCCACGCAAGATCTCACCCCGTGGGGTCAAAATGATCACAAGAACAGTGAGCAAAAATCCCAGAACCACACGGGGGGACCTAGTGAATGACCTGCAGAGAGCTGGGACCAAAGTAACAAAGCCTACCATCAGTAACACACTACGCCGCCAGGGACTCAAATCCTGCATTACCTGACGTGTCCCCTTGCTTAAGCCAGTATATGTCCAGGTCCAGGCCCGTCTGAAGTTTGCTAGAGAGCATTTGGATGATCCAGAAGAAGATTGGGAGAATGTCATATGGTCAGATGAAAACAAAATATAACTTTTTGGTAAAAACTCAACTCGTCGTGTTTGGAGGACAAAGAATGCTGAGTTGCATCCAAAGAACACCATACCTACTGTGAAGCATGGGGGTGGAAACATCATGCTTTGGGGCTGTTTTTCTGCAAAGGGACCAGGACGACTGATCCGTGTAAAGGAAAGAATGAATGGGGCCATGTATCGTGAGATTTTGAGTGAAAACCTCCTTCAAGGGCATTGAAGATGAAACGTGGCTGGGTCTTTCAGCATGACAATGATCCCAAACACACCGCCCGGGCAACAAAGGAGTGGCTTCGTAAGAAGCATTTCAAGGTCCTGGAGTGGCCTAGCCAGTCTCCAGATCTCAACCCCATAGAAAATTTTGGAGGGAGTTGAAAGTCCGTGTTGACCAGCAACAGCCCCAAAACATCACTGCTCTAGAGGAGATCTGCATGGAGGAATGGGCCAAAAAAGCAGCAACAGTGTGTGAAAACCTTGTGAAGACTTACAGAAAACGTTTGACCTCTGTCATTGCCAACAAAGGGTATATAACAAAGTATTGAGATAAACTTTTGTTATTGACCAAATACTTATTTTCCACCATAATTTGCAAATAAATTCCTTAAAAATCCTACAATGTGATTTTTTTTCTTCTCATTTTGTCTGTCATAGTTGTAGTGTACCTATGATGAAAATTACAGGCCTCTCTCGTCTTTTTAAGTGGGAGAACTTGCACAATTGGTGGCTTGACTAAATACTTTTTTGCCCCACTGTATGTCTCCAGAGCTTCCCACTCAGAGCCTTGTGTCTCCAGGGCTTCCCACTCAGAGCCTTATGCCTCCAGAGCTTCCCAATCAGAGCCTTGTGTCTCCAGACCTTCCCAATCCCACTCACTCTGTCTCTGGTGCGGTCCAGCTGTTCTCTCTGCTCTCCCAGCTCCTCGATGATGTCCACGCCGATCTGGTCTGTCTCTGCGGCGATGCGCTGACTCCTCTCTATACTCTGACTGGCGTTGTTCAGGTGCTCGTGTCCCTGGATCAGCAAGGCCCTCTGGGACTGAAGCTGGGTCTGAAAACAAACAGATAATATCAAATCAATCAATTCATCAATCAATCAATACCCGCACGGAAAGTGCAATAAGCTGTCAGGTGAACGTAAGCCCTGAATATATTATTTTATTGTGTTTCAGGAACGTTGTCTTGTAATATCTCAACAGCATCACCACATATCAGGGCTGTGTGGTCTTAGCCACTACCAGTTGTAACTGACACCACGCATCCTACTGTAAGGCTACTGTACACTTGTTTACTTCATGTGTAACTCTGTTGTTGTTGTTGTTGTTGTTGTTTTTTTCTGTCGCACTGCTTTGCTTTTATCTTGGCCAGGTCGCAGTTGTAAATGAGAACTTGTTCTCAACTAGTTTGCCTGGTTAAATAAAAGGTGAAATAAATTAAATCAAATAAAAATGGGTGAATGGGAATGGTGTATGTAAACAGCTCCAGGCTGAAGATCCCTCTAGGTACAGATCTAGGATCAGCTTCCCTTCCTCCAATTCTAACCTTAACCATTATTAGGAAAAAAAACCGCTAAACTGACCCCAGATCAGTTTAGGGGCAACTTTACCACTTTTACCATCCTTGAACCAACGTAAGTCAGTCTAGACTCACGCTGTGTTCGTTCTGAGAGGAGTAGATGCCGTAGGCGCCCTCTGCTGGCCGGGTAGAGGAGGTGGAGGACAGGTCAGAGCTCTTCACCGCTCTCTGGAGCTTCCCCAGGTCTCTGCGGAACAGACGCAGCCTGGTGGACATGGCGTTCCGGTAGGACGAGGGAACGCCGATCAACTCCTGCTCCATCCCCTGCAGCTGGAGATTCACCAGGAGAAACATTTCATACCCCTCTAAAAATGACATTATAGCTGCCCTCGGCTCCAGCCTTTGCAACCTAATGCGTGTATGTATGAATGAATGAATGAATGAATATATATATATATATATATATATATATATATATATATATATATATAAATAAAATGCTCCCATCCGGTGACGGAAAACGGGGTAAATTGGTACTTCATGGGGTCCCTTGGCCTCTACACCTTGGACCGTGTTTGGGACGGTGTACGGCGGCCAGTGGCTAAAACTCCCTATTGGTCGGGCGGAGAAACCCTGGGAGGACCTGGCTTCTTGGAGTGGCCCTTCCTCTGAGGCTGTACTGGGTCAAGATAGAGATATATATATAATCTTGACCCAGTACAACCTCAGAGGAAGGGCCACTCCAAGGAGCCATATATGTGTGTGTGTGTGTGTGTGTGTGTGTGTGTGTGTGTGTGTGTGTGTGTGTGTGTGTGTGTGTGTGTGTGTGTGTGTGTGTGTGTGTGTGTGTGTGTGTGTGTGTGTGTGTGTGTGTGTGTGTGTGTGTGTGTGTGACACACATACAGGAGATGTTGAGTACTGAAGAAAAACACTCTCTCATATGGATTAATACACTATTGTTCAATAAAAACAGTTAATTTGTGAAATGTTAACCCATGTTATTGTAGTACTAATTCATTCCTTCAACTCTATGCCTATATATATATATATATATACTCTATAGCATTTCCATTTGATCCAAGGTTTTATTATTATTATACAACAACTGATCAGGTTTTTACTATCTACTATGTTTCACTACCAGATCACCAGTACCAGCCGAA
Source organism: Oncorhynchus gorbuscha (assembly GCF_021184085.1). NCBI lineage: Eukaryota > Metazoa > Chordata > Actinopteri > Salmoniformes > Salmonidae > Oncorhynchus > Oncorhynchus gorbuscha. Next base: position 95,674,207 of record NC_060182.1, on the reverse strand, counting down.
GGACATCTAGAATAATCTGCTATAAAAAAAAAAAATGTATAGCTATAAATCGATAAATTGATACAGATGAGAATTGCGACAGATCGCTTTTCCCCCAAGTGTAACATATACAATAAAATACAAAATGGCCGCTTACCACTTCCACTGCCTCTCCGTGTCTTTCGTCAAAAGTTCGCACCAACCTCTTCTTCTCCTCTGTAAAACAGGAACACCTCTGTATTTAATTTATTTATCTTTTAAAAAAAAGGCTGAGCTGTACTGTTTTGTCTGGTGTTTACTTTGAAAAAAAACAAATTTTTCTAAATGTTCATTATATGATATGCAAGCATACCTAGGCACCAATGTGTCATGAACAACGTTAGCTTGAGCAACGCTAGTGGAATAACGGTTCGCCTTCAAAATAAAAGTCTCCCGTTGAAACTGATGCAAACGGATACAAATAGTGGCATTATGACACCATTGACAATATCAGTATCGCAATGTTTTTTTTCCCCCCATGGTAAAAATAAAATAACAACTTTTCTACATCTTGGAATAGATTTAATTTAAATAGATGTGACTGTGGATTTGTTTCCAACTTCAGGGCTGTTTTCCTAAAATTATTTAAATCCACTTTGTGTTTTGTTTCCTTCAAAATAAAATAAAAAATATATTTGTCATATGCGCTGAATACAAAAGGTGTAGTAGACCTTACCGTGAAATGCTTACTTTTACAAGCCCTTAACCAACAGTGCAGTTCAAGAAGAGTTAAGAAAATATTTACCAAATAAACAAAAGTTTTTAAAAAATTATAAAAAAGTAACCGTGTTAGCTGTGTCACTAGAGATTCTGGGTTCGAGTTCAGACTCTGTCACATCAGGCCGCGACCGAGACACCCATGGGGCGGCGTACAATTGGCCCTGCGTCGTCCGGGTTAGAGGAGGGGATGTCCTTGTCCCATCGCGCATTATAGCGTCTCCTGTGGCGGGCCGGGAGCAGTGCACGCTGGCGCCGTCGCATGGTGTTTCCTTCGACACATTGGTGCGGCTGGCTTCCGGGTTAAGTGGGCATTGTGTCAAGAAGCAATGTGGCTGTGGGCTGGGCTGTGTTTCGGAGGACACACTGCTCTTTGGCCTTTGCCTCTCCCGAGTCCATACGGGAGTCGCAGCGATGAGACAAGACTGTAACTACCAATACCACAAAATTGGGGAGAAATGGTTCAAAAACGGCTGTTAAGAAGCCTTTTGGTCCTAGACTTGGTGCTCCGGTAAACAATTGGTGCTCCGGTAAACACTTGGTGCTCCGGTAAACACTTGGTGCTCCGGTAAACACTTGGTGCTCCGGTAAGACTTGTCATGCGGTGGCAGAGAGAACAGTCTATTATCAACGCTGTATAAACTGCCGTAGTTCTGGTTTGTATTCAGCGCGCGGTGAACTTTACCTACTTCCTGTAAATGACTGGTGATTGCTCAGCCGCCGTCAGTACAAGACATATAAGCGCTAGCTTTGCGTTAGCTTAGCATAAGCATTGGGTTAACACCGTTAAGGTGACCGCCGTCAGTACAAGACATATAAGCGCTAGCTTTGCGTTAGCTTAGCATAAGCATTGGGTTAACACCGTTAAGGTGACCGCCGTCAGTACAAGACATATAAGCGCTAGCTTTGAGTTAGCTTAGCATAAGCATTGGGTTAACACCGTTAAGGTGACCGCCGTCAGTACAAGACATATAAGCGCTAGCTTTGCGTTAGCTTAGCATAAGCATTGGGTTAACACCGTTAAGGTGACCGCCGTCAGTACAAGACATATAAGCGCTAGCTTTGAGTTAGCTTAGCATAAGCATTGGGTTAACACCGTTAAGGTGACCGCCGTCAGTACAAGACATATAAGCGCTAGCTTTGCGTTAGCTTAGCATAAGCATTGGGTTAACACCGTTAAGGTGACCGCCGTCAGTACAAGACATATAAGCGCTAGCTTTGCGTTAGCTTAGCATAAGCATTGGGTTAACACCGTTAAGGTGACCGCCGTCAGTACAAGACATATAAGCGCTAGCTTTGCGTTAGCTTAGCATAAGCATTGGGTTAACACCGTTAAGGTGACCGCCGTCAGTACAAGACATATAAGCGCTAGCTTTGCGTTAGCTTAGCATAAGCATTGGGTTAACACCGTTAAGGTGACCGCCGTCAGTACAAGACATATAAGCGCTAGCTTTGTGTTAGCTTAGCATAACCATTGGGTTAACACCGTTAAGGTGACCGCCGTCAGTACAAGACATATAAGCGCTAGCTTTGCGTTAGCTTAGCATAACCATTGGGTTAACACCGTTAAGGTGACCGCCGTCAGTACAAGACATATAAGCGCTAGCTTTGCGTTAGCTTAGCATAAGCATTGGGTTAACACCGTTAAGGTGACCGCCGTCAGTACAAGACATATAAGCGCTAGCTTTGCGTTAGCTTAGCATAAGCATTGGGTTAACACCGTTAAGGTGACCGCCGTCAGTACAAGACATATAAGCGCTAGCTTTGCGTTAGCTTAGCATAAGCATTGGGTTAACACCGTTAAGGTGACCGCCGTCAGTACAAGACATATAAGCGCTAGCTTTGCGTTAGCTTAGCATAAGCATTGGGTTAACACCGTTAAGGTGACCGCCGTCAGTACAAGACATATAAGCGCTAGCTTTGCGTTAGCTTAGCATAAGCATTGGGTTAACACCGTTAAGGTGACCGCCGTCAGTACAAGACATATAAGCGCTAGCTTTGCGTTAGCTTAGCATAAGCATTGGGTTAACACCGTTAAGGTGACTGTGTCAGAGGTGAGAGTTGGGCTAATGCCTTGCTTTCTGAGAGAGATGTGGCCTTCGACAAGTCAAAAGGATGAGTTATCTGTCCTGCTGCCACTGTTCCTTTAAATCCTCTGTTCTCTGTGAGGGAGACGGGTTAGTGGTGACCTGTGCTATCCTGCTAGCATAGCATGATTAAAATATTAGTGTTAATGACAGTGGATGTCCTGTTGTTGGTCCTCTACCACCACCTCAACAGGGGGGGGTCAGAGGGCTGTGACCTGTTACCCCCACCTCAACAGGGGGGTCAGAGGGCTGTGACCTGTTACCCCCACCTCAACAGGGGGGTCAGAGGGCTGTGACCTGTTACCCCCACCTCAACAGGGGGGTCAGAGGGCTGTGACCTGTTACCCCCACCTCAACAGGGGGGTCAGAGGGCTGTGACCTGTTACCACCACCTCAACAGGGGGGTCAGAGGGCTGTGACCTGTTACCCCCACCTCAACAGGGGGGGTCAGAGGGCTGTGACCTGTTACCCCCACCTCAACAGGGGGTCAGAGGGCTGTGACCTGTTACCACCACCTCAGGGGGTCAGAGGGGGGACCTGTTACCACCACCTCAACAGGGGGTCAGAGGGCTGTGACCTGTTACCACCACCTCAACAGGGGGTCAGAGGGCTGTGACCTGTTACCACCACCTCAACAGGGGGTCAGAGGGCTGTGACCTGTTACCACCACCTCAACATGGGGGTCAGAGGGCTGTGACCTGGTTACCCCCACCTCAACAGGGGGTCAGAGGGCTGTGACCTTTTACCACCACCTCAACCGGGGGTCAGAGGGCTGTGACCTGAACCCCCACCTCTTAGTGGGGTCAGAGGGCTGTGACCTGTTACCACCACCTCAACATGGTGCTCCGGTAACACTTGCTGTGCGGTGGCATAGGGAACAGTCCATGACTAGGGTGGCTGAAGTCTCTGACAATTTTAATACTGTCCTCGGACAACGCTTATTATAGAGGTCCTGGACGGCAGAAAGCTTAGCCCTTAGTGATGTAGTGGGCCGTACGCACTACCCTCTGACACCGCCTGGTATAGAGGTCCTGGATGGCAGGAAGCTTAGCCCTTAGTGATGTAGTGGGCCGTACGCACTACCCTCTGTAGGTTCCTTGCGGTCAGATGCCGAGCTGTTGCCATAAAAAGGCGGTGATGCAACCGGTCAGGATGCTCTCGATGGTGCAGCTGTAGAACTTTTTGAGGATCAGGGGACCCATGCCAAATCTTTTCAGTCTCCTGAGGGGGGAAAAGGTTTTGTTATGCCCTCTTCACGACTATCTTGGTGTGTTTGGACCGTGATAGTTTGTTGGTGATGTGGACACCAAGGACCTATAAACTCCCGGCCCGCTCTACTACTAAGTACTACTCTACAACGACTAAGTACACACCCCCTGAGGGGCCCCAGTGTTGAGGATCAGTGTGGCAGACGTGTTGTTACAAACCCTCACCACCTGGGGGCGACCCGTCAGGAAGTCCAGGATCCAGTTGCAGAGGGAGGTGTTTAGTCCCAGGGTCCTTACCTTAAAGATGTGCTTCGTGGGCACTACGGTGTTGAACACTGAGCTGTAGTCAATGCCAATTCCTTGCCATTAAAAAAATTATCTGTTGAAATAGCACTGTGGATTTATAGACTTCAGATTTGCAAAGGGGACATAATTATATTGCAATGTACCGCCTTCTCACTGGACCTTGGGTCCATGAAATGAGGTATCAGTCTACTCAGTGACACTCACAGATCAGAACTGCGAAGGGTTTACACAAATATCAGTGTCGTAGCTCTTCTTGCAGGACATTAACTTTGGGAAATCACCTCACTATTCAGTCTATTGTGAGTATTGGACAATTCTTAAGCAACGTAGAGCCTTACCTATGGATCTGGATGGTCTGTGAAATGAGGGAGCCCCTCAGGGGTGAGTGCTTAGTCCCCTCCTGTATTCCCTGTTCACCCATGACTTCGTGGCCAAACACGACTCAAACACCATCATTAAGTTTGCTGATGACAACGGTGGTAGGCCTGATCACCAATGAAAGCCTATAGGGAGGTCAGAGACCTGCCATCTCTCCCTCAACGTCAGCAAGACAAAGGAGCGGATTGTGGACAACAGGAAAAATGAGGGCTGAGCACGCCCCCATTGAGATCGATAGAGCTGTAGTGGAGACAGAACCCATCACTTAAGGACCTACCATGGTCCAAACACACCGACACAGTCGTGAAGAGAACAAGACAACGCCTCTTCCCCCTCAGGAGGCTGAAAAGATTTGGCATTTGCCATCAGATCCTCAGAAAGTTTTACAGTTGACAGGATCTTGACTGGCTGAATCATTTCTTGGTTTGGCATCTGACCGCAAGGCGCTATAGAGCTAGTGTGTACGGCACAGTAATCACTGGTTGCCATCCAGGACCTCTATACCAGGCGGTGTCAGAGGAAGGACCTAAAGATTGTCAAAGACTCCAGCCACCCAAGTCATAGACTGTTCTCTCTGCTTCCGCATGTCAAGCGGTACCGATTAACCTGATTAGCATTACTCAGTACTGGTACCCTGTGTATATAGCCTAGTTATCATTACTCAGTACTGGTACTCTGTGTATATAGCCTGGTTATCATTACTCAGTACTGGTACCCTGTGTATATAGCCTAGTTATCATTACTCAGTACTGGTACTCTGTGTATATAGCCTGGTTATCATTACTCAGTACTGGTACCCTGTGTATATAGCCTAGTTATCATTACTCAGTACTGGTACCCTGTGTATATAACCTAGTTATCATTGACTCAGTACTGGTACCCTGTGTATATAGCCTAGTTATCATTACTCAGTACTGGTACCCTGTGTATATAACCTAGTTATCATTGACTCAGTACTGGTACCCTGTGTATATAGCCTAGTTTTCATTACTCATTGACTCAGTACTGGTACCCTGTGTACATAACCTAGTTATCATTACTCATTGACTCAGTACTGGTACCCTGTGTACATAACCTAGTTATCATTACTCAGTACTGGTACCCTGTGTATATAGCCTAGTTATCATTACTCAGTACTGGTACCCTGTGTATATAACCTAGTTATCATTGACTCAGTACTGGTACCCTGTGTATATAGCCTAGTTATCATTACTCATTGACTCAGTACTGGTACCCTGTGTATATAGCCTAGTTATCATTACTCATTGACTCAGTACTGGTACCCTGTGTACATAACCTAGTTATCATTACTCATTGACTCAGTACTGGTACCCTGTGTACATAACCTAGTTATCATTACTCAGTACTGGTACCCTGTGTATATAGCCTAGTTATCATGACTCAGTACTGGTACCCTGTGTATATAGCCTAGTTATCATTACTCATTGACTCAGTACTGGTACCCTGTGTATATAGCCTAGTTATCATTACTCAGTACTGGTACCCTGTCTATATAACCTAGTTATCATTACTCAGTACTGGTACCCTGTCTATATAGCCTAGTTATCATTACTCATTGACTCAGTACTGGTACCCTGTCTATATAGCCTAGTTATCATTACTCAGTACTGGTACCCTGTGTATATAGCCTAGTTATCATTACTCATTGACTCAGTACTGGTACCCTGTGTATATAGCCTAGTTATCATTACTCATTGACTCAGTACTGGTACCCTGTGTATATAGCCTAGTTATCATTACTCAGTACTGGTACCCTGTCTATATAGCCTAGTTATCATTACTCAGTACTGGTACCCTGTGCATATAGCCTAGTTATCATTACTCAGTACTGGTACCCTGTGTATATAACCTAGTTATCATTACTCAGTACTGGTACCCTGTGTATATAGCCTAGTTATCATTACTCAGTACTGGTACCCTGTGCATATAGCCTAGTTATCATTACTCAGTACTGGTACCCTGTGTATATAGCCTAGTTATCATTACTCAGTACTGGTACCCTGTCTATATAGCCTAGTTATCATTACTCAGTACTGGTACCCTGTGTATATAACCTAGTTATCATTACTCATTGACTCAGTACTGGTACCCTGTGTATATAACCTAGTTATCATTACTCATTGACTCAGTACTGGTACCCTGTGTATATAACCTAGTTATCATTACTCATTGACTCAGTACTGGTACCCTGTGTATATAACCTAGTTATCATTGCAGGTTATCATTTCTTCAGCCTCCTGAGGTTGAAGAGGCACTGTGCGCCTTCTTCACCATGCTATCTGTGAAGGTGGACCATTTCAGTTGTCTGTGATGTGGGGTTATTGTTGGTTCACCCATGACTGGCCACGCAGTCATGGGCTGGTTTTGAGAACGCACCCTTGTGGGGCCCCAGTGTTGAGGATCAGCGGGGTGGAGATGCTGTTACCTACCCTCACACCCCCTGGGGGCGGCCCATCAGGAAGTCCAGGATCCAGTTGCATAGGGCGAGGTTCAGACCCAGGGTCTCAAGCTTGATGACGAGTTGGGAGGGTACTATGGTGTTAAATGCTGAGCTGTAGTCGATGAACAGCATTCTTACATTGGTATTCCTCTTGTCCAGATGGGTTAGGGCAGTGTGCAGTGTGGTTGAGATTGCATCGTCTGTGGACCTATTGGGGTGGTAAGCAAATTGGAGTGGGTCTAGGGTGTCAGGTAGGGTGGAGGTGATATGGTCCTTGACTCGTCTCTCAAAGCACTTCATGATGACGGAGGTGAGTGCTACGGGGCGGTAGTCGTTTAGCTCAGTTACCTTAGCCTTCTTGGGAACAGGAACAATGGTGGCCCTCTTGAAGCATTTGGGAACAACAGACTGGGATAGGGATTGATTGAATATGTCCGTAAACACATTAACCAGCTGGTCTGCGCATGCTCTGAGGGCGCGGCTGGGGATGCCGTCTGGGCCTGCAGCCTTGCGAGGGTTAACACGTTCTCACGTTGGCCACGGTGAAGGAGAGCCCGCAGGTTTTGGTAGCGGGCCGTGTCAGTGGCACTGTATTGTCCTCAAAGCGAGCAAAGAAGTTGTTTAGTTTGTCTGGGAGGAAGACATCATGGTCCGTGACGGGGCTGGTTTTCCTTTTGTAATCCGTGATTGACTGCAGACCCTGCCACATACCTCTCGTGTCTGAGCCGTTGAATTGCGACTCTACTTGCCTGTTTGATTGCCTTGGAGGGAATAGTTACACTGTTTGTATTCGGTCATGTTTCCAGTCACCTTGCCAGTCACCTTGCACCAACCCTAACCCACCTTACCTCAATCAGCCCGACTAATCGGTGTCTGTATGTAGCCTCTCTACTGTATGTAGCCTCTCTACTGTATGTAGCCTCTCGACTCTATGTAGCCTCTCGACTCTATGTAGCCTCTCGACTCTATGTAGCCTCTCGACTCTATGTAGCCTCTCGACTGTATGTAGCCTCTCTACTGTATGTAGCATCTACTGTATATAGCCTCTCTACTGTATATAGCCTCTCTACTGTATATAGCCTCTCTACTGTATATAGCATCTCTACTGTATATAGCCTCTCTACTGGATATAGCCTCTCTACTGGATATAGCCTCTCTACTGGATATAGCCTCTACTGTACATAGCCCGCCTCTACTGTACATAGCCCGCCTCTACTGTACATAGCCCGCCTCTACTGTACATAGCGCCTCTACTGTACATAGCGCCTCTACTGTACATAGCCTCTCTACTGTACATAGCCTCTCTACTGTACATAGCGCCTCTACTGTACATAGCGCCTCTACTGTACATAGCGCCTCTACTGTACATAGCGCCTCTACTGTACGTAGCCCCTCTACTGTACGTAGCCTCTCTACTGTACGTAGCCTCTCTACTGTATGTAGCCTCTCTACTGTATGTAGCCTCTCTACTGTATGTAGCCTCTCTACTGTATGTAGCCTCTCTACTGTATATTTACATTTACGTCATTTAGCAGACGCTCTATAACCTCTACTGTACATAGCCTCTCTACTGTACATAGTCTCTCTACTGTATATAGTCCCTCTACTGTATATAGCCTCTCTACGGTATGTAGCCTCTCTACTGTATGTAGTCTCTACGGTATTAGCCTATATATAGCCTCTCTATGAGGGAGTTTGTTCCACCATTGGAGGGCCAGAGCAGCGAACAGTTTTGATATATATATATATATAGCCTCATATATATATATATATATATAGTCTATGTATTCCCCCAATGCAAAGTCTATACATCCAACGTGCGATTTAAACAGATTGTGTGTTTGTCAAATTAACAAAAACTGTCTTTTGTTGAATTTTTATAAACAACATTCCAACCTTGTTTTGCATTATCTCGTCCGAGTGTGGCAAGACTATGTTTCACCTGTTAGCATCAGTTTCAAATGGGGAGGACTTTATTTTGAAGACGAACCACCGATTCCACTATTGTTGCTCACGCCAATGTTGTTGACAACACTAATCTGCTCGGCCTTGCAACCTCCTCTTATAATTAATCAATAAGGCCCAAGGGGGTGTGGTATATGGCCAATATACCACGGCTAAGGGTTGTTCTTTTGGCACGACGCAACACGGAGTGCCTGGACACAGCCCATAGCCGTGGTATATTGGCCATATATCACAAACCCAGAGGTTAATTAATTGCTATTATAAACTGGTTACCCATGTAAATTGGAGCAGTACAAATAAAAGTTGTCATAACCGTGGTATACGGTCTGATATTCCACGGCTGTTGGCTAATCAGCATTCAGGGCTCGAACCACCCAGTTTGTAATTCACATTTGTAAGCCACCATATTTTGGACATTTAACAGCAGTGGGCGGCTAAGCAGAACGCAAGACAACAGGGGGGGTAAGCTAATGGTAGTGGATTGGAGAGATATTTATAATGCAAAATACATATTTACAGATGTAAATTCAACTGTTGCATTTTTACCTCCTTGACATCTCAGTAATCTGTCAGGCATCAACTTCAGTTCGTCATAAAGGGACTTGAAGATCTCCTGCAGCTTTTCAAACTCTTCCGATGACATTTTGCTTTTATTTTAGCAGCAGGATTTGTGTTTTCAATTGTCCGTTTCTTTCTTGACAACACAAACGCCCAAATATTAGAAAATTAAACTGTTTAATTGCCGCTTATACGCTTTGTTGATAAAACCGTAAACCCCCTAACGAGATCCTCGGGACTCTTTCCGCATTCTGGTGATCGTGTGTCACATGTCTAGCGTCACTGCCTGCCTGAAGTGAATATCCCAATTATTATCACGAATGAAATGTCAAGTACATGCTTTTAAAATCAAAGTAACTTCAAATGTTTGACAGCAGCGTATGTTGTATACTTCTAATATGAATAATGTTTTTTTTTTTAAATGTGATTAAAACTTAAATAATATGTTAGATATTTATATACGGGCATTGAAAAGGTAGCTTTCACTGGTGCATTGTGGTCAATGTCGTTTTTATAATAATCATAACTGATATATTTACCATCTTTCAGATTGGGGGGAATAGGGGGAATATGTAGACTAGTATCTTACAAACTAAATAGCAGTTATTAGATTCAACTTCACTTTTTTTGTTTTCTTTAAAACATAATACATAAATAAAAATCCACAATTAATATGTGGGGAAAGAAAACTACAATCCCAGGGTCCATTGAATGAGCATCTGTGACACAACCCCATCCACCTACATACACTTCACCATAAAGTTTGACATCTCAGATCAGCTGTGTGGTCGCCGGAGCACAGAACCATGATGGAACAGCAGTGAGGAAAAAACCAACGAGAGAGTGGATCCGTGTCATGATGGTGCTCGTCCTGATTGTCGCAGGTCTTGTGGTTGTCGCGCTGCTCGTGGTTTTATTCGCACCCTACATTAGGTAAGAATGAGCGGTGTATGTTCGAGGCTATAGCCGATGCATCATCCGTTACTATGCTTGGCATCTCGTGTTGCCAAATTAGTCGAACAATGATTGTCATTGTCAGGCTACCGAAAAACGAAGAGATTGTGACAGGCAACTGGGTCGCTAAATGAATTGACATCAGTGTTGATGATTACATTTAAAAAATATATATTTCTCTGCAATAATAAAGCCCAAAGAAACACATTTTTTTCCCCCTATAACGAAGACAACCTTCTTCAGTACAATATTAATTTGTTGTTGTTTGGACTAAAGGCTCGAAATGCACTGTCAATTGAATATGATCCAATTGTGAATTATTGGCATCTCATATTGCCTTAATTAGTCGGACAATGATTGTCATTGTCAGGCGACCCGCACCGCTGAATAATGCAGATAAATAGGCTCGAGCGCTATCATATGAATGAATATGTATAAGAAGTGTTGCGCGCGTGGTTGGAGTTAAATTATGTTCCGCGAGTCATTGGTTAATCGGTAGCGAGCCAGGTTTTGTGGTGTAACTGTTGGGCGAGTTAATGTTTGATCATTGTTGCCAGATTGATCCTTGCATATTGAGAAACCAGTATGTTTCATGTTAAATCGTAAATAAAAGTAATAAATAATCAATTCCCCAAAATATTTGTATACAATTTTAACCAGTAATCTATTTTCTGTGGAACCTGGGGCTGCATTCAAAATGGTAGCCTATTCCCTATATCGATCCGGGCCCTGGTCGACAGTAGAGCTCAATGATCCCTGGTCAACAGTAGAGCTCTATGATCCCTGGTCAACAGTAGAGCTCTATGGGTCCTGGTCAACAGTAGAGCTCTATGGGCCCTGGTCAACAGTAGAGCTCTATGGGCCCTGGTCAACAGTAGAGCTCTATGGGCCCTGGTCAACAGTAGAGCTCTATGGGCCCTGGTCAACAGTAGAGCTCTATGGGCCCTGGTCAACAGTAGAGCTCTATGGGCCCTGGTCAACAGTAGAGCCCTATGATCCCTGGCCAACAGTAGAGCCCTATGATTCCTGGTCAACAGTAGAGCCCTATGATCCCTGGCCAACAGTAGAGCCATATGATCCCTGGTCAACAGAGCTCTATGATCCCTGGTCAACAGTAGAGCCCTATGGGCCCTGGCCAACAGTAGAGCCCTATGGGCCCTGGCCAACAGTAGAGCCCTATGGGCCCTGGCCAACAGTAGAGCCCTATGGGCCCTGGCCAACAGTAGAGCCCTATGGGCCCTGGCCAACAGTAGAGCCCTATGGGCCCTGGCCAACAGTAGAGCCCTATGGGCCCTGGCCAACAGTAGAGCCCTATGGGCCCTGGCCAACAGTAGAGCCCTATGGGCCCTGGCCAACAGTAGAGCCCTATGGGCCCTGGCCAACAGTAGGGCCCTGGTCAACAGTAGAGCTCTATATGGTGCTCCGCTACAAGACCATGGTGCTTGCCTACGGAGCTGTGAGGGGAACGGCACCTCAGTACCTCCAGGCTCTGATCAGGCCCTACACCCAAACAAGGGCACTACGTTCATCCACCTCTGGCCTGCTCGCCTCCCTACCACTGAGGAAGTACAGCTCCTGCTCAGCCCAGTCAAAACTGTTCGCTGCTCTGGCCCCCCAATGGTGGAACAAACTCCCTCACGACGCCAGGACAGTGGAGTCAATCACCACCTTCTGGAGACACCTGAAACCCCACCTCTTCAAGGAATACCTAGGATAGGATAAGTATCCCTCTCACCCCCCCTTTAAGATTTAGATGCACTATTGTAAAGTGACTGTTCCACTGGATGTCATAAGGTGAATGCACCAATTTGTAAGTCGCTCTGGATAAGAGCGTCTGCTAAATGACTTAAATGTAATGATGTAATGGGAGCCATTTTGTAACGCAGTCTGTGTGGACTTTTCACAATGTGCCAGTGCCAACCTTACCAACGTAGACAGAACAGCTACATACGTTGGATTTGAGATAATAACACCGATATATTTCCTGTCTGTCCAGGAAATACTCTGCAGGTAGAACATGCATGTCCATGGCCCGGTTGGACGGGAAGACGGTCCTGATTACTGGAGCCAACACTGGTATTGGGAAGGAGACTGCCCTGGACCTGGCTATCAGAGGTGACGGACACATACAGGGTCATATCCTGATAGTCATACATGGTGTGGAGTCTATTCCTTGTCTCCTTTCCTTGCCTCCTTACATTCATCATCACACAGATATTGCCAGCCGGTGGAGATTAAGTAAAGAAACAGGCACAAATGGAACCTTTTCCTTATTTAGTGCACTACTCTGGGCCCTGTTCCTTATTTAGTGCACTACTCTGGGCCCTGTTCCTTATTTAGTGCACTACTCTGGGCCCTGTTCCTTATTTAGTGTACTACTCTGGGCCCTGTTCCTTATTTAGTGCACTACTCTGGGCCCTGTTCCTTATTTAGTGCACTACTCTGGGCCCTGTTCCTTATTTAGTGCACTACTCTGGGCCCTGTTCCTTATTTAGTGCACTACTCTTTTAAAAAGGAACACTGTGTCATCTATGCTGATTTATTGATTATTGTCTATTGCCAGGTGCGAGGGTGATCATGGCTTGCAGAGATGTGGAGAAGGGTGAGGAGGCCGCAGCATCGATACGACGCATCTACTGCAAGGCAAACGTAGAGGTCCGAGAGCTAGACCTGGCTGATACCAGCTCCATACGGGCCTTCGTGCAACGCTTACTCAGAGGTCAACCTACTACTTCAGATGCTTCTCAAACAGCACCCTATTCCCTATGTAGTGTGATACTTTTGACCAGGGCCCATAGAGCTCTAAATAAGGTGGCATTTGGGGTGCAGGCCATGTGACCTTTACATTTGGGGTGCAGGCCACGTGACCTTTACATTTGGGGTGCAGGCCACGTGACCTTTACATTTGGGGCGCAGGCCACGTGACCTTTACATTTGGGGCAGGCCATGTGACCTTTACATGTTATTACAATATTATGACAGTATTTATTATATTGTTATTAGTTATTAGCAAGGACTCATTTTTACAGTATTAATAGTTATTAGTTATTAGCAAGGACTCATTTTTACAGTATTAATAGTTATTAGTTATTAGCAAGGACTCATTTTTACAGTATTAATAGTTATTAGTTATTAGCAAGGACTCATTATTACAGTATTAATAGTTATTAGTTATTAGCAAGGACTCATTATTACAGTATTAATAGTTATTAGTTATTAGCAAGGACTCATTTTTACAGTATTAATAGTTATTAGTTATTAGCAAGGACTCATTATTACAGTATTAATAGTTATTAGTTATTAGCAAGGACTCATTTTTACAGTATTAATAGTTAATAGTTATTAGCAAGGACTCATTTTTACAGTATTAATAGTTAATAGTTATTAGCAAGGACTCATTATTACAGTATTTATTATATTGTTATTAGTTATTAGCAAGGACTCATTTTTACAGTATTAATAGTTATTAGTTATTAGCAAGGACTCATTATTACAGTATTAATAGTTATTAGTTATTAGCAAGGACTCATTATTACAGTATTAATAGTTATTAGTTATTAGCAAGGACTCATTATTACAGTATTAATAGTTATTAGTTATTAGCAAGGACTCATTATTACAGTATTAATAGTTATTAGTTATTAGCAAGGACTCATTATTACAGTATTAATAGTTATTAGTTATTAGCAAGGACTCATTATTACAGTATTAATAGTTATTAGTTATTAGCAAGGACTCATTATTACAGTATTAATAGTTATTAGTTATTAGCAAGGACTCATTATTACAGTATTAATAGTTATTAGTTATTAGCAAGGACTCATTATTACAGTATTAATAGTTATTAGTTATTAGCAAGGACTCATTATTACAGTATTTATTATATTGTTATTAGTTATTAGCAAGGACTCATTTTTACAGTATTAATAGTTATTAGCAAGGACTCATTTTTACAGTATTAATAGTTATTAGCAAGGACTCATTTTTACAGTATTAATAGTTATTAGTTATTAGCAAGGACTCATTTTTACAGTATTAATAGTTATTAGTTATTAGCAAGGACTCATTATTACAGTATTAATAGTTATTAGTTATTAGCAAGGACTCATTTTTACAGTATTAATAGTTATTAGTTATTAGCAAGGACTCATTATTACAGTATTTATTATATTGTTATTAGGTATTAGCAAGGACTCATTTTTACAGTATTAATAGTTATTAGTTATTAGCAAGGACTCATTATTACAGTATTAATAGTTATTAGTTATTAGCAAGGACTCATTATTACAGTATTTATTATTCATAATTAATTAGCTCTCATTATGTGTTTACTCCTCTGTAAAAAAACTGTATAATATTGGCTCTGACCCCCTGTAGAGGTCGCCCACCTCCACATCCTGATCAACAATGCTGGGGTCATGATGTGTCCTTACGTGAAGACCAACGACGGCTTCGAGATGCAGCTGGGGGTCAACCACCTGGGTGAGACCGAGACGCTGATGTCATGGGTGGGATCCGTAACCAAGGACTCCTACGGGAGAAATAGTAAAGAACATCTAGCCGCTCGAGAGCACTCTTACCTGCCGATCTATAAATGACGTCTCCGTAATCTATCATGGGTAGGCTGGTCATCTGAATCAGGGTTAGTTTGGCAGCTGGGGTGAAAGAGGAGCGATTACGATAGAAGAAACCAAGTCTAGATTTAACCTTAGCCTGCAGTTGTTTTATGTGCTGAGAGAAGGACAGTGTACTGTCTAGCCATACTCCCAAGTACTCGCATGAGGTGACTACCTCAAACTCTAAACCATCAGAGGTAGTAATCACACCTGTGGGGAGATGGGCATTCTTCTTAACAAACCACATGACCTTTGTTTTGGAGGTGTTCAGAACAAGGTTAAGGGCAGAGAAATCTTTGTTGGACAGTAAGAAAGCTTTGTTGTAGAGCGTTTAACACAAAATTCGGGGAGGGGCCAGCTGAGTATAAGACTCATCTGCATATAAATGGACGAGAGAGTTTCCTATCGCCTGAGCTATGTTGTTGATGTAAACTGAGAAGAGCGTTGGGCCTAGGATCGAGCCTTGGGGTACTCCCTTGGTGACAGGCAGTGGCTGCACTCTTTGAGAGAGGTAGTTGGCAAACCAGGCCAACGATCCCTTAGAGATACTGGAACAATCACAAAGATGTACCACAGTATCAAAAGCTTTGGCCAAGTCTATACAAATAGCAGCACAACATTGCTTAGAACCAAGCAGTGACACATGCGGAAACCAGATTGCATACCAGAGTGAATACTACAGACATTGATTTATTGACAAGTTTTTGCAACACTTTTGATAAACAGGGCAAAATCTAAATAGACCTGTAACAGTTAGGATCAGCTTGATCTCCGCCTTTAAATACAGGATGAACCGTGGCTGCCTTCCAAGCAATGGGAACCTCGCCAGAGAGGAGAGACAGGCGATTATAGAGGCAACAACCTTGAAGAATAAAAGGGTTTTCGGGGTCAAGTTTAAGGAGCTCCTTTAGCACCTTTGACTCAGTGACCGCCTGCAGGGAGAAACTTTGTAGCGAGGCAGGGGAACAACGGGGAGAAGCATTGGGATTAGTCGCATTAGAAGGTGTGGGAGATGAGGAAATGTTGGACGAGCAAGGGGGCATGGCTGAGTCAAATAGGAATCCTGACTTAATGAAGTGGTGATTAAAGAGCTCAGCCATGTGCTTCTTGTCAGTAACACCCACAACATTAAGGGACATGGGCAGCAGATGCCTATAAGGATTATTTTGTGAGGAAAACATTGAGGACAGTAGCCTTTTCTGGGTGTTTGGAGTCATACCTTGTGGGATTGGTAATAATCTGAGAAATTTAGGGAGTCCCATTGCTTTAGGACTTGGTCAGCTGGGAGACAACCGAGCACTGAAGTTGACCCTTGGTAAAGATTGCCACGCCCCCACTTTCTGACAAAGCAACTGATTGTGTTGTTGTTTTCTCCTGATAGGTCACTTCCTGTTGACGTACCTCCTGATTGGTCTGCTGAAGCGTACTGCTCCGGCCCGTATCGTCGTGGTTTCCTCTCTGGCTCATAATGTTGGCTGGATCCGCTTCCATGACCTCCTCAGCCAGGGCAGCTACAACAGCGGCCTCGCATACTGCCAGAGCAAGCTGGCCAACGTCCTGTTTGCTAGGGAGCTGGCCCGCAGACTCAAAGGTAGGCTGGGAGAGGGAGGGAGGGAGGGGAAGAGAGGGAGGGAGGGAGGGGAAGAGAGGGAGGGAGGGAGGGAAGGGAGGGAGGGGAAGAGAGGGGGAGGGAGGGAGGGGAAGAGAGGGGAGGGAGGGAGGGGAAGAGAGGGGAAGGGAGGGAGGGGAAGAGGAGAGGGAGGAAGGGAGGGAGGAGAGGGAGGAAGGGAGGGGAAGAGCGAGAGGGAGGAAGGGAGGGAAGAGCGGGAGGGAGGGGGAGGGGAAGAGCGGGAGGGAGGGGAAGAGGGAGGGAGGGAGGGGAAGAGAGGGGAGGGAGGGAGGGAGGGGAAGAGCGAGAGGGAGGGAGGGGAAGAGCGAGAGGGAGGGGGGGGAAGAGCGAGAGGGAGGGAGGGGAAAGCGGGAGGGAGGGGAAGAGCGAGAGGGAGGGAGGGGAAGAGGGAGGGAGGGGAAGAGCGAGAGGGAGGGAGGGAGGGGAAGAGCGAGAGGGAGGGAGGGAGGGGAAGAGCGAGAGGGAGGGAGGGAGGGGAAGAGCCCCAGGACTACCTGACATGATGACTCCTTGCTGTCCCCAGTCCACCTGGCCATGCTGCTGCTCCAGTTTCAACTGGCCTGGGCCCTAGGACCATGTCCCAGGACTACCTGACATGAGGACTCCTTGCTGTCCCCAGTCCACCTGGCCATGCTCCTGCTCCAGTTTCAACTGTTCTGCCTTACTATTATTCAACCATGCTGGTCATTTATGAACATTTGAACATCTTGGCCACGTTCTGTTATAATCTCCACCTGGCACAGCCAGAAGAGGGCCACCCCACATATGCTCTCTCTAATTCTCTCTTTCTTTCTCTCTCTCGGAGGACCTGAGCCCTAGGACCGTGCCCCAGGACTACCTGACATGATGGCTCCTTGCTGTCCCCAGTCCATCTGACTGTGCTGCTGCTCCAGTTTCAACTGTTCTGCCTTATTATTATTTGACCATGCTGGTCATTTATGAACATTTGAACATCTTGGTCATGTTCTGTTATAATCTCTACCCGGCACAGCCAGAAGAGGACTGGCCACCCCACATAGCCCGGTTCCTCTCTAGGAGGTTTTGGCCTTTCTAGGGAGTTTTTCCTAGCCACCGTGCTTTTACACCTGCATTGTTTGCTGTTTGGGGTTTTAGGCTGGGTTTCTGTACAGCACTTTGAGATATCAGCTGATGTACGAAGGGCTATATAAATAAATTTGATTTGATTTGATTTGATTTGAAGAGCGGGAGGGGAAGAGGGAGGGAGGGGAAGAGCGAGAGGGAGGGAGGGAGGGGAAGAGCGAGAGGGAGGGAGGGGGAAGAGCGAGAGGGAGGGAGGGAGGGGAAGAGCGAGAGGGAGGGAGGGAGGGGGGAAGAGCGAGAGGGAGGGAGGGAGGGAGGGAGGGGAAGAGCGAGAGGGAGGGAGGGAGGGAGGGGAAGAGCGAGCGAGAGGGAGGGAGGGAGGGGGAAGAGCGAGAGGGAGGAAGGGAGGGGAAGAGCGAGAGGGAGGAAGGGAGGGGAAGAGCGAGAGGGGGAAGGGGAGGGGAAGAGCGGGAGGGAGGGAGGGGAAGAGCGGGAGGGAGGGAGGGGAAGAGCGAGAGGGAGGGAGGGGAAGAGCGAGAGGGAGGGAGGGAGGGAGGGGAAGAGCGAGAGGGAGGGAGGGGAAGAGGGAGGGAGGGAGGGGAAGAGCGAGAGGGAGGGAGGGGAAGAGCGAGAGGGAGGGAGGGGAAGAGCGAGGGAGGGAGGGGAAGAGGGAGGGAGGGGAAGAGCGAGAGGGAGGGAGGGAGGGGAAGAGCGAGAGGGAGGGAGGGAGGGGAAGAGCGAGAGGGAGGGAGGGAGGGGAAGAGCGAGAGGGAGGGAGGGAGGGGAAGAGCGGGAGGAAGAGGGAGGGAGGGGAAGAGCGAGAGGGAGGGAGGGAGGGGAAGAGCGAGAGGGAGGGAGGGAGGGAGGGGAAGAGCGAGAGGAGGGAGGGAGGGAGGAGGGGAAGAGCGAGAGGGAGGGAGGGAGGGAGGGGAAGAGCGAGAGGGAGGGAGGGAGGGGGAAGAGCGAGAGGGAGGGAGGGAGGGAGGGGAAGAGCGAGAGGGAGGGAGGGAGGGGAAGAGCGAGAGGGAGGGAGGGAGGGAGGGGAAGAGCGAGAGGGAGGGAGGGAGGGAGGGGAAGAGAGCGAGAGGGAGGGAGGGAGGGGAAGAGTGAGCGAGAGGGAGGGAGAGAGGAGGCTGGGAGAGGGAGGGAGGGGAAGAGCGAGAGGGAGGGAGGGGAAGAGCGAGAGGGAGGGAGGGGAAGAGCGAGAGGGAGGGAGGGGAAGAGCGAGAGGGAGGGAGGGGAAGAGCGAGAGGGAGGGAGAGAGAGGTAGGCTGGGAGAGGGGAAGAGCGAGAGGGAGGGAGGGAGGGGAAGAGCGGGAGGGAGGGAGGGAGAATGGCAACCTGCCACATTTGTTGGATAATGGATCAGAAAATACAGAAGAGAAACTGAGGGAAAGTAAAGAGTTTTAGTGAGAAAACACAAAATGTATGATCAGAAAGGCAAAATGACAGTTATGAAGTTACTTAGCAACATACGATGATCTAAAACGTTCTCACACAGAAGATGATCTTGAAGAAACACTGTCCCCCATGGTAACACTTCCTGCCTCCCTCCCCACTTCTTGCCACCCTCCCCACTTCCTGCCTCCCTCCCCAGGTTCCAGTGTGACTGTGAACTCTGTCCACCCTGGGTTGGTGCGCTCGGAGCTGGTACGCCACTCCACCATCATGTCTCTGCTGTTCTCTCTGTTCTCCTTGTTCCTGAAGAGCCCTCGGGACGGGGCCCAGACATCCATCTACTGCGCTGTGGCCGAGGAGCTGCACTCCCTCACCGGGAAACACTTCAGGTGAGGTAGAGATGATGCTACAGTATGGAGCACATTCAGTCCCTGACCCAGAACAAATGACTCAAAACAATTCTAATAAATGCAGCTGAACAATGGATGAAGATACTCCAAACTTTTGGGGGAGTTTTTATAATCTGTCACATATCGACTGAATTATAGCAATTATGGAATTAAAGCGTTGGGATTCAGGTTTTCAATGAATTGTAAAATTTCTAATTATGTTTTCTTAGAATGCACTCATATATATATTTTCTAACGATATCAGGCATTTTTTTAAATGTTTGTGTTAAAATCAAGAAAAGGGTGCTTAATTTGCATAAATACAATGGGTATATTTGCATATTTTAATAGATTAACATAAATGGGTGGATCAGTGCCGCAACGATCCAAGAACGTACCTCACTAATTACTGTTATCACGTTCTGTTACTTAATTCAATAAGTGTGTCCAATAGCAGGATATCCTTGGATTTAAAGTCAACAAGCTTGGCTCTAAATTATACCAGTGGAGGCTCCTCAGAGGAGGTCCATCCTACTCACAGAATTTCCAAAAAATGGTGAAATGTTTGTTTTTTTAAAGTTATTATTTTTATATAAAACTATACTAAATATATTCCTGTCACCAAATAACTGATTAAAATATACTGTTTTTCAATAAGGTCTACAGTAGCCTCAACAGCACCCTCTAGGGTAGCACCATGGTGTAGCCAGAGGACAGCTAGTTTCCATCCTCCTCTGGGTACATTGACTTCAATTCAAAACCTAGGAGGCTCATGGTTTTTACCCCCTTCCATAGACTTACACAGTAGAGGACATCCTCCAACCTATCAGAATTCTTGCAGCATGAACTGACATGTTGTCCACCCAATCAAAGGATCAGGGAATTAATCTAGTACTGAAAGCATAAGCTACAGCTAGTTAGCACTGCAGTGCATAAAATGTGGTGAGTAGTTGACTCAAAGAGAGAAAGACAATAGTTGAACAGTTTTGAACAAATTATATAAAAAATTAAGGAGAAGCAGCAGAGAGATTTATATTTGGTGCATTTTTCACTTACTTAGCTAGCTAATTTTGCCTACTCAACAACCTGACCAAACAGAGAGGAATGGCATGTATGTTAGCTAGCTGGCTAAGGCTATCCAACATTCAAACTCTTCCAAGATTTTGGAAGATTCCGGTTTTATTACTTCATTGCCACCGGGGCCTGCCGGTGTAACTACTAAGATGCTTGCTGTACACTACCGCGTGATTGTACTCATGAATTGGATTTTGGGTTTACTAACATGTTCTAGTTTGTTGACTATGACGTTAGCTAATGGGACAATAACAATGTAGGCTGTGTGTAGAGGTTAGCGGTTATGGTATGAAGGTTTGGCTTGCAGAGTTTTTTTTTGTTGCCTGGTCACAGACAGCTGTTGTGTTGTGCACTGAAGTCCACAAGCAAAGGGGGAAAACGTGAGAGGACTTTACATGCACACACGCGCACACACATCCAATCGTCATTTACGCTGCTGCTACTCTGTTTATCATATATTGACACCTAGGTACCTTATCCCTATAAGTACATATCTACCTCCATCACACCAGTATCCCTGCACATTGTAAATATGGTCTTGGAACTGACCCTCTTACTTTCTCGTGTGTTTTTGTTCTATCTCAAGTTTATTTTAGTACTACATTGATTACTGTTGGGTTTAGAGCTAAGCAAGAAAGGTATTTCACTGTACTTGTGCACGTGACAAACATTTTAATCTAATGTGAATCTCAGTTAATTATCTGGGAATATACCCGGTTTGCTGGGATGCTCTCTCGCTCTCTTAAGGCTAAAGTAATAAATAAATTCTCATTTCAATTACTTAGTATCTCTCAAATTCGATACTAAGTCATTTTGAAGAAGAGACTTAATTGTTATTTTGTCTAATTAGTCATTTGTTATGCATCTGGACAGACCATGTAATGGTGGCTGCAAACATTCATTCACTGGTTCCATCCATCGATGTGATTGACAGTTCTTTGGTAGCCTAAAGCACTGCTGTTTCTGAATACCAGAGCATGTAAGCAGGTGAGGGAGGAGCAGAGCCTTTTTCAAATGTTGTCTGTCTTCTCTCTGGCTCTAATTTGGCTGTGGTACTGCTCAGCTAAAAGCTTTGGTCATGCTCTGCCTAGAATGTGTTGTTTCCATGATGGCTATTCTTTTAATTAGGCCGATTCCGTTGTAATATTTATCCTACCACACCCACAGACTATAGTCTACCATTAGGATATGTAGTTTCTATTTTGAAGGACTTCAAAATGTATTTATGGATGTTTTAGGTAGACGATATATATGCTATACTGTAAAATATATTTTAGTTTTTCTGTGAATAGAAACACCATAATATAAATTTATATTAAATATAATTTAATAATAAAATGCCAGTAAAGTTAAAATATCAGAACTAAATAATTTAATAATAAAAGGCCAGTATCATCATCTTATTTTCAGAAATAAAAGGGACTAAATCATCTCTAACTGCAGCTGTGAAATGATTTGCGCGTTGAGAGTGGGAAATGCGCTCTACAAACTAATTAGTATTATTATTACGAAGATACATGAAAACTGTAATTCCATAAAGTAATATTAGTGGGAATAAAGCCATAATATAAACAAGATAAAGGAATATATTTGAAAAGCTTAAAATTGAAAAATATATTGATATGAAGCTGCTAACATGTGTGGATGCTTTTTCTAAAAAAAAATCTATTACATTTAAGTAAGGCCTTACCTCCTTACTTCATACTGTATATATATTTTTCTATTCACTTATTGACTGTACGTTTGTTTTACTCTGTGTTGTTTGTGTCGAACTGCTTTGCTTTATCTTGGCCAGGTCGCAGTTGTAAACGAGAATTTGTTCTCAGCTGTCCTACCTGATTAAATAAAAAAAAGTACCGTACAGAGTTCAGTTGGACAGTGTCACAAGGCTACATCATCATAGGCCTCCACGTCACCGCTGCTGGAGGGCCAAACACAGTTGTCCTTGATTGTGAATTAAATGGAGAATGAAATGTGTGCGACGAGGTAAAAACCAACGGTTTTCATTCTATATAATTAATTTGGGGACGTAGAGGCAGCGGGTGAGTTTCAAGTTTGGAGACGTAAATTTCCACCATAAAAAATGCACCTTTTATAATAAAGCATTCCATGCATCATCACACTTGCAGACTTATGTAAGAGAGACTACTATTCGTGAAGAGTATATTTAGGCTAATAATATAACTCAATCACTGTTCGCAAAAAAAGACGGTTCAACGCTTGGCTGAGCGCGTAGAGGAGAGCTCGAGGCAATAGGCCAGCCTGTATCATATCTCCTTTCTATGCACGGGATAAATTAGGCTTTTTTTTATAAACATTTAATGCAATTAATGCCTCCCCTTCTTGTACGCCTAGTACAACTTGTTCTCAACTAGCCTACCTGGTTAAATAAAGGTGAAATAAAAAATAAAAATTCTACTACACTTTATATGCCTGGTTCACCAATTACTTTGCAGACAGAGTTCAGTGTGTCAAATCGGAGGGCATGCTGTCCGGTCCTCTGGCAGTCTCTATGGGGGTGCCACAGGGTTCAATTCTCGGGCCGACTCTTTTCTCTGTATATATCAATGATGTTGCTCTTGCTGCGGGCGATTCCCTGATCCACCTCTACGCAGATGACACCATTCTATATACTTTCGGCCCGTCATTGGACACTGTGCTATCTAACCTCCAAACGAGCTTCAATGCCATACAGCACTCCTTCCGTGGCCTCCAACTGCTCTTAAACGCGAGTAAAACCAAATGCATGCTTTTCAACCAATCGCTGCCTGCACCCGCATGCCTGACTAGCATCACCACCCTGGATGGTTCCGACCTTGAATATGTGGACATCTATAAGTACCTAGGTGTCTGGCTAGACTGCAAACTCTCCTTCCAGACCCACATCAAACATCTCCAATCGAAAATCAAATCAAGAATCGGCTTTCTATTCCGCAACAAAGCCTCCTTCACTCACGCTGCCAAGCTTACCCTAGTAAAACTGACTATCCTACCGATCCTCGACTTCGGCGATGTCATCTACAAAATGGCTTCCAACACTCTACTCAGCAAACTGGATGCAGTCTATCACAGTGCCATCCGTTTTGTCACTAAAGCACCTTATACCACCCACCACTGCGACTTGTATGCTCTAGTCGGCTGGCCCTCACTACATATTCGTCGCCAGACCCACTGGCTCCAGGTCATCTACAAGTCCATGCTAGGTAAAGCTCCGCCTTATCTCAGTTCACTGGTCACGATGGCAACACCCATCCGTAGCACGCGCTCCAGCAGGTGTATCTCACTGATCATCCCTAAAGCCAACACATCATTTGGCCGCCTTTCATTCCAGTACTCTGCTGCCTGTGACTGGAACAAATTGCAAAAATCGCTGAAGTTGGAGACTTTTATCTCCCTCACCAACTTCAAACATCAGCTATCCGAGCAGCTAACCGATCGCTGCAGCCCACCCATTTTCACCTACCTCATTCCCATACTGTTTTTATTTATTTATTTTTCTGCTCTTTTGCACACCAATATCTCTACCTGTACATGACCATCTGAACACTTATCACTCCAGTGTTAATCTGCAAAACTGTATTATTCGCCTACCTCCTCATGCCTTTTGCACACATTGTATATAGACTGCCCATTTTTTTTCTATTTTTTTTTTCTACTGTGTTACTGACTTGTTAATTGTTTATTCCATGTGTAACTCTGTGTTGTCTGTTCACACTGCTATGCTTTATCTTGGCCAGGTCGCAGTTGCAAATGAGAACTTGTTCTCAACTAGCCTACCTGGTTAAATAAAGGTGAAATAAAAAATAAAATAAAAAATAAAAATTCTACTACACTTTATATGACTGGAGACATTTGGCAGATTTTTTTTTTAATACGACAAATTACGACATTGTCCATATACTAGGCGTACAAGAAGGGGAGACAAATTGAATTATTACCTCCGTCTAAACTGGATGAGGAAATTGTAAAAAAAATATATATATTTTTTTACAATTTACTCATCCATTTCCTCATATATATATATAAAATACGTTTAGAAAAGCTTTTGTGGCAATGACCAAACATTGATAAATTGTGAATATCCGCAGTGCGCACTCACCGGGGATATGGCGAAATTGTTCCGCTGGTCCCAATAACATACGGCTTTACTGTTGTTTGCTTAATTAAGTTGAGAATTTTGATAACTAAAATACGAATTAAGAGTATTTTCATTGTCTTATATTTACAGCAATAGCCATTTGGTTTCCAAACAATGTTTTCTCGCGATTTGTATTTTGCACTAATATCACAGTAGCGTGGCTGGGCCTCAACTTTTCTCTGACAGCTGCAACTCAACAATCATCTATCTGGTATTCGCAGCTCGCGTTGTCTTTCCTTTCCTTCCGGCTGTAGGCAATGCGATTTAAAACAATCCACAACTTATTTATTTTTTCAAAGAAGCATTTCGCCACACCCGCAATAACATCTGCTAAAACATGTGTATGTGACCAATACACTTTGATTTGATCCTGTGGCCAAATCATGCTGTAGTAGCCTATTTGGAATGATTTGTATTTCTGTATAGACAGGAGTAGGATCATTAGGCTATATTATTTTGGCAATTTTATGTCTATTTACTCGAAATCGTCCTCTAGCGGGATGGACGCGCGGTCTACGTGTAGGGTGGGAATGTTATATCATAAGGGAATTGCTTAGATGGCACTTATCGGTAGGACTAGTTATGTCATGCGCAGAAGTAGCCTAAACTTAGTTAAAATATCAATCACCAATAAATAAATGCACTTCAGAGTTAATAGGCTTGTCTATGCTGAAAGTGAGCAACAGACCTTTTTATTAGCCTCCCAGAATCACCTACAGGAAGAGGTTGGTGATAGGCCTTCAACTTAAAGGTTTAACTTGTTACAGCCTACAGTCCTACGATAACGGGGGGGGGGTGTAGAGAGTAAACTTTCATGATGACGCTTCGTTTAAATCATTGAAGTGTTTGCTAATGGTTTAGTGAAACATAAGGAAGTTTATCCGATGTTCAATAGCACCGATGACAAACTATTAATTTGATAAGGGAGAACCGTAGGTAATGGATGGATTTGGCGGACGGGTTGGAAAATAAATCCTCTCATTGCAGGGATCAGCTTGCTGTGGCAGTTGTATAGCCTCGTGCAGCAGCTACAATAACAATAATAATAAACTATTACTACTGGACTATTCTGCGCAGGCTAATGCGGACTGATTAGGCTATGTTAAACACTTCAAACTATAGTCAAAAGCAACCTACTGGGCGAAAACATTTCTGAGATGCGCGAAGATTATTTGGACAATAATGTTGTGTGGAGTCGTTTTAACTAATGTCTGATTCTGTTTTCGGTGTTACGATAACGTTACATATTTATCAAACCATATTTATGAAACCGAGCAGAGATCTTCATGCCTTCTGCCAAACCTCGCCCTGTCCATTCGGGGATTTAGATAATTAACCCGTATTTTAAGGAGGGCAGATTACCGGCGTGGAGCTGTTTTTTTAAAAATGCGTCAGTAATGTGTGTTCTTTTGGTGATATCACCATTGTGCATGCCCTTGGTGACCCGTCAATTGGATTACAGCCCAAAGCGGTTCTGTGGGGGATTGTAGCGAGTCTCTTTATTGAATGCCTGATCAACCAGTTGCCTGAGTACTTCAGTCTTACAGATAGTGTAGTCGTGTACAGTAGCAAGCGCCTAGTCAAAACGCGTTGCAGTTGTGCATCCTGATATTCAGGCTGATTTGCATACATCTAATGTAAATATAAAAGCAACATGCAACTGAGTTCATTCATATAAGGAAATCAATTCATTAGGCCCTAATCTATGGATTTCACATGGGTGGGCCTGAGAGGGCATAAGCCCACCCACTGGGGAGCCAAGTGCAGCCAATCAGAATGAGTTTCACCAAGTTTTTTTTTTTTAGACATAAATAGTCCTCAATTTCATCAGCTGTCCATGTGGCTGGTCTCAGATGATCCCGCAGGAGAAGGAGCCGGATGTGGCGGTCCTGGGTTGGCATGGTTACTTGTGGTCTTCTGATGTGAGTCCTGTTGGACATACTGCCAACTTCTCTAAAACATTGGAGGTGTCTTATGGTAGAAAATGTACATTAAATTCTCTGGCAACAGCTCAGGTGGACATTCCTCCAGTCAGCATGCCATTGCACGCTCCCTCAAAACTTGAGACATCTGTGGCATTGTGTTGTGACAAAACTGAACATTTTAGTGGCCTTTCTATTGCCCCAGCACAAGGTGCACCTGTGTTACAGATACAAGTATCCTGTGTGTATTTGTTTTCTCTCCTTCTGCCCTAGTCACAGGTGTCGCCAATCAGAAGACACACCTGCTCCTTTTCCCTTACCCAATCACATCCCTTGGTTTAAAAACCCAATCAGCTGGTTTCCCAAACTCCCTCCCTCTTTTGTTTTTGCTCCTACATGTCACATTGGTCTGTCATTCTGTTTTGTGGTTTATGACTGTTTGTTGGTGGGTAAAAGGGATACCAAGACAAGTCACCCATGGACATACATTGTCTAAGTACCCTAGTTAGAACTGGGCGGACCACCCACTGTTATTGGTTAGTTAGCTAGCTAGCTGTGTTTGAAGCAGGTAAGACTAGTTTAGGGTTTTGTTGATATTTATTATTTCTTTCCTTGGGTCCGCCCCCCCCCCCTCCTAGACTGCAGGACCAAAGGGGTTCGTAACAACCTGTGTAATGATCCTTGATGTGTTCACACGTGTCATATCTTGGCAAAAAGAGAAATGCTCCCTAACAGGGAGGTAAACAAATTTTGTGCACAAATTTGTTTTTGAGAAATACGCCTTTTGTGCATCTAGAATATCTCTGAGATCTTTTATTTCAGTTCATGAAACATGAGACCAACACTTAACATGTTGCGTTTTATATTTTTTGTCCAGTATAGTTCCAAGCTTTATTTCACCGTACTGGCAGTCGAGTTGTTTCGTTTCTCTAATCGAACACAGAATAATAGCACAATGGACACTAACATTTTTGAGAAATAGAATCCACACATTAGAGCAACAACTTCATATCAATATATTTTTCAATTTGAAGCTTTTCAAATATTTTCCCGTTCTCCTTTATCTTGTTTATATTATCATATTATGGCTATATTCCCACTAATATTACTTTATTGAATGTGTATTTTTCTGTCTTTATAATAATTAGTTTGTAGAGAGCAAATCATTTCACAGCTGCAGTTCGAGATGATTTAGTCCCTTTTATTTCTGAAAATAAGATGATGATACTGGCCTTTTATTATTAAATTATATTTAATATAAATTTATATTATGGTGTTTCTATTCACAGAAAAACGAAAATATATTTTACAGTATAGCATATATATCGTCTACCTAAAACATCCATAAATACATGTTGAAGTCCTTCAAAATAGAAACTACATATCCTAATGGTAGACTATAGTCTACTGTGGGTGTGGTAGGATAAATATTACAATGGAATCGGCCTAATTAAAAGAATAGCCATCATGGAAACAACACATTCTAGGCAGAGCATGACCAAAGATTTTAGCTGAGCAGTACCACAGCCAAATTAGAGCCAGAGAGAAGGCAGACAACATTTGAAAAAGGCTCTGCTCCTCCCTCACCTGCTTACATGCTCTGGTTTTCAGAAACAGCAGTGCTTTAGGCTACCAAAGAACTGTCAATCACATCGATGGATGGAACCAGTGAATGAATGTTTGCAGCCACCATTACATGGTCTGTCCAGATGCATTACAAATGACTAATTAGACAAAATAATATTTATATATTTTTGTGTTTCAGGGCTACCGTAAACTCTGACTATATAATAACCATGCCCCCTATCGCTCTCCCAGTGACTATATAATAACCATGCCCCCTATCTCTCTCCCAGTGACTATATAATAACCATGCCCCCTCTCTCTCTCCCAGTGACTATATAATAACCATGCCCCTCTCTCTCTCCCAGTGACTATATAATAACCATGCCCCCTATCTCTCTCTCCCAGTGACTATATAATAACCATGCCCCCTCTCTCTCTCCCAGTGACTGTATAATAACCATGCCCCCTATCTCTCTCTCTCCCAGTGACTATATAATAACCATGCCCCCCTCTCTCTCTCTCCCAGTGACTATATAATAACCATGCCCCCCCCTCCTCTCTCTCTCTCTCTCCCAGTGACTGTATAATGACCATGCCCCCCCTCTCTCTCTCCCAGTGACTATATAATAACCATGCCCCCCCCTCTCTCTCCCAGTGACTGTATAATAACCATGCCCCCTCTCTCTCCCAGTGACTGTATAATGACCATGCCCCCTCTCTCTCTCTCTCCCAGTGACTATATAATAACCATGCCCCCTCTCTCTCCCAGTGACTATATAATAACCATGCCCCCTCTCTCTCTCTCTCCCAGTGACTATATAATAACCATGCCCCTCTCTCTCTCTCTCTCTCCCAGTGACTATATAATAACCATGCCCCCCTCTCTCTCTCTCTCTCCCAGTGACTATATAATAACCATGCCCCCTCTCTCTCTCTCTCCCAGTGACTGTATAATAACCATGCCCCCCCCTCTCTCTCTCCCAGTGACTATATAATAACCATGCCCCCCCTCTCTCTCTCTCTCTCCCAGTGACTGTATAATAACCATGCCCCCTCTCTCTCTCCCAGTGACTATATAATAACCATGCCCCCCTCTCTCTCTCTCTCTCCCAGTGACTGTATAATGACCATGCCCCCCTCTCTCTCTCTCCCAGTGACTATATAATAACCATGCCCCCTCTCTCTCTCTCTCCCAGTGACTATATAATAACCATGCCCCCCTCTCTCTCTCTCCCAGTGACTATATAATGACCATGCCCCCCTCTCTCTCTCTCTCCCAGTGACTATATAATGACCATGCCCCCCTCTCTCTCTCTCTCCCAGTGACTATATAATGACCATGCCCCCTCTCTCTCTCTCTCCCAGTGACTATATAATAACCATGCCCCTCTCTCTCTCTCTCTCCCAGTGAATGTATAATGACCATGCCCCCCCTCTCTCTCTCCCAGTGACTATATAATAACCATGCCCTCTCTCTCTCTCTCTCCCAGTGACTATATAATAACCATGCCCCCCCTCTCTCTCCCAGTGACTGTATAATAACCATGCCCCCTCTCTCTCCCAGTGACTGTATAATAACCATGCCCCCTATCTCTCTCTCTCCCAGTGACTGTATAATAACCATGCCCCCTCTCTCTCCCAGTGACTATATAATAACCATGCCCCCTATCTCTCCCAGTGACTGTATAATAACCATGCCCCCTCTCTCTCCCAGTGACTATATAATAACCATGCCCCCTATCTCTCTCTCTCCCAGTGACTGTATAATAACCATGCCCCCTCTCTCCCAGTGACTATATAATAACCATGCCCCCTCTCTCTCCCAGTGACTGTATAATAACCATGCCCCCTCTCTCTCCCAGTGACTGTATAATAACCATGCCCCCTCTCTCCCAGTGACTATATAATAACCATGCCCCTCTCTCTCTCTCTCCCAGTGACTGTATAATAACCATGCCCCCTCTCTCTCTCTCTCCCAGTGACTATATAATAACCATGCCCCCTCTCTCTCCCAGTGACTGTATAATAACCATGCCCCTCTCTCTCCCAGTGACTGTATAATAACCATGCCCCCTCTCTCCCAGTGACTATATAATAACCATGCCCCCCCTCTCTCTCTCTCTCCCAGTGACTGTATAATAACCATGCCCCCTCTCTCTCTCTCTCCCAGTGACTATATAATGACCATGCCCCCCTCTCTCTCTCTCTCCCAGTGACTATATAATGACCATGCCCCTCTCTCTCTCTCTCCCAGTGACTATATAATAACCATGCCCCCTCTCTCTCCCAGTGACTGTATAATAACCATGCCCTCTCTCTCTCTCTCTCCCAGTGACTATATAATAACCATGCCCCCTCTCTCTCCCAGTGACTGTATAATAACCATGCCCCCTCTCTCTCCCAGTGACTGTATAATAACCATGTATAATAACCATGCCCCCTATCTCTCTCTCCCAGTGACTGTATAATAACCATGCCCCCTCTCTCCCAGTGACTATATAATAACAATGCCCCCTCTCTCTCCCAGTGACTGTATAATAACCATGCCCCCTCTCTCTCCCAGTGACTGTATAATAACCATGCCCCCTCTCTCCCAGTGACTATATAATAACCATGCCCCCTCTCTCTCTCTCTCCCAGTGACTGTATAATAACCATGCCCCCTCTCTCTCTCCCAGTGACTATATAATAACCATGCCCCCTCTCTCTCTCCCAGTGACTATATAATAACCATGCCCCCTCTCTCTCTCTCTCCCAGTGACTGTATAATAACCATGCCCCCTCTCTCTCTCCCAGTGACTATATAATAACCATGCCCCCTCTCTCTCTCTCCCAGTGACTATATAATAACCATGCCCCCTCTCTCTCCCAGTGACTGTATAATAACCATGCCCCCCTCTCTCTCTCTCTCTCTCCCAGTGACTGTATAATAACCATGCCCCCTCTCTCTCTCCCAGTGACTATATAATAACCATGCCCCTATCTCTCTCTCTCTCCCAGTGACTGTATAATAACCATGCCCCCTATCTCTCTCCCAGTGACTATATAATAACCATGCCCCCTATCTCTCTCTCCCAGTGACTATAATAACCATGCCCCCATGCCCCCTATCTCTCTCAGTGACTGCGCCCCAGCCTCCGTGGCCCCACAGGGGAGGAACGAGGAGACTGCCAGGAAGCTGTGGGACGCCAGCAGTGAGCTCCTGGGCATCGTCTGGGACCACTGATCTGAACCACCCTCTATCATCAAAACACTGTCCGCAACCCCAACGCCCTGTAAAGGCACTACTTTTGACCAGGGCCCACAACCTTGTTCCAAATGGTTACAGCAAGAGTCGGCAGTAGGGCCCACAGGGCCGCGGTAGAAAGTGGTGCACTATAAAGGGAACAGGGTGCACTATAAAGGGAACAGGGTGCACTATAAAGGGAACAGGGTGCACTATAAAGGGAACAGGGTGCACTATAAAGGGAACAGGGTGCACTATAAAGGGAACAGGGTGCACTATAAAGGGAACAGGGTGCACTATAAAGGGAACAGGGTGCACTATAAAGGGAACAGGGTGCCATTGTGGATGCATCCCATGTTCTCTAAGGAGTCTTTGTTTTCAATCTGAGTACATGTGAAGCTTTATCATTTCATGACGTTACGTAATCTCAAACTACAGTTTACCCACTTGAATAATAACCATAGAGGTATTCAGATAGGCAGATAGGACTCTCTTATGGTAGTAACTGCAAGATCAAATACAGTATTGTTCCGCCACAGGTCTAGCCAGGGTGTAACCAGGTCTAGCCAGGGTGTATCCAGGTCTAGCCAGGGTGTATCCAGGTCTAGCCAGGGTGTATCCAGGTCTAGCCAGGGTGTATCCAGGTCTAGCCAGGGTGTATCCAGGTCTAGCCAGGGTGTATCCAGGTCTAGCCAGGGTGTATCCAGGTCTAGCCAGGGTGTATCCAGGTCTAGCCAGGGTGTATCCAGGTCTAGCCAGGGTGTAACCAGGTCTAGCCAGGGTGTAACCAGGTCTAGCCAGGGTGTAACCAGGTCTAGCCAGGGTGTAACCAGGGTGTAACCAGGGTGTAGCCAGGTCTAGCCAGGGTGTAGCCAGGTCTAGCCAGGGTGTAGCCAGGTCTAGCCAGGGTGT
This sequence comes from Oncorhynchus gorbuscha, assembly GCF_021184085.1. Lineage (NCBI taxonomy): Eukaryota > Metazoa > Chordata > Actinopteri > Salmoniformes > Salmonidae > Oncorhynchus > Oncorhynchus gorbuscha. The sequence goes on along the minus strand of NC_060182.1, from coordinate 95,641,644 downwards.
AACCAGGTCTAGCCAGGGTGTAACCAGGTCTAGCCAGGGTGTAACCAGGTCTAGCCAGGGTGTAACCAGGTCTAGCCAGGGTGTAACCAGGTCTAGCCAGGGTGTAACCACGTCTAGCCAGGGTGTAACCACGTCTAGCCAGGGTGTATCCAGGTCTAGCCAGGGTGTATCCAGGTCTAGCCAGGGTGTATCCAGGTCTAGCCAGGGTGTATCCAGGTCTAGCCAGGGTGTATCCAGGTCTAGCCAGGGTGTATCCAGGTCTAGCCAGGGTGTATCCAGGTCTAGCCAGGGTGTAACCAGGTCTAGCCAGGGTGTATCCAGGTCTAGCCAGGGTGTAACCAGGTCTAGCCAGGGTGTAACCAGGTCTAGCCAGGGTGTAACCAGGTCTAGCCAGGGTGTAACCAGGTCTAGCCAGGGTGTAACCAGGTCTAGCCAGGGTGTAACCAGGTCTAGCCAGGGTGTAACCAGGTCTAGCCAGGGTGTAACCAGGTCTAGCCAGGGTGTAACCAGGTCTAGCCAGGGTGTATCCAGGGTGTAACCAGGGTGTAACCAGGTCTAGCCAGGGTGTAACCAGGTCTAGCCAGGGTGTAACCAGGTCTAGCCAGGGTGTAACCAGGTCTAGCCAGGGTGTAACCAGGTCTAGCCAGGGTGTAACCACGTCTAGCCAGGGTGTAACCACGTCTAGCCAGGGTGTAACCACGTCTAGCCAGGGTGTAACCACGTCTAGCCAGGGTGTAACCACGTCTAGCCAGGGTGTAACCACGTCTAGCCAGGGTGTAACCACGTCTAGCCAGGGTGTAACCACGTCTAGCCAGGGTGTAACCACGTCTAGCCAGGGTGTAACCACGTCTAGCCAGGGTGTAACCACGTCTAGCCAGGGTGTAACCACGTCTAGCCAGGGTGTAACCACGTCTAGCCAGGGTGTAACCACGTCTAGCCAGGGTGTAGCCAGGGTGTAGCCAGGGTGTAGCCAGGGTGTAACCAGGTCTAGCCAGGGTGTAGCCAGGGTGTAACCACGTCTAGCCAGGGTGTAACCACGTCTAGCCAGGGTGTAACCACGTCTAGCCAGGGTGTAACCACGTCTAGCCAGGGTGTAACCACGTCTAGCCAGGGTGTAACCAGGTCTAGCCAGGGTGTAACCAGGTCTAGCCAGGGTGTAGCCACGTCTAGCCAGGGTGTAACCAGGTCTAGCCAGGGTGTAACCAGGTCTAGCCAGGGTGTAACCAGGTCTAGCCAGGGTGTAACCAGGTCTAGCCAGGGTGTAACCAGGTCTAGCCAGGGTGTAACCAGGTCTAGCCAGGGTGTAACCAGGTCTAGCCAGGGTGTAACCAGGTCTAGCCAGGGTGTAACCAGGTCTAGCCAGGGTGTAACCAGGTCTAGCCAGGGTGTAACCAGGTCTAGCCAGGGTGTAACCAGGTCTAGCCAGGGTGTAACCAGGTCTAGCCAGGGTGTAACCAGGGTGTAACCAGGTCTAGCCAGGGTGTAACCAGGTCTAGCCAGGGTGTAACCAGGTCTAGCCAGGGTGTAACCAGGTCTAGCCAGGGTGTAACCAGGTCTAGCCAGGGTATATTATAAACCAGCTGATTCAGTTTGTTTTGTATCATATTATAAATGGGGTTCCAAAATTCCTGTAACTTTTCACAAAATGCCCGTTTTCCGAAATCCTAGTTGGAAGATTGCTGGAATTAAAGCAAAACATCCAGGATTGTGGGAATTTGGAGAGTTACAGGAATTTTACAAATGATCCTCCATGTGGATTCAGGTTAGTTTTGAACCTTTCCACTCAAGGTTAGATTCTTCCCCCTCAGCATTCTTACAAGAGATGTCTTTTATACAAATGTGAAACATGCCTTTTTTAGTACATTTTAGGGTTGCAATATTTTTTTTAATAACAAATCAGGAAATCCTGAATCCTCTCCAACCAGTATTTCTGGAGGGAAAAAAAAAAAAAAAAAAAACAGGGCTTTCTGGGAAAATGTGACACCCAAACTACATAGCAGTCATGTCAGGAGTTTAATGTTCACATCTGTAAATAAAATATTACTAGCTACTATTTGTTTATGTTTAGTAATTGTGTCGCACACAACAGAGGAGGCTGGTTGGAGGAGCTATAGGAGGATAGGCACATTGTAATGGCTTTTATTTTATTTTAAACTGCATCGTTGGTTAAGCACTCGTCAGTCAGGCATTTCACTAATGTTTACACCGGTTGTATTCAGCACAAGCGACCAATAACATTTGATTTGAACGGAATTCATAGGAACAGAGTCAAACATGGTTTCCATGGTTTCGATACGGTTCCATTCATTCTATTTACAACGGGCTCAGTCCTCCGATATCTACTCCCACCAGCCTCCTCCAATTTAAACCCCCCCACTTCATTACCCTTCTTCCAAACTGGCCGCTTTAAGACAGGAAATCATTATCGTACTCCTCACATTTCCTGTGATCAATAATCATACCTGCATTATTATAATAACCAAATTGATTACGTTGTTTCTTCAACCAAAGAAAGGGGAGAGGGGGGAGAGTCATTGGGGTATGTTTCAAATGGAACTATATCACTACATAGGGTGTCATTGGGGATAGTCATTTGGTCTCGTTTTGTAGAGGCCAGATAAGGTAGGAGGGTAAAGTGCATCAGGGAAGATAAGTGAGTGCGGTGCTAGGGCGCAACAATAAACCAGAGTGAAAATACGTGTCCTAAATGGCACGATATTCCCCCTCATCATCATCATCAGATGACCTCAACCCAATTGAGATGGTTTGGACTGCAGAGTGAAGGAAAAGCAGCCAACAAGTGCTCAGCATATGTGGGAACAGCATTCCAGGTGAAGCTGGTCGAGAGAATGCAAACTGTCATCAAGGCAAAGGGTGGCTATTTTTTTTGGTTACTACATGAGTTATTTCATAGTGTTGATGTCTTCACAATTATTCTACAATGTAGAAAATAGTAAAAAGTAAAGAAAACCCCTGACATGAGTAGGTGTGTCCAAACTGTTGACTGGTACTGTATATGATGATGTAGCACAGCACCTCATCACATGACCAGAGAGAAAGAGAGAGAGACAGAGAGAGAGAGAGAGAGAGTCCCTCACTAAATCCAACTCGTTCCAAGTTTTCGTTCGTTTTGTATTCTATATAAAGCTCATCTTTAATTCTAGTGATTCTTAAAAGCCCTTTCGGGGACTTTGGTGTCCCGTTGCTTCCCTCGGAGGGGAAAAAGCAAGAGAGATTCAGGAAATTGCTAGCGTGGGTACCAGTCCGTTTGTGTATGATGTTCCACTTGCCACTCTGTGTCCTTGCCGAGTTCTAGAAGTGGAATGTTAGCAACAACAACAACAACAGGTCTGTATTTCAGGCTAAGAAGTAGCTCCTTGGGCAGATATTTGAAGGGGGTTGACTAGTGGCAGGTCGAGCTGACAGACAGTAACAGACATCCCTTCTAATGAAAACCCCACTCCTTTGACTTTCAAAAAAAGTGCAGAAACTCTTAAATCATCAATATAATCTACACGTGTGTGTGTGTGTATAATATTCTTCAAAGCTCTTGACAGGCTCGTAACACCAACACATCTTTACATTCTTTCTAACCAACAACAAAGAGAAGAAAAACATATTTAAAAAATGGGGGGGGGGGGTTAGGAATTATTTACATTACTGCAAATTGTTTATTTTGTCACAAAGAAATATATTATTTATACTTGAAGGTTGGTGAAAACAAAAGATCGATCCCTTTTTAACTGAGGTAGGAGATACAACTCAAGAACTACTCTGGTATGTGTATCTTCTGTGCTTATCCCAGATGTCAGTTTTACTAGATAAAGTGGTCAACAACTCACAATTCAGCGTGGCTAGATTAATCCCAGTGTTGTCTGGCTGTAG